>NC_057396.1:71028560-71377896 GCF_019320065.1 Cervus canadensis
CCAACACCACAGTTCAAAAGCATCAATTCTTCGGTGCTCAGCTTTCTTCACAGTCCAAACTCTCACATCCATACATGACCACTGGAAAAACCATAGCCTTGACCAGATGGACCTTTGTTGGCAAAGTAATGTCTCTGCTTTTTAATATGCTATCTAGGTTGGTTATAACTTTCCTTCCAAGGAGTAAGCGCAATCAACATCTGCAGTAATTTTGGAACCCAGAAAAATAAAGTCAGCCACTGTTTCTGCTGTTTCCCCATCTATTTCCCATGAATTGATGGGACCAGATGCCATGATCTTAGTTTTCTGAATGTTGAGCTTTTAAGCCAACTTTTTCACTCTCCTCTTTCACTTTCATCAAGAGGCTCTTTAGTTCTTCTTCACTTTCTGCCATAAGGGTGGTGTCATCTGCATATCTGAGGTTATTGATATTTCTCCTGGCATCTTGATTCCAGCTTGTGCTTCCTGCAGCCCAGCATTTCTCATGATGTACTCTGCATATAAGTTAAATAAGCAGGGTGACAATATACAGCCTTGATGTACTCCTTTTCCTATTTGGAACCAGTCTGTTGGTTCATGTCCAGTTCTAACTGCTGCTTCCTGACCTGCATACAGGTTTCTCAAGAGGTGGGTCAGGTAGGCTACCATAAAGCAATCGTATTGCTGCTTCTTCGTTATCAATACATGAACCATTATACCTGTAAATAAATATGGATTTCTTTTTCACATATCGTTGTTAAGTCCCTAAGTCGTGTCTGACTCTTTGCGACCCCTTGGACTGCAGCACGCCAGGCTCCCCTGTCCTTCACTATTTCCCGGAGTTTGCTCAAACTCATGTCCATTGAGTCGAGGATGCCATCCAACCGTCTCATCCTCTGTTTCCCCTTTCTGTTCTTGCTCTTAATCTTTCCCAGCATCAGGGTCTTTTCAAATGAGTCAGCTCTTCGAATCAGGCGGCCAAAGTATTGAAGCTTCAGCTTCAGCGTCAGTCCTTCCAATGAATATTCAGGACCGATTTCCTTTAGGATGGACTGGTTGGATCTCGTTGCAGTCCAGGGGACTCTCAAGTGTCTTCTCCAGCATCACAGTTTGAACACATCAGTTCTTCAGTGCTCAGCCTTCTTAATGATCCAACTCTCATAAATGTTAGTAATACATATAACATTACACTGTTTTGACAATATTTATGTAGGTACTGACAGATGATTCACTTGTAGACAGACTATATAAACTTTATGGTATAAATACAGTACAGTACTATAAATGTATTTTCGCTCCCTTATGATTTTCCTAATAATGTCTTCTTTTCTCTAGCTTGTTTTATTGTAAGAACACAGTATATAATAATATAATATACAAAATGTGTGTTAATTGACTGTTTATGTTACCAATAAGGCTTCAGATCAACAGTCGGCTATTAGTAGTTAAGTTTGGGGAGAGTAAAAAGTTCCGCAAATTTTCAACTTCATGGGGGGCTGGAGCCCCTAACACCTGTGTTGTTCAAAGGGCAACTATATATATACATATATATATATAGATAGATAGATAGATAGATATACACACACACACATATATATAAATGAATATTTATACTTACATTGTATTAAAGGGAAAATAAGAGACTAGGAAGACTTGAGAATTGTGACAAAATACTGAAGACAATGTAAAAAGTCTTCCTTTTTAAAAAATTACATCAGAGCAAAAAACAACAGTGAGGACTGGGTGGATGGTATCATATTAATGAATGAAAGAGAGAAAACAGAGCATTCACCTCTTATTTTGATTTAGTCTCCTCATCAAAGAGAATGCTTTTTGGATTGGAAAAGATTAAAAGAAACACTGGTTCCAGGAAATGAAATCAAATGTAGCTGATGTGTAAGAAATCACCTAACTGCTTTAAATGAGCTCAAGGTTCTGGGTCTGATTTACTTTCTGAGGCGCGGAGGCCCAGCAGATAAGCAGGCTGAACGACCACCGGCAGTCTGTGAGAAAGCGGACCGGGCGCAGGTTGTGAGGAGAAGGGGGGACGGGCAGAGGGAGGGTGGCCAGGCTGGTGGAGAGGAGAAGTTCCAGAAGACCCGAGTCAGCAGGCCATTTCAACAGACTGAGGGCTGGTGACCGTGACATCTGTCTTGAGATATTCTTTCAACTATTTGTTAAAAAGAGTAAGTTGTTGGTGTTTAGAAAAGGACGTTGTAGTCACTATCAGAGGGATTTTATTGCCTATCAGAGTTTATTGAAAGAGAAAGGGCTGGGAGGGGATGAGGGAAGGAGGAAGGGGAGGGGAGAAGAGGAGAGAAGGAAGAGAGCCCAGGCTTGGTGGGTAAAGAAGGCCCCAGCTTTTACTTGTTAGTAAAATGACATTAGGCAAATTATTTATCTTTATAAGCCAAATTTCCTTATTGGTAAAATGGAAATAATAAGAGAACCTACTTCATAGCATAGTTCTGAGGTATAATGTGTGTGAAACATTTATCAAAATCATTGGTAATTGAGAAGGGGGTGACGAAGACAGAGGATGGTAATGGCCATAATACCGAAGGAGGAAAAAGTGAAATAGTCAATGCAAACTTACTCCATTTTTGAAGGGATTACTAGACTGTTAAATTGAGAAGAATCTATACTTAGCTATATTTATTTATTAGCTATATTTATTATAAAATTATTATAAAATGTAGCTATATTTATTCTGTTGGTTTGGGATTCCCAGGTGGCACTAGTGGTAAAGAATCCGCCTGCCAATGCAGGAGATGCCAAAGACACGAGTGTGATTCCTGGGTTGGGAAGATCCCCTGAAGAAGGAAATGGCAAGCCATTCCAGTATTCTTGCCAGAAAATTCCATGGGCAAGGAGGGAGTTGGGAGGGGGGTTCAGGATGGGGAACACATGTACACCCATGGCAGATTCAAGTCAATGTATGGCAAAACCAATACAGTGTTGTAAAGTACAATAAATAAGTAATTTTTAAAAAATAAAAGAGAATAACGTTTAGAAAAAAAGAAAGAAAATTCCATGGGCAGAGAAGTCTGGTGGGCTGCAGTCCACGGGGTCTCAAAGAGTCAGACATGACTCAACAACACCCACTCACTCACATTGTGTTGGTTTGGTTTAATTGGATTTCAATAAGACCTTGACAACATCTCCATGATATCCTTGTAAAGAAACAGAAAGAAAGAAAAAAAAAAGAAACAGAAAGGATGTAGGGCTGGATGATATATAACAGGTTGAACAGTCATATCCAAATGTGCTAATTAATGGGTTCATGTCATGCTGAAGCAAAGACTCCAGAAGTATAATTCTGGATTAGTCTTAAGCCTGTCATTTTTTTCTAATCCATTATTTGCATGAAACCATGGATAGCAGGCTAATCAAAGGTGGGAGAGATAGCTAATAAGCTGCCTGAAAGAAATAGAACCTGAAAAGCCATAGTATAATATACTACAGAGAATATGGGGGGTGGGTCTACCACTACTAGCTTATGACCTTGAATGAATTACTTAACTACCTGAGCCTTTGTTTCCTATCTGCATGAAGATAATACCACCTATTCTGTGGTGGTTGTGAGAATAAAAAAGATAATACATGTGTATTAGTTAAATATATTTTAGTTACCTACCAGTGTATAATATATTACTCCCAAAGCTTGGAGGCTTAAAGCAATAAATACTTACGTCACACAGCTTTGGAGGGTTAAGAATCCAGGAGCAGCTTACTTGGATGGTTCTGGCTCAAGGTCCCACATAAGGTTAAAATCAAGCTTTGGGGGACTCCTGTGGTGTGGTTATGAATCCACCTTCCAGTGCAGGGGATGTGAGTTCAATCTCTGGTCAGGGAACTGAGATCCCACATGCCGCACAGCAACTAAGCCCTTGTGCCACAACTAGAGAGCCTGCATGGTGCAACTAGAGAAGCTTGCTCACCCACAACGGAAGATCCCAGTCAGGCAGCTCAGACCCAATGCAGCCAAGTAAATAGATTTTCAAAAAAGAAGATGAAATCGAGATTTGGGTCAGGGCTGCAGTAATCTGAAGGCTTGACTGGGACCAGAAGATCTGTTTCTAAACTCACTCGTATCACTGTTAGCAGGAGGACTCAGTTCATCATGAGTTCCTCATGATATGGTAGTGAAAAAGTGATCTCAGAGGGAGCAAGCGAGAAGCATCAGTACCTCTCATGACCACGTCTCTGAAGTCACATAATGGCACTGTCATGTTACTCTGTTCTTTAGAAGTGAATCACTAAGTTTCACCCATACTGAAGGGGCAGAGAGGGGAGGAGTATTATAGAATTTTGTGGACATATCTTTTTTTTTTTTTTCATTTATTTTTATTAATTGGAGGCTAATTACTTTACAATATTGTAGTGGTTTTTGCCATACATTGACATGAATCAGCCATGGATTTACATGTGTTCCCCATCCTGAACCCCCCTCCCACCTCCCTCCCCATCCCATCCCTCTGTGTCATCCCTGTGTACCAGCCCCGAGCACGTGTCTCATGCATCCAACCTGGACTGGTGATCTGTAGACATAAAACCACCACATTATAAAAAGTACTCTGTTAGTGCTTCGCACAAGGTTCAGTTCAGTTCAGTTGCTCAGCCGTGTCTGACTCTTTGTGACCCCATGGACTGCAGCATGCCAGGCCTCCCAGTCCAAGACCAACTCCCAGAGTTTATTCAAACTCATGTCCATTGAGTTGGTGATGCCATCCAACCATCTCATCTTCTGTCGTCCCCTTCTCCTCCCGCCTTCAGTCTTTCCCAGCGTCAGGGTCTTTTCCAGTGAGTCAGTTCTTCGCATCATGTGGCCAAAGTATTGGAGTTTAAGCTTCAGCATCCGTCCTTCCAATGAATATTCAGGATTGATTTCCTTTACGATGGACTGGTTGGATCTCCTTGCAGTCCAAGGGACTCTCAAGAGTCTTCTCTAACACCACAGTTCAAAAGCATCAATTCTTCGGTGCTCAACTTTCTTTATAGTCCAATTCTCACATCCATACATGACTCCTGGAAAAACCATAGCCTTGACTAGATGGACCTTTATTGGTAGGTACTCCATAAATGGCAGTTGTTTTTATGCTGTTACTGCTATACATCTAATACATAAGATCCTTTCTATAAAGCCACTGTGATCAGGACAAGAAAACCTCATGGTTCTTTAGATTCCTGGAAAATACAGAGAAGGAAGTACCACATATCACAAGATTCATTATATCTGTTTTTTATAAACTAAAAACTGAATTATAAACTAAAATTATAATTTTATATATATAATTATATATAAATATAAAATTATAAATTAAAATTATAAACTAAAATGAACTCTTTTTGTTCATTTTATTGAACAAAATCTTATTGCATTAAGAGCAGACTGATAAAATTAAATTTTAGTAACACTTAATAGTCATACCTAAAGTATATAGTCAGCCAGCAAATACCAGTGACATGGATAGTTTGAATTGACGGTTAATCCAAAAATTAATTTTGTTTGGTTAAGATCAAATATAAACACCTATATTTGTATTTAACAAATATTAGAATTCTTCCAGCTTTAACTGTGTAGTGCACCAACTTGTCTGAGTGTCCTGCTCTCCTTTCCAGCTAGAAAACTGGCCACCGCTAAGACTAAGAGGACCCAGTCTCAACAAAGATAAGAAGACTTGCTAGTTCACCCACCTTCCTTGAGGGCAAGGAGTAATTTAGGGAGAATTAAATCAACAAGCAAAAGAAGCATATCAACAAAGGGCTCAATTAAGCCAGAGAGTTGATGTTGATAGTAAAAACTCAGAAACAAGAATCACTGGATAATCACTGGATAATCTGGAGTTCCTCTGTTTGTATACACATATACCTAGTGTCCGCCACTAGCCTCAAGGAGTGTCCAGTGCTGGTTGTAAGCAAAAGCATAAGAACTCTTGAACTCCAGATGGACAGAGTAATTTACTGGGCCACTTTGGTAAGATAAGATCATTAAATTGAAGATATTGTCACACCCGAAACTGGTTTATTCACTAGAGTTTTGATTTGCATTAATCATTAGACAGTTCCTCAGGCTAATGTCTGATATTATGGAACTCTCCTTAGCAACTCGCCAACACAGCAATCAAGCTTCTAACATGTTCACAACGTAGTCAAGGATTTGAAAGTCAGTAAAAATGGCCCCCGAGGAGCCAGGGTTTGCAGAGTTTATATGTGTCTTTGTAAAAGAGGCAGAAAATCTGCCAAGAGCTCCGCAGAGAATCCGATAACTTATAAATGCATAACTTTCAGGTACTGATCAGGTCAACAGCAGCAGATAACAGGGTAGTGAGGAGGGACTGACAGTGGTGATAAACGTTATCAGGAAAGAAATTCACAGTGAAGAGAAAATCCATGTTAAAAACAAGCAAGAGAAAATCTATCTATATATATATATATTTTAAGCAGATAGTATTTTAAGGTCAATTACCATGTAGGGGACATGTAAAGGCTTTATTAATCTTTTTGTTTTTTGAGGGTATCTTTCCATTATGGTCCAGGGCAATAAGCAATTGTCATAATGTTGAACCAGAGTTGATAAACCAAATGTTACTTAAGTTTATTATCATCTTTTTAGCAGGTCAAGGACGTTTGTGATGCAGTTTAGAGATAAGATATGCTTTTTTTAAAAAAAATTTTTTTTAAGTTTGGGCACTTAAGCTTTATTTAACTATTTGACTTACAGAATTTGACTTACTTAAGCTTTGACTTACAGAATGTACATAGAAGAAGGGGTCACTGGAGGCCTCTGGGAAAACTGTGTTCTAATTCAGCATCGTGAGGGCCGCACAGCCTGTTCTGTGAATAATAAAATAATTATAATAATAGCCATCATTTAATGAACACAGAGAGTGAGATGGCTGGATGGCTTAATCAAGTCAATGGACATGAACTTGGGCAGACTCCAGGAAATGGTAAGGGATAGGGAAGACTGGCATGCTGTAGTCCATGCGGTCACAAAGAGTCGGGCATGACTTGGCGACTGAACAACAACAATGAACACTCACCATGTTTCAGGAACTGTGTTAAATTTTTACATGCATTATGGTATTGAATCTTCTCAACCACTATTTGATTATTATTATTATCTCCATTTTTTAAATGTTTATTTGTTTGGCTGTGCCGGATCTTAATTGCAGCACACAGAACCTTACATCTTCATTGTGGCACGCAGGATCTTTAGTTTTAGCACCTGAACTCTTAGTGATGGCCTATGGGATCTAGTTCCCTGGCCAGGGATCAAACCAGGTTCCCCTGCATTGGGAGCACAGAGTCTTAGCCACTGGACCCCAGGGAAGTCCCTGTCTCCATTTTAAAGATGAGGAAACTGAGGCCAGTTCAGTTCACTCAGTCATGTCCGACCCTTGGTGACCACATGGACTGCAGCACGCCAGGCTTCCCTGTCTTTCACTATATCCCGGAGCTTGCTCAAACCCATGTCCATTGAGTCAGTGATGCCATCCAACCATCTCATCTTCTGTTGCCCCCTTCTCCTCCTGCCTTCAGTCTTTCCCAGCATCAGTCTCTTTTCCAGTGAATCTGTTCTTCGCATCGGGTGGCCAAAGTATTGGATTTTCAGCTTCAGCAACAGTCCTTCCAATGAACACCCAGGACTGATTTCCTTCAGGATGGACTGGTTGGATCTCCTTGCAGTCCAAGGGACTCTCAAGAGTCTTCTCCAACACCACAGTTCAAAAGCATCAATTTTTTGGCGCTCAGCTTTCCTCACAGTCCAACTCTCACATCCATACATGACCACTGGAAAAACCATAACCTTGACCAGACAGACCTTTGTTGGCAAAGTAATGTCTCTGCTTTTTAATATGCTATCTAGGTTGGTCATAACTTTCCTTCCAAGGAGCAAGCGTCTTTTAATTTCATGGCTGCAATCACCATCTGAAGTGATTTTAGAGCCCAAAAAAATAAAGTCTGACACTGTTTCCACTGTCTCCCCATCTATTTTCCATGAGGTGATGGGACCAGATGCCATGATCTTAGTTTTCTGAATGTTAAGCTTTAAGCCAACTTTTCACTCTCCTCTTTCACTTTCATCAAGAGGCTTTTTAGTTCCTCTTCACTTTCTGCCATAAGGGTGGTGTCATCTGCATATCTGAGGTTATTGGATTCATCAAATGCTGCCAATTATTACATTTGTGCACAGTAGGTAGGTAGGAAGGCAGGTAGATAGATAGATAATTCAAAACTAAGTTATAAGAATCATGGCACTTAACCCCTATATACTTAATCCCCTAAAAGGAAGCATTCTCCTTGTCTGCGTAACCCCAGTTTCATCATTTAAGAAAATGAGCAATAATTCCCCAGTTGTTCTCAGTTATATTAAAATCTGTTTATTTTCTGACCCAGGGTCAAACTCAAGGTTTACAGTTGTACTTGGTAATGTCTGTCTAGTTTCTTTTAATCTGGAACAAACACTGTGCTATTTTGTTTCTCATGAAGTGTTTTTCTTGTGTTTAGCCTGACCCTCCCTGCGCTCTCATGAAAACTCCACAGGGGCAGGGATCTGCATCCTTTTTGTTTGTTGCTATGTCCTCAGCACTGAGAATAGGGCCTGGCACTTATTAAGACTTAGTAAATATTTGTTAAATAAATAGATGAGTGAATGAATAAGTAATACAAGTATAATGAGTGTCATGAAAAGTGACTTAGAGGATGCCAAAGAGGCTAATCTGTGGTTGTTTGTATATTAACAGTTATCTCTGTGTTCCAAGGATTTATGTTCCAACAACAGGCTCATTTTACAAACCAAATAGGAAAAAATAAATAAAAATTGTTTAAAAAATAACCAACTGAAAAAGTTGGTCAAGACAAAAGAGATATGGGAATTCCCTGGAAGTCCAATGGTTAGGACTCTGCAGGGGTCACAGGTTTGATCCCTAGTCGGGGAATTAAGATCCTGTAAGCCGTATAGCATGGCCACGATGCATGATGACATGTAACTTAACAGTAAGGCTACAAAGACACTTAAACTGAGTATTGAGTCGCAGAATGATGTGACCACCACAAACCTAAGTTAGCCTTCAGTTCAGTTCAGTTCAGTTCAGTCTCTCAGTCACGTCCGACTCTTTGCGACCCCATGAATCGCAGCACGCCAGTTAAAGTAATACAAAACTAACAGAGGCCTTAAGGAGAAGATGGTTGTTTTGTTCTGTTTATTCATTCTTTCATTCAACTAGTATTTTTTTGAGGGCCTACTGTATTCCAGGCACTAGTTTATAGATTCTTAAAGGTCATCTTTTTTAACCATCAGTAATAATAGAGATAGCCACAGTTTCATTTTGGAATAAAGGAAAGTAATTATCACAAAAATAAAACTATTGTGTTATTTGGAGATATTTTTATTTCATTGACTTCAAATTGCTTCTTTTGAGCTCATCACTCCAATTAAAGAAATAAATTTCTGACAGGGAAATGGCCTACCCAGAGCATAATCAAGACAATAATCTTTGTATCTTTTTCCTGAAAGAACTTTCCCATGATTGTTTAGTTCAGCCTGAAAGGCCTTTTGTGACACTTAAAAATCACTGAGGGGAAGAAAAGAGCCTGACCTGGGCTGGTTTTGTACAGGACATGAGCTGTGAGTCTTGTCTCAGTTGTCAGCATTAGACAGGATGTCATCTACCAACTTTGTTTCTTGTCCAACTCCAGTTCCCGCAGGTTTCCGTTTTCCTTTGCTCTCCAGTCAGAAGGAAAAATACTCACACAATTCTTAGGAATACTGGGGCAGGAAATTATTTGAGGGACTTGAAAAACCCTTTTTTCTCTCCCTTCAAAGCCTTAAATAATGTTTGCTTCATCGAAGCTTACAAATCATTAAAAGCAGACCTGCCAGATTGAGGTAATATACGTTTTAGCTTCCAGAAGAAAAAAAGAATCTCTATAAAACTAATCTTTGAGTTATGGAGAATTTTTTCTTTTCTGATTTTAATGTTTTGGAGTACTCCAGCACCTTTTCACTACCTGCAATACACAGAACTCCTGTATCTTCCTTGAGCCAAAAATGAACCTGGTGTCACCTCTAACAACCGTATATTCATAGTCCTTCTCAAATATGTTATTATTTACCCATTTTAGCCATTGCAGAGCAACTCCCAAGGACTAGTGCCTTAGAAAAACATAAATAACACAGTAGAAGAGCAGCAGTTGTATGGACATCAAGAATACCATCGCAAACCTGAATTTCTTGCATCTTTGTGGCTTCAGTTTAGAATAAATGTAGACGGCCAGAGGCCAAGCTGTCTACAATGTGACCCTTGGTTAAGCTAAAAACTATATAAAAACTAAGGATACCCTACTTCCTGTTACTCACAGAGAGAGAAACATGAAAGGACCAGACTAACAAAAAAAAGGAAATAACATTTGTTGAGAGCCTCCAGTGAGGTAGGCATTGTGACAGGCTCTTCTTAAAGTTAAAATTTCTACAGAATCACCTTTGATCCTCATCACAATCTACAAGGTATTGTCTCTATATTGTAGACAAGAAAACTAAAGCTCACAACTAATTTGTTCAAGACCATACAATAGGATGTGAAGAGATTCTGAACATTCTCTGTAGCTTCAGAGTTATGCCCTTCCCACTAACTCATTCTTCCTGCTCCTCTGACCAGTCTTCCTCAGTATCTTTAGAAAGTTACTCTCCTCTGTCCCAGAATTCCATTCCTGACTCATTACTTTTCTCACTGCGCATGGTTACTGAGCAGTCCTGTCTCCTTTGACTTCCCCTGCTATCTTGGGCAAATGACTTCTAAATCTGTCTGTCTAGCCCTGAACTCCCCCTGAGCCTCAGACCCACACATGCAGTGTGCTACCAGCCTCAGACATCACTACTTACATGTATGTCTGACAGTCACGCATTTCTACATGTCAGAAGCAGAACTCCTCCCCCTCCCCCTTGGATCTGCCTCTCTTGGGCTCACCAGAGTTACACTCTTATCATTCTAGATTCCTCTTTCCCCGCCTCACCGCTCACATGCAGTCACCTAGAGTCCCACTGTTCTCCCCTTCAAAACGGTTCTTAACTCCCGACCTGTCTTCTTGATTCCAGTGATCACTGCTGCAGTTCTTGCTTGAACCTTTGAAATTTTGCTCCCTTTACAGTTGAGTGATCTATATACAAAGAAAATCTGACTGCACTGCTCTTCTTCTTTTACGTGAAACCATTTAAAGATGCCCCCACCGTCTAAGAGCCCATTCATTGGAAAAGACCCTGATGCTGGGAAAGATTGAGGGCAAGAAGAGAAGGGGACGACAGAGGATGAGATGGTTGGATGGCACCACTGACTCTATGGACATGAGTTTGAGCAAACTCCGGGAGATGGTGAAGGACAGGGAAGCCTGGTGTGCTGCGGTCCATGGGGTCGCAAAGAATCGGTCACAGCTTAGCAACTTTACAGCAAACCATGAATGAAGCCCACAAGACTTTCTGTGACCTGATCTCTGCCTCCCTCTTCAGCCTCGTTTCTGGCAACTCCTCACCTGAAAATCTACTCTCCAATTATACTGAACGAAAGTACTGTCCCCTCTCATCTTACATGTTGTTTCCCATCAGGATGCCTCAATTGAGTCACTGCCTGTAGCCCTGCCACCTCATCTTTCCTCCTGGATAAACTCCCACTCCGGTACTCATCGCCAGTAACACCCCCTCTTGAATCCTGCCCTCAGCAGTCCTCTGCCACAACCCACCAAGGAGGCTAAACCCTGTCCTCCCTGTCAATTGCATCAGCAACATGTTTCAAAATCAATCGTTTGTCTTGTCCATTAGACTTTTAAGTTCTTTGGGCACCGAGATCATAATGTACTGAATTTTGTAATCCTAGGGCCTACCCTAGTACAGAGTGGGCTCTTAATAACTGTTTAGCCTTAGTTAAACAACAGCATGGGTGGGTACTCAATCACTTCAGTCGCATCCAACTCTTTGCGACCTCATGGACAGGGACACACCGGGCTCCTCTGTCCATGGGATTCCCCAGGCAAGAATACCAGAGTAGATTGCCATTTCCTTCTTCAAGGGGATCTTCCCGACCCAGGGATCAAACCCTCGTCTCATGTCTCTTGCATTGGCCAGCAAGTTCTTTATCACCAGCGCCACCTGGGAAGCCCAAAACAACAGCATGCTATCTCTCAAAAATGACTTCTATATTGGAGGCTCAAATCATACCCTTCTCCATGTAAAATAAGCCTGACAACTATTAAAACACAAGAACATGAACCATTGAAAAAAGCCACCTGATTTTAAAATTGGCAGAGGATTCAGTAGACATTTCTCCAAAGAAGATGATGAAAGAAGATATGCAAATGATCAATAGCCATGAGTGAAATGAAAAGACGTTCAACATCACTGATCATTAGGGAAATGAAAACCAGAGAATCCATTAAGAGGGCTCCTATTACAAAAGAAAAGAACGTGTGTTGGCACGGATGTGGAGAAAGTGTCACCGGAACCCTTGTACGCTGTTGGGGGGGATGTACAACGGAGCCAATGCTGTGTCCAACGGTACAGTGGCCCCTCAGTGGTAAGCCAGCAGTGGCACATACATACAATGAAGCATCGCTTGCCTTAAAAGGAAGGAAATTCTGACATGTGCTACAGCATAAGTGAACCTTGAGGACACCACGCTGAATGAAATAAACAAGCCACGAAAACACAAATACCACTTACATGAGGTACTTAGAGTAGTCAAACTCACAAAGACAGAAAGTAGACCAGCGGTTGCTAGGGGCTGGAGAGATGAGAGAGTGTTGTTTACTGGGTTTAGAGTTTCAGTCTTAGAAGATTCAGCAAGCACTGGGGATAGATGGTGATGGTTGCATAACAGTGTGAATTAAATTAATATCACTGAACTGTCCACCTAAAAAAGGCTAAGATGGCAAATTTCTTGTTATGTGTATTTTACCACAAAAAAAAAAAATTGGGAAAAAAAAAAAAGCAAAAACAGGACAGAGGAAGAGGTCTAAGGGTGACTAAGCTTCTTGAATTGACACCATGGTGCTCCAGTATAGACAGCATCCAGATATCTCTTGGTGATGCTGACTTAGGGCCCAGGAGTTCCCACATGGCCAGAGAATCTGTAACTTTAAACAAGCACTTCAGGTGATTCTGATGAGCAGACAAATTTGGGGAACTGCCTGGGCCAAATTAGTATAAAAGAATGATTGAAGAACCTTTTATCTGGATATTTCTGAAAACAAGACAGATCATTTTTTATTGTAGCATCATACACATAATAAATTCACCGTTTTAACTGTGGATAAGCATACAGTTACGTGCCATTAAGTGCATTCAAGCACATTCCCAGCGTTGTGCCACCAGCTCCACTATCCATCTCCAGCAGGTTTTCCTCGTCCCACACTGAAACTCTGTACCCGTTAAACAAGAACGGCCCGCTTCTCCCTCTCCCAGCCCCAGCCCCAAGTGTCCTCTAGTCTCCTTTCTTTTTCTGTGACTTTGCCTCTTCTAGGTACCTCATAAAAGTGGACAGATAATTGATTTCTATCCTAAGTTTAATTGCTTTCTTGCCTGGAGGCATGAGTCTGGGTGAAGGGAATCAAACATCATAGGTCCCTCCATCTGCCAAGCCAGGACATATTAAGATTTATTGGATTTATCTCAAGCAATAGAAAATTATATTCATGAACTTTGGTTTCATGAAATCATGTAGATTCCTTTTATCCTAATCATTTTTATCATGACCCATGTGTTCATTATAAAGTCTATTCATTTGAGATGGTTACTGATTAGTTAGTGGCACTTTATCTGATTTTTCTCATAAAAATTAATAAGCATCTTTCAGTTACATCGTTCTAAGACTTTTCTGTCATATCAAGGCCCAGCAGAAAAAAAAAATTAAGGAGAATATTACTATTAAAATGGTTCCAAAGTTCAAAAACAGAAGAACTAGGACTTTTTAGGCTCTTTTGATAAACAGTGTTTACTTAAAGCCATCACAAATTGGAAATTTCAAGTCATCCTGTCCACAAGACTTAGCTCTTGAGTGCAGCCCTACTGACTTCTTCCAGATGTCCCAGTGAAGCAAAGAACATCTTACATGCTCAGCAGACTACTCTGGGGAAGAAAATCTCTTATCTTGTCCAGAGTAGGACATCTGTGCCCAGGAAAGAGGCCCAGGAAATAGCCACAGCTTGAAATGTTTATTTTAACCATATTCTTCAAGCTTTTTAAAAATATATATATATGTAATTTATTTATTTTGGGCTGTGCTCAGTCTTCACTGCTGCGCGGGCTCTTCTCGAGGTGCAGCGAGCGGGGGCCCCTCTCTGGTTGCCGCGCTCCGGTTCTCGTGGCCGCGGCTTCGCTTTCTGCGGAGCGCGTGCTTGAGGGCCCGCGAGCTTCCGTGCTGGCAGCGCGTGGGCTCAGTAGCTGTGGCTCCCCAGCTCTAGGGCACAGGCTCAGGAGTCGTGGCCCACGGGCCCAGTGTCTCCTCGGCATGCGGGATCTTTCCTCGAACGCGGGATCTTCCCAGATCAGAGACCAAACCCCCGTCTCCTGCATTGACAGGTGGTTCTTCACCACTGGACCACCAGGGAAGCCCCAGGTCCTCACGCTTTTAAGACTATCTGTGACACGCTCACCACCTTCACTGTCTGACCGTAGAAGTCTGATCCTTAGTAACCTAATTATGTGCTTCCCTGGTGGCTCAGATGGTAAAGAATCCGCCTACAACGAAGAAGGGCACTCAAAGCCAGTACTCTGGGACAATCCAGAGGGATGGGGTGGGGAGGGAGGTGGGAGGGGGGTTCAGGATAGGGGGACAGATGTGCACCCGTAGCTGATTCATGTCAATGTACGGCAAAAACCATCACAGTACTGTCAAGTAATTATCCTCCAATTAAAATAAATTAATTAATTTTTAAATAAATAAAACATGCCAAGAGACTAATCCTAAAAAAAAAGAGAATCAGCCTACAATGCAGGAAACCAGGGTTTGATTCCTGGGTCAGGAAGATCCCCTGGAGAAGGGAATGACAACCTACTCCAGTATTCTTGTCTGGAGAATCCCATGGACAGAGGAGCCTGGTGGATCACAGTCCATGGGGTCACAAAGAGTCAGACATAACTGAGCAACTAACGCTTTCACTTAATATGTTTTGTGCAAAACTATGGAACTACCTGTTAAGTACTTAAACCTTGCATTATAAAATTGCTTTTAATCTCTGTTCCCATGGGTTTGGACTGCTGTATCATGACAAGTCATTGGTCTAAGGTCTTCCTACACATTCCTATTCACCATTAAAAAAAAAAAAAGAGTATTCCAACTTCTAATTCTCAAACCTGTAAGGGCCTTTCTGATAACCTCCATCTGTTCACTTTTTGAAGTTGACCCTTGGGTTCTACCATACTCTTTGTTACAGACCTACTTTGTAACTTTGAGCAGGTTATTTCCTGAACACTTAACTTTCCACACAACTTCACTGAGCATAAGACCAGGTTAATAATACCACCTCTTAGAAAAATAGATTAATGAGTCTGTGGGTTTGTTTCCTTACTTATATCTGAATGTGAAAATGCCATCTTACTTTTCCTTCTGTATTCTCCCTCTTGGTACCGGGCCCAAATGAAGAATTGTTTTTCTTGGCAGCATCTATGGCTACCAAGAAGGACTTGGCCCCCACTGCCTTTGAAATGGTAGCGCCAAGCCTTTACAGAGAGCTTGGAGGATCTCGCACCCTGAGGAATCATACAAGTTCCCACCAATAGCCTCTTTGGGAGGTCCTTTTCCTCAAGTTATCTTCAGACTTACGTCAATTTGCAGAGGAGACATCCTTCCCACAGAAAGTTTGCTTTTCCTCCCACAACTGGGAGGAAGATGGTGAACGGGGAAGTGAAAACTGGGTATAACATAGGCATATGTTTTAAGCACTTTGGATAAAAATGTTTGATAAGTACCAGCTTGTTTTTATTGCTTTATTATACTGCTTGTTGAAGAATGTTTTCTTTGGTCACCCGCCAATGAAAAAAATTAGCCTTTTCCCGAATCTAGTCTTGTTTCTTTAGCTAGTTATGTCGGTAGAACAAGATAGACAAATGCTTCTGAAATAAACGAATCAGTCGCACAGTGGTGCTCATTCCTGCTCATTGCCCTTTTCCAACTCATTGACAGCTGCTGCCACCAACATGAACGGGGTTTCTGTGGGGCTCTTTCTCTCCTCATCGTCCCCAAGTTGGAATGTTTTCAGTTGGTTCCTTTGTTCTGAAGTCCAAGGCTTTAAAGGACTTGCCCCTACCTCCACCCCTATTTTCCTGTTTTATGGCATCCAGTAGGAAATGGTTTTTTGTTTGTTTCAATGCCTCTCTGTAATAAAGGAATCCCTTTTTAGATATTTGTACCTTGTATCTTCTAGTTTCTGTTTTAGTTCAAAATAGTTATAATTTTACCTTTTAAGGCAAAGCATGAAGGGTTTTTTGTTTTTGCCCTCTCTCAAATCTGTTCCTGGTTTATAGCAAAAGAAGCGGCTAGAATAGCATATCTGTATCAGAAGCTAGTTGAACTGAATGTAATACTACTTTGAAATTCTCCTTAATGTGTTCTCATTGATCTGGGGTGTCTCTTTTGGCTCTGGGCATTCTCAATTAAAATTAAAGCCTTTAACCCATCATTAGCTCACCTCCACCTCTTCAAACAAAAAAGAATGAATTCTTATTGCAATGTGAGGGACAGAGGTCACATATGTGGGCAAATTTATTAGAGATAATGTTATCCAATGTCATGTGAGGTTCCTAAGCAATATTGCAGAATATCCTTTCCTCAAGTTCTTTGTTTTAATAGAGTAGACTCTGGTATTCAGGAATGAATTACATATAGATCTACTTGAGAGCCTGAGATGGACTTTATCTCTTGAAGTCGCTTACTCTTTAGGGAATTTTAACACTGATGTAACAGGGAGAATTGAAATGAACCTAAGTCTAGCTTACAGAGAAGAGTCATTTTAGATAGCAGTTTTTATTTGGTTTGCCAACCTCTGACTCCCACCCTTTTATGGTGAGTTTCAAGTATGGATAGTTCTAAGACATGATCTGTTTCTGTGACTACTAAATAAAATATGAATTTTTCATGTTACTTGAAGACTCTCTGTGAAAAATTCTTTTTTATTTTTTATTTCTTCTGGCCATGTGGGATCTTAGTTCCACCAGGGATTGATCCCAGGCCCCTGTGGAAGTGCGGAGTCTTAACCACTGGGCTGCCGGGGAGGTCCTCTGTGAGAGTTCTTAATTTGAGTCTTTATATATCATGGTTTACCCTGTCTTATCTAAACCCAGAAAGACGATGGAAAAGGAAAAAAAAGTTTGCGTGCCTCCCTCTGCAGTGCGCTATGCTTTGTTGCTGCTGTTCGGTCCCTAAGGAATGTCTGACTCTCTGTGACCCCATGGACTGCACCACTTCCCTGCCCTCCACTATCTCCCCACTGTCTCGTCCACTGAGTTAGCGATGCTATCTGTCTCATCCTCTGCTGCCCCCTTCTCCTCCTGCCCTCCATCTTTCCCAGCATCAGGGTCTTCTCCAGTGAATCGGCGCTTCGAATCAGATGGCCAAAATACTGGAGCTTCAGCTTCAGCATCAGTCCTTCCAATGAATACTCAGGGTTGATTTCCTTTAGGATTGACTGGTTTGATCTCTTTGGTGTTCAAGGGACTCTCAAGAGTCTTTTCGAGCATCACAGTTCAAAAGCATCAGTTCTTCAGTGCTCACCCTGCTTTATGGTCCAACTCTCACATCCACTCATGACTACTGGAAAAACCACAGCTTTGACTATAAGCCATTTGTTTGCAAAATAGAAACCTTGAGAGTAATAGCCTGAGTTCTCTTCCTTTCTCCCCATCAGTCAGTTCTTATCTGTTGGCACCTTCTTATGCTTTTCTGCTGTTAGATGGAGAAAATGGGTCATCAGAGGCAGAATAACCTTTTTAAATTTTTCTCTAGCAGAGTACCATGATTCTAGATTAAAGTAGGAACCAGAAGACATAAGGTCTAGAAATCCTCAGCGTGACCTTGTATGACAGATAAGGTATTTATATGAAGAAACATCAGTCCCTGTGACCTAATTTAAGCTACCTAATCTCTCAATGTCATTATTTCTCTGCTTGTAAAAGGGGAATAGCAACACCAATCACTATCTTACTCTGGAGTTTGGGAGAAATTTAATGAGATAATGAACTTAATTCTACTCTTACAAGGGAATATATTATTGACTTTTAGGAGAGTTAGCTATTTGGGGGTCCCCGAGGAACTTGACAATCTATTACCTCTTCTAGCACTCAAATGGAACTATTGTAAAAAGCTAACCCACAGCCAAAAGGTAAGCCATTTATTCTGCAGATAGATCAGGTCCAGCACAGGAAAAAAAAACGGATTTTGATCTCTTCTTTGGAAAAACTATCACTGGATAGGCCCAAAGATGTCCTTTTTTCTTTCTTTCTTTCTTTTTCTGAAATCAGAACAGTGGCATAATTGGGTTTGATGGTTCACTTTGAGAGAATGTTGGGTTCAGTCCTGGAACATGTTAAATCAGATGATATACTTTTTTTAAAAGTCTCTAGAACATGCATTTTCAATGGGAGCAATATTTACCCTGAAGGGGGAAAATATGAGTTCTCTGAGAGGCAAAAAAAAAAAAATTCAATAATGGTCTGTTCAGTTCAGTTCATAATGGTCTGTGGCCCTCCACTAAAAAAATAGACATGAAGTATTTCTATGGTATTAAAATTTCATGGTGGAAGAGGGCACTTGGAAAAAAATGTTATTAAAAGACTGGGGGTGGGGGATGGGATTTTAAAAAGTCAGGAAAGACGGCTGCAGTCTAGAACAAGCATGTTTGACTCTCTCTCAGCCCTGTCCAACTCTTTGGGACCCCATGGACTATAGCCCACCAGGCTCCTCTTGTCTGTGAAATTCTCCAGGCAAGAATACTGGAATGGGTATTTCACCAGAGTATCTTCCCGACCCAGGGATCAAACCTAGGTCTCCTGCATTGCAGGCGGATTCTTTACCTTCCGAGCTGCCAGGGAAGCCCAGGCAGACAGCTTCAGTTAGTGTCCTGGAGATGTTTGTCCCCGAGGATAGGTGAGCTGCACACAGTCGGGCTGAAAGCGGACTGCCATTGATGCCTTCAGTCCAGCAGGAACTGAGTTCACAGGGAACTTGAAAGAGATTAAATTCGTACCCTAAGGGATAATGATCTCACACAAACAACTCAACATAAAATCTACCCTTTCAGAACCAATACTTTGTACTTAAATGTGGTTAAATCCTTAAGGTAAGAGATTCCTTTTTTCTCCTGCCTCTTTAGTCTTGCAGAAAGGCACATCAAGGGTAGAAGCGATCTTCAAAGTGCTTCACAGAAAAAGTCAGATGGAGAGAAAAGAGAGGGTGTGGACCCCGCAGGCAGGAAGGGAATAATTGTCTTAAGTAGTAATGTAACGTGCAGAGGAATAAAGACCAGAAATACGGTGGGGAACTGGCATGTAAGTGTTAGGGAAATTTTAAGTTTGGTGTTGGTACTGATACTAATAAACATTTATATATCCTTCCATCCCCCTCGTATGCCTTACATAGTCTTTCGTGCCTTTTGAATGGATGGGACGTCTCAAAATTGACTTGCTACACAGTATGAAGTTTGGAAGAGACCCTGTGTTCTTTAGACTCAGCAGCCCTGAGACAATAGAGTGGCCATATTTTTTTGTGATTGATGTTACAAAAATTTTTTTGATTAATTTACTTTTGGCTGCACTGGGTCTTCGTCGCTCAGGCATCGTCTAGTGAGGGCTGCTCCTTGTGACTGGCAGGCCCCTCATCGCGGGGGCTTCTCTTGTTGCGGAGCACAGGCTCTAGCTGCGAGGGCTTCAGTCGTTGCGGCCCACAGACTAAGCTGCTCCACATCATGTGTGGGTCTTCCCAGACCAGAGATGGAACCCGTGTCCCCTGCATTGGCAGGCAGACTCCTAACCACTGGACACCAGGGAAGTCCTGGCCATATTTTTAAAAATTATTCCCACCACCACCACCATCTCTGACTCTTCTTTCATCATCCTGTTCTTTGATATACATAACATACCCATAACTTGGAGAAAAGAGAAAGTGATTTTTTTGCCTCCCCTCTTACCCATTTCACATTGATGTTCTGGACAATGAGTGCTCTTTCCCCAAGCCTAAAGCCTTTACTAAGCATTCATTACTGTGGGCATTTAACTGCCTTACAGAAATATACCCCAACCCCTGTTTGTTGATTTCCTTAAGATCATAGAAGAAAGTGAAATGACCTGGAGAGAGGCCTTCAAGGCCACTGACGCCCAGGGGACCCACTCATCTCCACCTCCCACCCCAGTTCCAAACCCTAACCTATTGGCCCTTTTATCAGTCCCTGGATCCCCACCCTTCAGCTTCTTTTGGTTACCCACTGGGTCGCCCCGTGGCCCCAGCAGCTGGGCTGCTCTCTCTCCCCCATCACATTGCAGACATTCTTTTCACATCATTTTGTCCTCACTGCTGCATTCCCTCCATTTGGCATCCTTCCCTCTGCGCAAACTTCTGTGGCAAGGGACAGAAGTTTGCCAAGGAGATGCTGGCAGAGAGGGTCCAGTTCTCTCCTTTCTATCTGAAGAGCCCAGTGTCACTCGTTAGCATATGAGAAGAATGGTTGTAAATAAACATCAAATGAGGTTAACGAGCTGCAGCTCATCAATATTAATGAAGTCCACCCCACCGCCGTGGAGTGAGGTCCTCATGGCTCAGATCACAAGAAGCAGCTTCATAAGGCCCCCAGTTACAGGGCAGGAAGGACTCGACTCAGCCTGCTGGAATGTTTGTCATTTTACCACCCCAGGAATGCTTCAGGGAAAGGCTGTCTGACACCAGATCTCTGCTTGCATGGCCCCTCTTGTGTTTAGAAGACATCTGTTTGTCTCAACAGGTGGAAGCCGTGAGGAAGAAGGTTGTATCTGCTCAGCCACACTCTGGGGTGGGAAAATGCCAAGTCCATCTGCAGTTCCCAAGTCCAAAAGGACATCCCCAGAGTAACAGGATTGAATCGCTCATGGCCCTTTCATCAATAACCCCATGAAATGCAAGCTCTTGTTTCCAGTGTACTAAGGGACGCTGTGGAGGCCTTCTAAGCCCAGCCCAATAAAGAGATGAAGAAACTCCTGTTTCATGAAGCTCGTGTGCCCGTTGCCCCTTAGGTCCCTCCCCAGAGCCATGTTTGGTTCCTGAGCCTGCTGGTGGTTCAGGGGGTATAGAATCTGCCCAAAATGCGGGAGACCCACATTTGCTCCCACATTTGTTTGTCTCCAGGGGTCGGGAAGATCCCCTGGAGAAGGGAATGGCAACCCACCTCAGGATTCTTGCCTGGAGAACCCCATGGACAGAGGAGCCTGGCAAGCTATAGTCCATGGGGCTGAAAAGAGTCGGCCACGACTGAGCGACTCACACACAGAGAGTGATGAGTACGCCTGTAGGTTACTGAGCACTTACTGTGTCTCAGGCTCTGCACGAAGCCTTTTCCGTGTGTTATGTAACCCTCATACTAGTCCTGTGAGGATGATTCCCATCTCACAGGTGAGGGAGTGAAGCTCACTGATCTTACGTGACGCATCTAAGATCGCACGCAGCCAGCAGCCGCGCTCCCCCTGGCTGTCTGCAAGGCCTCTCCTTTCTGCAAGTCCCAGGCGAGTCACTGCGTCCTGTGGCATCTGAGCATCCCTCACGGGAAGTATGTGAGCTTCTGTGCTGTCCCGTCTCTTTTGTAAGACACTTGTCCTCTCCTCTCCAGCTCAGCGGACCAAACACCATATGGTTCTCTGAAAGTAGAGTCAGAGGACTTTAGAATTAATTTCTTTTTAATCAAAGCATCTCTTTGAAATTATTTTTAGAAAGGACCCTTTCTAAAATACTTTCTGAAAAAGTTTCATGTTTTCCTGTGTGTATAAATTTGAGGTCAGTGGGATGTGTGCTTTGAGGTTTTGTGTGTGTGTGTGTGTCTATGTGTGTGTTGAGTCGCACTGATACTGATTTATCCAGCTCACCAGGTCAGTTCCTTTTACGATTAAGCACACACCTGTGTGAGATTGGTGACTGTGGATACAAAGAAGCCACCTGGCTCCCAGGGCTGATTTGAGCCTGTGATCTTAGCCTCAATCACACTGTTTCAACAACCGAACCTGGTTTATTACTTAACCGTTCAGACTATCGGCTTCTTTATCTATGATTTCCCTGGGGGCGGGAAGGAGGCCCTGATGCTTCATCAAATGGTTGTTATCACCAAAGCTACACCTCGCTGTTTTTAAAGAACAACTCATAGAGAAAGGGCCTGAGAGTGAGACGGTCACTTACCTTTCTTCTCCTTTCCTCCTTGAAAACTCAGGGACCTTGCTTGGTCATTGTTACTTAGGCAAAACGCCCAGGAATATTTCCACAGAGCGGCACCCAAAGCCCACCCTTCCCGCCACCAAGGTAACCAGGACTGGGAAGCAATTGAAACTGGGCCTTCCTTTCCCAGGCCTGCGGCTGTCAGCTTGGCTCAGAAAGAGGCAGAGTGATGACTCCGGCTCCTCACCCAGGCGCACTACCACACAGTTCTCGTTTGAGCCCGAAGTCACATGGTTTTGCTGCTCGTGGCCAAACAAGGATGCGCTGTTTCCAGTTCTTTGCACCCAGGGTTGGGCCTCGGCATCCTTAGTTGAAACCACCAGGGCCCCCAAACCTGAAGCTTTTCCAGGGACAAATTGCATGCAGCGGTGGAGACAGGGAGCGGAGGGGTGGAGCGGAGCAGCGGATGGTGCACCATCAGGACGTGGGCGCGAGCCAAGGGGTTAGTTCACTGCTGTTTTGTATAATCAGGCACACCAGAAAACTCAGATTAATAGGCTGTTTATTCTTCAGCATGTTCCTTGAATCAAAGGCTCTGGATGCTGTTATTGAAGAGTGTTTGTGAGAGTGCCCTGGAACACTCCTCCTGGGCTCTGCTCACTGGAGAGGAACGAGAGAGTCCTTTCATTTCCTGGGCGGCATCCCTCACGCTCACCGCTCACTGTAGTCTAAAGGTCTGCACAGGCCTTGTGAGAAACGGGATCTTTTGTTCTGTCTCCGTGAGGTCCCATTCCCTCCAGCACCTTGCTCTCTTAGAGTCTAATCCTTTCATGTTCTTGTCTTTGAGCTACCTGAACCTGACGAATGCAGCCACTTTCTCCCGGGGAGAGTTTGCTGCTGTTGTTGTTTGGGGTTTCTGGGGGTTTTGAGTTGACGCTGTTTGGCCCCAATTCTCTGCCTGGGCAGTGCGGTCATCTTTCTTTTCGTGGTCGTTTAAAGGCATTTTTGCCAGGGGTGAGAAAAAACATCCACCCGAACCCTTTTCTGTGAAGCAAATGAAGATTTTTTTCTTTAATTTGACTATTAGAAATATAATGAGACTTCTTCAAACCTTGAAACTGAAACATCCTTATTATGAAAGAGTTACTTCCTGCATCACCACCCCCTACAGTGGACATGTGTATGTGTGTGTGTATGTGTGTGTGTGTGTGTGTGTATGTATTAGTCTCTCAGTCATGTCCAACTCTCTGAGACATCATGGACTGTAGCCTGCTAGGCTCCTCTGTTCATGGAATTCTTAAGGCAAGAATACTGGAGTGGGTTGCCATTCCCTTCTCCAGGGAATCTTCCCAATCCAGGGCTCGAACCTGGGTCCCCTGCACTGCAGGCAGAGTCTTCATCATCTGAGCCACCAAGGGAGGTCAAAAAACTAGGAGGGACAGTGCTTCTCCACTCCCCCGACAAGTCACTGTCAGCTTGGGGGACACAGAAGGGATCGCTGTTCCCTATTCCCTCTGGCAGCTATGCTTTCTCCATGGCCTGGAGAATAATTGTATTTCAGGCCTCCCATGACCTCTGTGCACACACGCACGACACAACCACGACCCTGGTGGGAACGCCCTCATCTCAGAGGCATCCAGTGTATTCCGAGGTGCTCCACGCTCTACAGGCCGTGTGAACACTCAGCACGTTGCGGGCGCCCACATACATCAGACAAACCCAGCACAAATCACAAGCAACAGCTTTGAATCTGGCACAACCCTTAGTCACCACAGCCAGAGGCCAGCAAATGAAATCGCGGTCCCGTGTCTGGGGTTAGAATTCTGTAAACCGTCAGGCACCCCATGGCCCGAGATTCTGCCAGGGAGGTGCTCCTTGGAGGGGGTCCTTGGAGCACCACACCTTGAAGCCGTGGCAGTCCTCGCGTCCAGAGGGTACTGTCCCCTCATGTCCCTCCAAAACCAGCACAGCTGTGTGGACAGGGACCATTTGCCATGTATACACTGAGACCAAGATATATACACACACCCTGGCGTTTCGCCTGATTCCTTCCATGAAGGCCATCTGTTTATCCAGTTCCCAATCCCAGAAGACAGTCACCAAAAAGTAAATACCGAGAAGGAGCAGGGTTGTTTTGTTGTGTTTTTTTTTTCTCCCTTTCCTTCTAGATAAACATGTTCCAATGAACAAAACAGATTTTGCAAACACATTCTGTCTACTAAATCTTACCTAACAGCTGTGTGAGAAGGACTTAGAGGAGAGAAGGATGAGGCGTGGGAGGGTGGGCTTGGACTTGATGAAGAGAACTAGAAAGTTCAGAAATCCACAAGGCGGAACAGTTCAGTCCCACCTACGTCTCATTAGATGGGGATTTCCTCCTTTCCTTTATTCTGTCCCTTCATCCCAATCCCGGGACCTGTGGTGGGCTTGCCAAAGATAAAGATCTGGCTGCAAATATCAGTTTCTTCAACTGAAAAACCAAGCAATCAGGACTTGTATCTTTAGAGGACACGTCCTGTCTTCTGCCTGCATCCTCTTCCTCTCCCACCGACCTCGATAGCGTCCACTGCAGCCATAAGGCTCCTCTGGAGTCAGACCAGGGAGTATTGACCTTGAGCAGCCCATCTGGCCCGACTCTGCTTGGAAATGAGGGACCTAGCTCAGATCAAGATCTTGGATTCTGACGATCAGGGACCAGCACAAGAAATTGACCTTTTGCCTCAGAGGCGCCCGGATATGTGTGTCTCTGTTCGATGTCGAATTGGCTCACTCTACCATTCAGGAATGGTTGTTGTTTGGTTTGGTTTTAATGCTCTCCTCACTCCTCATTTGTGGGTCAGATGCTCTGGACAGTCCAATGGAATTCTCTCCACTTCCCTGCTGGTTGCTGCCAGACACAGAGTGCTAAATCCTGTCCGGCTGGTGATTTGAAATGATGATGTGTGAAATAGTGCTGCTCCCTGGACATCCTGCGTTCATTCACATGAGCCGCTTTGCCAGTTAACCACAGCAGGGAAGAGCGGCCACAAAGCGGGGAGGGTGGGGGGGAGTTCGTTCCTACAGCCCTTGCCTTATCTTTGCTCGGGGATCAGAGTACCTACTGACGCTCCCAACCCTTCCCCCAAGGTCAGTACTGACTCCAGTACTAATCGGTCAGCCTTGGAATTCCGTTTCATTCACTAGCATTCCTTTCCCAGGCCTCCTAGAGCAATTTCTTTAACAGATTGTAGCACAGCCAGAGACAGAGAAGTCGTACTTGTGTGCAGAGCAGGGGCCCGGGAAGCAAAGCAGTCTTACTGCCCCTTCCCACTTCTGGCTGTGCGCATGCTGTTGGCGCTCCCCCCTGATTGCACGCCTGGCCCCTTCTCATCCGGCCAGGCCCCAGCTCAGACGACACCTTCTCCTTGACCACCCCATCTAATGTCTCATGTTCGGTCACTCCACATCACACCACCCTGTTTCACTTATGCCATTGCCCTTCCCACTTTCTGCAAGTATTTCATTTATCTATCTCTTCCCCCACGCACCCACGCTAGAGAGTAAGCTCCATAAAAATAGGAACTTTTGTCTTACCCATTCCTGTTCCTGCAGAGCCTTGCCTCACCTCTGGAACACAGTGGACACTAAATATTTATTAACTGAAGAAATAGGTAGGAATATAGCAATTAAGAACTCCCAAAGCAAATATATGGTTTTTCTCAGGAGATGGTGAAGGCAGACTGACACATAGTTTGAGGAATGGAATAAAAGCCCAGGGGTGTCCCATGTTGGTTTTCATAATGGTCTTAATTCCAAACCAAATGTGTTGAGTCAAACATCACAGAAAGTGAGTTGCTCTCTTCACTTCCTCTGACTCAGACTAAACTGCTCCCTTTTGAGTAGGTTAGGTCAGGGTCATGGAGACCAATACGGCACCCTTCCCGGCCAAGCTGGCCTAACTGAGGCCTCAAAGGATGCCCACTTCCAGATTTCCACTGGATGGTGCCCCCCGCTTAGCTTTCCCGAGGGCACCAATGTACAGCAGTTTAAAGCCCAGCCTGGGTATCTTTATCTGGTCTTTATTACACCCTTGCTTGCCTCCAGGTCCCAAAGAGCCCACATTCCTCTCCAGAGCTCCGGGGCCCTGCAGGCAGCTCTCTCCACTGTGAGAGCCCTGGAGGGTGGGTGGGTGTGTCCTAGCTCCTCTCTGCCCAGCTGTGAAGGGCTTCCCAGGTGGCTCAGTGGTAAAGAATCCGCCTGCCAGTGCAGGAGAAGCAGGTTTGTTCCCTGGGGTCGGGAAGATCCCCTAGAGGAGGAGATGGCAACCCACTCCAGTATTCTTGCCTAGAGAACCCCATGGACAGAGGAGCCTGGCGAGCTACCGTCCGTGGGGTCACAAAGAGTCAGACGACGTAGCGACCAAGCACGCCCGGCAGTGAAACCGTAGGACTGAGACAATGCACCCTTCTAGCCTGGCAGCCACATGGTAGTCATCTCAGAAGTCCTTTGCTGGCATGAGAAATGCTAACTTCACAGACACCATCCTTTGTCTTGTTGGGGCAAGATCCGCGCCTCGTGTCAGGAGAGAGATATTAAAGATTAAAGAGCCTCCTCCACCAGGAAACGGGATAGTTTTGCCTGAATCTCTTAATTTGTTTTTCCCCCCATACAAGTGCGTTCATGTTGCTGGGCTTCCTGGCTCACTCCCCAGCAGTTTGTAGTCATTATTCTCTGGACTCTGTGGTCTCATTGATATTAGAGTGTGTTTCATCTGCCGTAGGTGACGCTTGCACGCTCCACTGCTTCTTCTGTTACGTTACTAACGACTCTTCTGTTGGTTTCAGCCTTTAGCCAAGCCCACCCCATCCACACCCCACTCTCTCCCTGTCTTTTATTGATGCTATGTTGACTTTGTGTGTCTCTGTTAGTTCAGTTTTCTGAGCACCTGCAGAGAATTAACCATCTCTACTGGCTGCTGGGGATCACCCAGGCCTTTGATCTGTTTGATTCTGTACTCTGGGAGACGTTGAAGGACTCTGAAACCACACCAAAGCGCATAAAAGGTGCTGTTGTCCCTGAAGCCTGACCTTCCAGACTAGCTCTACTTAGGGACCAGAAGTCATTCATGTCAATACAGATGTAGGTACCGTCCGTTAAATGGTTGCTACGTACCACTCACTGTTCTATGCACCTAACATGACTATCTTATTTATTCCGTACGTGTAGGCCTAAAAAGCCACACATGAACTGACCACCGTTACTTCTCCAACCCCGTTCCTTAGTCCTTTCTGCCTTGTTCTGGCTGTAGCGACATTGGCTTCTCTGCTATCCCTCTTACCCAACAGGCGCATTCCCTCCATGCGGCTTTTGCAGTGGCTGTCCCCTCTGCCGGGAATGCTTTTCCCTCAGATGGCTGCCAAAGTTTCTTTTTAACTTCAAGTCTTTGCTTGGTACCATCTTCATGAAACCTAACTAGACTCCTTTCTGTAAAATGATGCTACAACTGCTACCTCACACGCCTTCTCCAATTTGCTCTATTCTATTTTTTCCACTCAACTTACTTACTATATAGTTAATTATTTTATCTGTCTTCTCCCAACATAAGGTAAGCTCCAGGAGGGCAAAGAACTTGTCTGTTTGTTCCCTAATATATCCTAAGCACCTAAAAAGCAGTATTGGGCACATTTTTAGATGTTCCATGATTCCTGCTAATTAGATGAACTTTGCCCCTTCAAGAATCCTGTGAGGTGGATGTTTCTGTTGTTTCCATTTTAAAGATGATGGAATTAAAGCTCAAAGAATGTAAGTAACTAATTTGCCCACATCACTCAGCTATTAAGTAATGGAGCTGAGATCTGAAGCCAGGATTGACTCACTCCAAAGAAAGCGTTTTCAAACACTAGGTCAATAGTTCTCAGACTTTTTTTTTTTTTTTTTTGGCGGCTCCATATGCAACATGCAGAGTCTTAGTTCCCTGACCAGGGATGGAACCCACGCCCCCTGGTTAGGAAGCAGACTCCTAACCATTGGACCACCAGGGAAGTCCCAGCAAACTTCTTTTTACATTATTTTATAAGAGGTTGTTCTTAGTTTATTTATTTTTGGTCACACTGGGTCCTCACTGCTGCAGGCAGGCTTCCTCTAGCTGCCGTGAGCAGGGCTGCTCCTCTTTGTGGTGCGGGGGCTTCTCGCCGTGGCGGCTCCGCTAGTTGCAGAGCACCAGCTCCGGGCACTCAGGCTCGGTGACCGAGCATAGGGGCTCAGTACACTCGGTGCTCCGGCTTTTATTGCTCAGCAGCATGTGGGATCTCCCCAGGCCACGGGTCAAACCCATGTCTCCTGCATCAGCAGGCAGATCCGTACCCACTGTACCATCAGGGAAGTCCGCCCATCAAACTTAGATACACGTTAAAAGTCACCTGAGCTATTTATTTAAAGGCACATTCACACATCCCAACCCTGAGGAGTCTGATTCTGTAGGTCTGCAATACAGATGCTCCATGAACCATACTTGGAGAAACATTGGGATACACTATATTTCATTTAAGGGTTTGGAATCTATATAAGGAGGTGTAGAAACGAAGTCCATGGGACATGTTCTGAGTGCCTACTATGTACCAGTCTCTGTGGCATACAAAAGCAAGTGAGATGGAGTCCTCACTCTCAAGATTCAATTTTTTGGTAGTAATGGGGCAGCCAGACACATATATTATTAATAAATCATGGAATAGTAAAAATCACAGGCTTTAGATTCAGGCAGACCCATGGTTCAAAGCTGGAATGGCAAATGACTTAACCTCCCTGTGTCTACAACTAAAATGAGAACAGCAATATTTACCTAATATGACAGTAATGAGGGATTAAATGAGGTAATGTGTGTATAGAACTCAGGAAGGTAGTTTAAAAACAGATAACCAACATCAGGAGGCAGTGGATAAAAAGTGATAAATAAGTGGCTTAGAAACAGTAAACATAGAAGACTCAGGAGAGTTTTGTCATTTTACAGTCTTCTGTTTTACAGTTAGAGTACCAAAATTTTTTACTGTTGTTAATATAACTTACATGGAAATCTTTTTCAAAATACATTTAAATAAATATATAATACCACTCTCTGCATTCTTTTTTATCCCCCTGCATTTCGTATAGAACTTACCTTGCATCTAAGCATATACTTATGAATTACATTATGCTGGAAAACACTGCTGCCGTCAAAGCTCATGGAAGTGTACCTTAAAAGCATCAATTGTCTTAATTATTTCTCCTCCTTCTCGATCAAGTTTCTATCATGTGTTTAATGCCTAATTTCTCATTGCTGTCCTAGCACTTGCCTTTTATACTTCCTTTCGCTCTCCCGGGTTACTTTGTCTAGTCTGTACCAGGCTTAGAAACTAGATGGCCAAGCTTATTAAAAACTGTGAAAATAATCAGGGCATTTCTCGAAAGCCTGTACGTTAACCACATAAGCTTTAGTGTGTGAACTTTGTGACATCTGTTTTGCCTACTTAGAGGGTTATTGGCATCTAGATATTTGAGAGCTCCTATTAGTTAAGTTGTAAATACATTTGGTGGGACTTCCTTGGTGGCCCAGGGGTTAAGATTCCACTATCCAATGTGATCCTTTCCTGGTCAGGGAGTTGAGATTCCCACATGCCTCATGGCCAAAAAACCAAAACATAAAAAAGGAGCATAAAAACATAAAAAATATTGTAACAAATTCAATAAAGACTTTAAAAATGGTCCACATCAAAAAAAAAAAAAAAACTTAAAATGCATTAGCTATTATTGTGCAGGGTACAGACACCTGGAAAATCCATTGTTGTTCACAGGATCAGAATTTAGTCCATTTTGTGGCTGTGTAACTTAAAAGAGCCTTGGCGATCACAAGGCCATAGATCTCACCTCTTGCTCTCAAGTAGGTAACCGATCGTTACCTCCATTTTACAGGTGAAGAAACTGAAGCCTAAAGAGTAAGGAGCTTGCTCCAGTGGGGTAGCCCCGCAGAGCCAAGGCAGGGTTCCAAGTCTCCTGAGCCTCCCTTCCCCTCTGCTCAGCCACACTGTTCCCAGGAGGAAACAATCATCGTGGGCTGTAGAAAGGAAGGAAAACCATCAATAATTGTGACCAAAAGGCAATGAAGTCTGATTAGTATTGTAACTGATCTGTTTTAGCCCTGACTTTGATAGGTGTCTCCCCACTGCCCCCCGACCCCTGCTTACTGTGCCCCATGGGCCCAAACTGTGAGCATGAATAAGGCGGAGCCAAGCGGCATTATAACAAGATCCAGAAGCATGTAAAGGATTTTAAAAGATGATTATCAGCTTTGCAAACTCTTTGCATTATGGACAAAAGCAAGTGACTTAGAGAAGGCAGACAGAGCCACGGAGAATGAGGAACACAGAAGTGCCTTTCTGAAGGAAGATGCAGGATTGGCGTTTTCTCCGGGTGGCCGGCTGGTCTGCTTGCTTGCTTTGACAGCTTTACTGAGAGATAATTTTCATACCATTAGTCTGCGTGGCTTTTGTGAAGTACATTTTATTCTGATTGTAAGAAAATGCAAATCACCCATAATCCCCAAACCCAGAGTTAACCACCATTATTAACACTTTGATGTAGCCCGTTCTTTTTTCTGTGCAAGTTTATAGCCTTTTTTTTTTTCCCTTTTAAAGCAAAGATGGGATCATACTGTATACAATTTTTTTTTTTGCTCTCTCCCTGAATAATTATGAGGTTATCTAGTTTATTTCTTTTTTTCTTCAACTTGTTTAGTCAGATGGCTCAAATCTTTATCGTAAATGCTTCCAGAGAGAAATTCTACATCTGGGGTTGAAAATTCGCATGCCTGCAGCAGCCAAACAGGTAATACATGGAGCACGGGTGTTGCTCAGTGCAATGCATTGTGGGTACCTGACAAGGGCGTCCTCTGCCCAGCTCAGCTGATCGTGGCCGTGAAGGAATGGCCTTTCTAAAAATAATTTTTTCAGGGCTTCCCTGGTGGCTCAGTGGTAAAGAATTCGCCTGCCATTGCAGGAGACACAGGTTCTATCCGTGATCCTGGAAGACTGATCCCACATGTCGAGGAGCAATTAAGCCCAGGAGCCCGTGCTCCGCAACAAGAGAAGCCGCCACAACGAGAAGCTTGCACGCTGCATCTAGAGAGAAGCCCCCGCTCTCTGCAGTTAGAGAAATAACGGCAACAAAGACCCACCACAGTCAGAAATAAAATAAAATTATTTTTATAAGAGTTTTTACAGGGCTATCTGAAACCTAGATTGTATTATGGGGATTGTCTTGATTTTCTAATGTTTTAACTCAAACAATTAAAAAATACAGTTCAAACCACACAAACCCTGTGTTCCAGTCATATTCTGTCTCAGTGAATGCCAAGAACTTCCCAAGCATCATCTCACTTAATCATCATGGAAGTCTTGTTCATCTAACAATTACTTATTGAGAACCAACAGTGAATAAAAGAATCAAAATCTTTGCCTTCCTGGAGCTTACATTCTAGTAGGGTGATAAATAGAATGCTACTGTATCCTAGTAGGTAATACAGTTAAAAAATATATAGTCCATCATACAGTGATAAGTACTATGGAGCAAAATAAAGCAGGAGAACGAGGCGGGGAATAGGGGAGTGGCTGTTTTAAATACTTAGGGCCCCAAAGGCTTTACTGCTAGGATGGCATCTGAGGAGAGACCTGAAGGAAGTCAGCGCAATACAGGGGCACGTGAAGACAGCAGGTACAAAAGCCTGAGACAGGAACACGCGTGACATATTCAAGAAACAGCAAAGCCGTGGGGCTGGAATGGTCTGAGCAAGGGCTGGGTAAGAGATGCAGTTTGGGCCCCCACCGGATGGAGTCCGAGAAGGATGAAGTCTTACCCTATTTTACAGATGTGAAAACTAGGGCTCAAAGAGTTTTGCCCATGCCACATAGCACGGAAATAACAGGTATTTTGAACTCAGGCCCGCCTTAATTCCAAATCTCATGCCCTTAGTGACTATGTGTGCTGCACCAGTGTGGGTTTATAGCATCCCCACTCTTCTAGCAAGTTCTGTGCTACCTAGATTCAAATTATGTCCTCCCTGTTTTTTAGGTTACTGCCTTAACCACAGAGAATTACAGTTAACGAATCCTAGAATGCTAGATCCAAATAGAACCCTGAGTATTATTGAGACAAATAATTTGCAGTTTTTTATATAGTCTTGAATGGTCTTACTTTTTTTTCTTCTTCTATGGTCTTACTTTTTTAAAAGCCGTTGATGTCTGCCCACTGCTCATATTTTTGTTTGATTTTTCTAAAATGGGTTATACATGAATGTGACAAAATTCAAAAGGTATAATGCTTACATACTTTAAAACACATTTAAATTTAGTCTAATCGACCCCGATCATTTATATGTGAGGCATGACAGAGGAAGAAACTGAGGTACAAAGGGCTGGTGCCCAGTTGGGACTTCCTCGGAGATGAAGAATCTGCCTTGCGATAAGGGGACATGCGTGAGATCCCTGGTCAGGGCACCGAGATCCTACATGCCTCAGAGCAACTAAGCCCGAGCACCGCCGCTAGAGAGTCTGTGCTCTGAAACTAAGACTTGAAGCAGCCAAATAAATATTTAAAAAAAAAAAAAAAAAAGAGTTGTTGCCCAGTTGAAGGCCACACGTCAGTGGGCACACCAAGTACCTTATCCAAACTCTGTAAGACCAGACTTTGTCTTCTAGCATATTTATGACTGAAAGAAACTGGGTGGGTGCATCCTTTGATGCCACTGGGTATTTTTTTTTAATCTTTTGCCTTTCCTTTTGTCTGCTGCCAGCTGCACTGAAAGATGAGGGTCCGAGTTGAGACAGCCTGACCCACTGTGTCATTTCCCGGGACGGAGAGCTGATCGCGTTCGGTTCACATTTTTATTAAAGTAAGATGAGTGATTCACTCATGTCACAGGCAAAGACTCTTCTCCCAGGGAAACCATACTTTGACAAAGAGGATGGCTTTAAGGAACAGAAACTGCTAACATCAATTTCCTTTCCCATCCACTCCCAAAAAAGTCAGACACTCTCTGTCTCTGGACACCTCTTCCTCTGACCCACACATATACATATAATTATAGATATGGTTCATTATATATGCCCACAGAAGACAGAAAACAGCAGGAAAGACAAAGGTGGATTCGTCTCAAGAAATGTATATGTTTGTCTACATCCAGCCCTCTCTCTGCTCCCTGCTGTTTTTGTTTGTGAAGTCTGTTTTTTTAGCTCATGGGTAGCCAGAAATGCATCATCCTTGGTGGAAGTTAGTGGATTCTGACAAGAAAACAGGCTGTGGTCTTTATAAATACGCCTACAGGCTGGCAACAGCCTTCCCTGACTCGCGCCATCATTGAGAACCAGGGAACTTAGATTGTTTTTTATTTTTAGCCTGTCTTGGTTCAGCTCACCCTCAGTGAGTAACTCTTGTTAGCCACCGCTTCATATTATATTTATTTAGAAAAGAAGGAAAGTGCATTTTAAGCAAAACAAATGCATAATCTGTTCCACTTCTTATTTATTCTATGGCTACTTTGGACAGTAGAAAGCCCAGAAAAATAATAACTTTTATTGGTTTTTGTTTTCTGTGGCTTGCTTTCTCAGACAAGTCCTCATCAGACAGTTTTGCTGATAGCTTATAAAACCCGTGCCAATTTTTTTTAAGCCTCATTTTATTTTTTATTTTTTTAACTATATATATTTTATTGAAGTATAGTTGACTTACGATACTTCAGGTTGTCAGCCTCACTTTAAATTGGAAAGGGAAAAAAGGTAGTTGGAAGTATTTTTTATGTACCTTCAATATACTTTTCTCTTGCTAACCTATGTCTGGGCCTGTTAACATTGTAGACACAGGCTTCTAATGACTCAGCATGTTTACTGTTTTTGTTTCCCCTTCCCTATTTTCTTTTAGAGATTAGCAGCAGATCACCTAAAATAGAAGGGCCCTCTCAGTTTGACTCGGGGGACAACCAGGAAGCTGGGAGCCAGACAGACTACATCTGACCCTGGGGTCAGCCTAGGAGAAGGATGCTAGAAAGAGGTGGAATACCCAGTGGTAGATTTCAATGTAACAGAAATGACAGTAACAGCATTTGCAGCTAACATTTACTGCATTCTCAGTACTGAATTTTCCAGGAGAAATAAAAGCAGGCCGAGAGCCCAGGGTCCCAGGGGCCATATGGCCAGAAAGAAAAGGACATCACGGGAAACTGGCCTCCATAGTAAGAAGAGGCTGTGCCCTGGAGTGGGAAGGCTTGATCTCATCCTGTCTCTACCACTTCCTTGGTGATTTTTATCCCTGAATGAGGCTCACTTTCCTCATCTATAAAAATGGGAATACTTTTATTCACACTTGCCTCTCTCTGCCCCACAAGTTTCTTATGGAGATCAAAAGTGGTAATGCATATGAAAATGGTTTGCATAATTATACAGTCTCTCTATAAATATGACTCATCTGTACTTTTAATTGTAAGAAACGAGGATTGGCAGCACACTGACTATCCAGGAAGGTGGTGTGCACCTGCCTTGGGGCAGGAAGTCTGTTATTCACTCGTCAATAAGAACAAAGGCGGCGAGATAAAATAATTATGAGATAAGGCACGAGATCCTTCTAGCCACCCACTGGCTGGAGCTGGAGAGCGTCCATGAGCTGAGCCTTTTGTTCTGCAGGTGCCATCCCACCTGCGTGCCTCAGACACAGGAGTAGGCCCTCTACTGAACGCTTGCCCCAGGCCGTGTGCTAGAACGTGAAGCTTACTACCCCTCTCTTTTTTCAATGGCCTCTCCGAATCCTCTCAAGAGCTCTTCATGATTAGTATTGGCATCATCTTTATTCATATTCATATGATGATTTACTGCCGTTTCTAGTGGGCATGCTCATTGCTACATGGCTCCTGAGCTTCAGCACCAGGATTTAGATCCTGGCCGGCTGATTCAGGAGCCCGCACTCTTAGCCACACGCTGTATGAGACCCACTCAGGGGTCAGGGCCAGCGATTTATGTGGCCGTCCTGCACAGAGCCTGGCGTTTTGTTTTACTTTAGTAGATATTTATTTATTTGGTCGCCGCAGGTCTCAGTTGCGGTACGCAGGGCGTTCACTGAGGCACGTGGGCTCCTCTCCTCGCAGTGTGAAGGCTTTCCTCTAGTTGCTGCCCACGGGCTCAGGACTTGGGGTGTGTGGCTAGAGCCCACAGTTTTAAAGCAGTTCCTCAGGCCTTCTCCCCCAGCCTCCTCACCCCCACACCTCTAGTGAAGGCTGTCGAGGACAAAGTTAGGTGAGAAAAGGCTTGTTTTTTTTCTCTTATACGGTAAGGTTCCTTATAGGATTTCCTTTTCTTGGCGGGGGGCGGGGGCTGCATCTTGTGGCCGGCGCGATCTTAGTTCCCGGACCACGGATTGAACGCACACCCTTGGCAGTGCAAGGGCAGAGTCCGAACTACCGGACAGCCAGGGAAGGTTTCCATTTTTTTTTTTAAAGTACATTGTATTGTTTAGTCACAAAGTCATGTCTGACTCTTTTGCGACCCCATGGGCTGCAGCCCGCCAGGCTCCTCTGTCCATGGGATTTCCCAGGCCAGAATACTAGAGCAGGTTGCCATTTGCTCCTCCAGGGGATCTTCCCAACCCAAGGATCCAACCCACGTCTCCCGCACTGGCAGGTGGATTCTTTACCACTGAGTCACCAGGGAAGACCCTTAAAAAGTATATCTGTTTAAAAATTTTGTTCAGCCCTTACATACCACAATGTTCTTATTTTACAGCTAAGGAAATGGGGGTCCAGAAAACCTGTGGCCAGAATCACGGAATTAGTTCTTTGCAGAACTCAGATCAAGTTCTTTTTTGTATATCAGGAGGTATCTTTGTGGGAAAACAGACTTCAAAAGAAAAAAAGCATGAAAATCCTCATTTCAGTCATTAAAACCCTAGGTGGCTCAGACGGTAAAGAATCTGCCTGCAGTGCAGAAGACCCAGGTTGGGTGGGGAAGATCCTCTGGAGAAGGGAATGGCAACCCGCTCCAGTATTCTTGCCCGGAGAATCCCATGGACAGAGGAGCCTGGCGGGCTACAGTCCACGGGGTCGTCAAGAGTCGGACATGACTGAACGACCAGTACACACACACCAAGGAAATTTAAAATACTGCCTGTTTTTCAAAAATTGAGTGAGGTATTCCAGATACGCCCCCATCGAGAGGGCAGGATTTTCCTCTCAACTTTACTTCATCCTCCAGCTCTCGTGCCTGTGTGACCGTTTCTGTTGTATTAAGAACCGGAGTGGCTCACAGGAGTTTGCGGCAGTCCCTGCTTCTTCCTGGATGAAAATTACACCTCGGCTCTGAAATCTCTGCCTCCAAAGGCACTCCCTTTTGTGAACAGTAGTGCAATGCTAGGCTTGAAATAGCTTCCTTGAAGGGCTAACTGGGCCCTTTGGGAGAGCTGCCTCCGTGTCCTCAGTAAACTGTCTGGAGACTATGCCCGTGCCCGAGGAGCTAGCCCTATTGCTCCTGGAGAGAGACTCTTCTTTTCTCCCGGCTGGTGCCTCCTTCCACAATGCCACCTGGCTCCCCAGCCTGGGCACGGGCGGCCTGTTGGGTTTCACGTCGTCATCAGAGCTAAGGCAGTGTCCCCACCCACCCCCCGCCAGCACCAGGACTTGCCCCGGTCCTCCACCTCTCAGCAGCCGCATCATGACGTCAGAAGAGAGGGTGGCACCCTGAGGGTCTGACCCAGTCTGGAGGGTTCTGTACCAGCCCAGCCCTCCGGTTCAGTCCCGCAGCCCCTCACCTGATCAGACTGCTGGGATGTGCCGTACACAATCCCTGGGGAAGAATTTTCAGACCCTAATTAGAAATGCTCACGTCTCTTTAAATCTTTGTAATAACATCAGCAGTTTCTGGGGGATTTATGTATTTATCTGTGGCCGTGCTGCATCTTCACTGCTGCGCTCGGGGTTTTTCCAGTAGCGGTGAGCTGGGAGCTACTCTCTAGTTCCGGTGTGGTGGCTTCTCCTGTTGCAGAGCCCGCGCTCTAGGACCCACAGACTCAGGAGTTGTGGCTCACGGGCTTAGTTCCCCCTATGGGATCTTCCTGGATCAGGGATCAAAGCCATGTCCCCTGCAGTTGGCAGGTGAATTCTGAACCACTGGACCCCCTGGGACGTCCCCCTGGGAATTTCTTTTGTTCATTCTAAAATTCGTGGTGAAATTGTTACTACATGATTTAATACTTTGCCTAGAATGTATATACTGGTCAAGAAGTAATAGTCACTTGGTATTGGGCTTTGTCATAATCAAATATGAAAACGAAAGAGTCTGGCTCTCTGCCCCTGTTTGAACACACTTCACATAGTCTGGAGACTAATGAGCTGGCAAAGAATAGTATTAATAATGCCCCACAGGTGTCACTGGAAGCCATTGCTTCTCATTCCTTTTGTCAAATCATTTCCCTTTCAGTAAACTATCATTTTCCTCCATTTACAATATAAAACAGCTGTGCTATCAAGGAAGCTAAAATTGAAGAACACGGCCTGCCCTTCTTCTGGGGTTTTGCTGGACAAGAGCATCCCCCATGGATGTTAGCAGTTTTCCTGTGTCTCATGGTACCCAGTGCTACATGAGGGGTGAAGCTATCAGATGTCTTGCCTCCTCCCCCTCCTCCCCCCTCTCTCCCTTCCCCTCCTTGCAGAGTAGCACTGAGATATTTACTCAGCTGCGGACTGGTACCAAAGCCTCAGTGCCCTGGGGGAAAGGAAGGGGTGGTATGGTCATGCCCTGAATTATCCATGTCCTTCCGAGCATCTCTTGGCAGAGCAGCCTGGCTGGGGGGCGAGTGTCACTTGGAAGGAGACTTCACAACCCCTGCATGAAAGAACATAAAAACAATGGCAACTGAAAATTGGAGAGTCCACTCATGGGCTGTGGTATTCTCTGGGCTCTGTGGTAGTTCCTACTGAGATCGTGCAGCCAACCAACGAAAGGCTGTTCAGTCCTCTGGGATTCCCAGTGGCTTGGGAGCATCTCATTATCTCCGGCTCCTGTCCCAGCCCTCAGCCTGAAAGCACTCATGCAAATGAACTCAGACTAAACCCGGTTCCTCCTCCAGACTTTCAGAGGTGGTTAAAAAAAAACAAAAACCCTCGATTCAGGCTTGGGGGAAGGCTTCTCTGAGTAAGGGACAAAGATATGGCCCTTGATCCTTTATCCTTGCTTTCATGACGCCACTCTGACCCTGGAAAGGGCACCATTTCCCAGGAAGAGCGAGAGGCATCTGAATCTTCAACCACAGGCCGCTGCAGTTCTTTGGGGCAAATGTGTGGACGCACATGGTGGTCTGCGAGGAAGATGTAGCGATGACTCAGCTGCCCCCACAGAGCTTCAGAGCCTAGAGTTTCCACAGCAGGAAGGCAAGACCAGATGGAGAAAAGACAAGAGAAGGTCTTCAATCCTTCTTTTCCAAGAAAGGAGGAAGTAAGAACGAGTTAGCCCTTGAACATATTGGGCATGACTAATTTCTGACGAGATGAGTTTTCTTAGCCATCATAACCTCATCCATCACTCTCTAGGATTAAAGTGGGGACAGCCAAGAGAAGAATATTTTGAGTCAGGGGTTGGGTGTGTTGAAAACTCTAGTATGCTCGCCAGAGTTGTAACAGTGCACGCATGCTAAGTCACTTTAGTTGTGTCCGACTCTTTGAGACCCTGTGGACGGTAGCCCTCCGGGCTCCTCTGTCCCTGGAATTCCCCAGGCAAGAATGCTGGAGTGGGTTGCCACGCTCTCCTCCAGGGGATCTTCCTGATCCCTTCCAGGGATCCTGATCCTGATCTTCCAGGGTCAAACCTGAGCTTCTTTGGTTTCCTGAATTGGCAGGCACGTTCTTAACCACTAGCGCCACCTGGGAAGCCCCAGAGTTTTTCCACAGTTTGTTGTGATCCACACAGTCAAATCCACACACACACACACAAATGAGATGGTTGGATGGCATCACCAACTCGATAGATATGAGTTTGAGCAAGCTCTGGGCATTGGTGATGGACAAGGAAGCCTGGCATGCTGCAGTCCGTGGGGTCGAAAAGAGTCAGACACGACTGAGCGACTGAACTGAACGCAGTCATAGGCTTTAGGGTAGTCAATGAAGCAGAAGTAGATGTTATTCTGGAACTCCGTTGCTTTCTCCATGATACAACAAATGTTGGCAATTTGATCTCTGGTTCCTCTGCCTCTTGTAAACCCAGGTTTTACATCTGGAAGTTCTTGGTTCATATCTGCTAAAGCCTAGCTTGCAAGATTTTGAGCATAACTGTATCAGCTTGTAAAATGAGCACAATTGTGCAGTAGTTTGACCTTTCTTTGCCCTTCTTTGAGATTGGAATGGAAACTGACCTTTTCCAGTCTTGTGGCCACTGCTGAGTTTTCCAAATTTGCTGACATATTGAGTGCAGCACTTTAACAGCATCATCTTTTAGGATTTGAAATAGCTCAGCTGGAATTCAGTTACCTCCACTAGCTTTGTTTCTAGTGATGCTTCCTAAGGCCCACTTGATGTCACACTCCAGGATGTCTGGCCCTAGGTGAGTGAGCACACTCCCGTGGTTATCTGGGTCATTAAGACCTTTCCTGTATAGTTTCTCTGTGTCTTCTTGTCACCTCTTCTTAATCACTTCTGCTTCGTTAGGGCCTTGCCACGCCTGTCTTTATTGTGCCTTTCCTGGCATGAAATATCCCCTTAATACTTCCAATTTTCTTGAAGAGATCTCTAGTCTTTCCCATCCTGTTGTTTTCCTCTATGTGTATTTTACTTAGATATAAAGTCTGCAAGTCACCTGGCGTAAATAACCCTATCATCAGAAGTCAAGTCCCCCACAAACCAGTCAGAGCCTACCTGCTAGAGTACCACTTGCTGGACCCTGAATGCTAAACCAGCAAACATCTGAATCTCAGTCTTCCCTCCTCTTACTAGCTCTGTCTCCTTGAAAAGTCATTAACCTTAAAAAAGCCTTGTTTCTTTATTTCTGAAATAATAATAGCTAACACTTAACAGAGCCCTTGTGACGGGGCCCCTGTTCTCAGTAATTTACATTAACTCACAACAACCGTATGATGTTGGTTATCCTTATCCCCACTTTATAGATGTTGAAACTGAGGCACAGAATGCTTAAAGGTCAGTATATTTGAAATCAGTGGCAAAGCTCAGATCTGGACCCAGGCAGTCTAACTCCAGAGTCCATGCCCTGTGCCACGATGCAGTACCTAGCCGCCTCCTGAGATGATAGGATGGGGCGGGGTCAAGGCCTCTGGTCCTCGGACCTGGCACAGTCAATGGGACTCTTACTACGACGTTTAGAATAAGAAAGATTGACGGCTCTGGCCACCCACAAAATGAGCAGCACCAGTTTGCGGGGGATGTTCTGATTTTGATCTTATACCAAAGTCGTCTCATGTCTTTGCCTTTGAACTTTGAGGACCTGCTGGGTGAAGCTTTCCTAATTGTGGGGGGATTCCTTTAGAGAAGGCGTCTGTCGGTGCACACCGCTTACCTTCCTGCACCTGTCGGGTTGGGGCGCCCCGGCCAGTGGGCGGGATGCGCGGCGTGGCTTCTCGCACAGGTGTACTCATCCCCGCCTCCCCGTGGCCCCCCGCCCAGCACAGGCCGATGCTGGAGCGGCAGTCTTTTCTGTTGACAGTAATTAGAACCTTCCAGACTCAATTTCTTACATGCAAAAAAAAATCCCAATTCACTTGAATTGTCTCCTTGATCTAGTTCACCTGGAGCTATTTAGTCCCTACAGTTTGTTTGGAGTGGAGAACAAGCTTTTAAGCCTTCACCCATTACCGTTGATAAGATCAAGGTGCGGAAAATGTTAGTTGGGTAAACTTTGGAGCCAGACTGCCAGAGCTTGGAGTCCAGTTCCACCAGTTAAGCATGATCTGAGTTTTTGTGTCTGTGAAATGGGGATAAACACAGTGAAGATTAGATGAGACAGCACAAGTAAAACCCTTGGAAGAACTGTGTCTGGTCCAGAGTAAATGCCCAGTAAGTGTTCACCCTAAGTATTATTATCATCATTAAGCCCATCCAGCCCTTAGGCCCAAAAGGCCACCCACTCCAGTATTCTGGCAGGGAGAATTCCACGAACTGTATAGTCAGTCCATGGGGTCTCAAAGAGGCAGACACGACTGAGCGACTCACTTCACTTCCCCTCCCGGCCTAGGAAGCCAGGGCTCTGGGAAGCCAAACACGCTCCTCCTGTCTCCCACACTCTGGACCCTTCTCTCCCCACTTCCTAGATAATTTCATCTCTCTAAGCCTTCATGTCCTTATCTGTGCAGTGACGCTGGGACTACTGGAGTCTGTCTCATGAGGCTGTCTTGAGGTTAAGCAAGCTACTTCAGAGCCTGAGCACAGAGCTCAGTGACTGACTGACTCACTGTTGTTATTCCTGAAGTACAAGGGGGCTGCCTGCAAGGCTGGTCTTCGAGATCTTGGAGAGCTCTTTAGAGCCAAAGGACCCAAAGGCAGGAGCGTTTAGGATTAACCAGTGGCTGAGCTGGAGCCTCTGAGCTGGGGAGGCCGCCAGCTTGTTGGGAATGGTGTGCGTGCTGAGTCCCTTCAGTCGTGTCCGGCTCTGTGCGACCCCATGGACTGGAGCCCGCCAGGCTCCTCTGTCCATGGGATTCTCCAGGCCAGAATACTGGAGTGGGCTGCCATGCCCTCCTCCATATATTGTTGTTCTTGTTGTTTAGTTGCTAAGTCATGTCCAACTCTTTTGCAACACCATGAACTGTAGCCCGTAAGGCTCTTCTGTCCATGGGATTTCCCAGGCAAGAATACTGCTGAGTTGCCATTTCCTTCTCCAGGGGATCTTCCTGGGAGTGGAGGAGGCATAAAATGCAGACTGCAGAAGGATATTCAAAAACAGGTTTGACTCAAACAACCTGACAGAATTTTCAAGGCAGAACACTCCTAGGGGTTTAAGCTTTCAACTCAGCAAGAAACTTCTTCCTCCTCTCATCTCCTGCCTTTGCCCCCAGGATTTAAAAACAAAACCAAGCGATTTCCCTGGTGGTCCAGTGGCTAAGACTCCATGCTCCTGATGCAGAGGGCCTGGGTTCAATCCCTGGTCAGGGAACTAGATTCCACATGGCCCAACTAAAGATCTGCCTATGCCATGACTGAAGATCCCGAGTGCCACAACTAAGACCCAACACAGCCAGAAATTAAATAAGTAAATGAATGAACACTAAAAACAAAATCAAATAGCTCCTATTGTTTGGCATTACTGTGTTCTAGACATTCTGCCGAGTACTTTCTAGACATCATCTCTTTTAATCTTGACTCGAGCCCTGAAAGGTAGGTGTCATCATTCCCGTTTCACAGATGAGAAACTGAGATTTATAGAGACTGAGCGGTTTGCCCAAGGTTGCCCACCTGGGGAACCGAGGAGCCAAGGTTTGAACCCAAGCCAGAGGGTCAGGAGGAGAACAGCTCTCCTTTGCTCATCAATGCTCTGATTCGGGGACGAGAGTGAACTGCTCACCCTTCTCCCAGATACGCACTGTGCAACCCAGGAGTGTTTCCAAGTGACAGATGCCTCTCCCTTGAAAGCATCTGGCCTTGATATCATCCTGAGTCTGCTTTAATGTCCTGAGTCTGCTGTCTTAAAGAAACAGAACTGCTGTCTTCCGCAATTAAGGTAGCCACAGTTGTGTGTTTGCCTGCACTTTCACTCGTCTCTTCATCTGACTATCTTCCTCACTTTACGTGTGGGAATGTCAAGTTCCAGAAGTGGTGAACAGGCTCTATTCTGTTTTTCTGATGTATTTAGTATTCCCCAGAACTGTCGATGCTTTGGAGAAGAACAAAATTATTTTTGTAAATTATTCTTCTATCCTTAGGAAGCAACTATTTGACACACATGAGTTAGAATATCATCAAGAACCTAAAAATGCTGAGGGCAGGAAAACCAGGAGGCTAGAGGCTAAGATGGCATTCCAGCGTTGTCTTTCTTGATTAAATAAGCGGGGTGGGGGGCGGGGGACAGGTGTCACAACTCTCTCTCAGCTTCTCATTTTCCTTCACACTGTTTATCTTCCCAAGAGTATCTTGCAGATAATGTGGGGGATAAAGATGAATAACTGGGAAATACTTTGCCCCCCCACCCCAAGAATGGTATCAGATCCATCCACCAAATCTTAGCGTCAGTTCAATTCAGTTCAGTCGCTCAGTCGTGTCCGACTCCTGCGACCCCATGGACTGTAGCCCACCAGGCTCCTCTGTCCATGGGATTCTCCAGGCAAGGATACTGGAGTGGGTTGCCATTTCCTCTCTAACTCTTAGCCTAAAAGAGCTTTAATGATTCAAGGACAGAACTCGCTCCTCTCTGCACAGGGAGCTTTGGAGCGAGAAGAAAGCAGGAACACATTGGATTCAGTGGCTTTTCTCCATTTCATTTTTCCTGTCCCTCACCCCAAGCCCGCGAGCCCACAAGTAGCTGTTACTCTTTCCCCTGAAGAACAAAACCTCCGACCAGGCTGGTGCCCGAGGTCAGGCAAGCGAGGAGAGGAAAGTGCACGCCCCGTTGTGGCCGAGACGGAGGCCACAGAAGCCGTCTTGGTCCTCTGACCCACGCTGACGCGGAGTCTGTCCCCTTGCTGTCCCTGACTTTGGCGGTGTGGTTAGTCTGACTCTGTGCCCTCACCTTGAATTGAGCCTTGATGAAAAAGGAGTAGGAAACCCAGGCCTGTCCCTGGGGATTTGGGGTTTTTATCTTGGAAAAGCATCAACCGAACTCGCAGGGACAGGAGATCTGGATTCCTGTGGCTTGAGCTAACTTAGGTCCAAAGAAACCAAGCGCCTGTGATCACCATCTTCATTCCCTCAGTGTGGCCTTGCCCTCGGGGCTCCCTTCTCTCACCAGGCTCCCAGTTAGGAGGGCTTCTGGGCTGCTCCATCCTGCTTTACCGTCAGCACATCCTTCCGTATTTGAAATGCTTTGGTGGAATACTTGTGGATTGAAGCTGCCTGACTGGTCTAAAATCCCTCAGCTTTAGGACACGCAGTAACAAAACAACTTTTTTTTTCTTTTTTAATTTTAATTGGAAGATAATTACTTTACCGTATTGTGATGGTTTCTGCCATACGTCAACATAAATCGGCCATCGGTGTACACGTGTCCCTCCATCTGAACCCCCCTTCCAACCCCCTCCCCACCCTGTCCCTCCAGATTGTCCCAGAGCACCGGCTTTGGGTGCCCTGCTTTATACATCAAAGTCACACTGGCTATCTATTTTGCATATGGTAATATATATGTTTCAATGCTCTTCTCTCAAATCATCCCAAAACAACTTTTAAGTGTCAGTGTATTTCCTCTCCCCTGACTTTCTACAAAGCCCTCTGAGTTTACCTCTCTGGGTTTTCTGCTGAGCCACGGAGCCTCATCCTGGCTCATCTCTCCCAAAGCACTGCTTCTGTATATCAGGAGTCATTTGGTCGCCTTGATTGTAGATCTTGGGTCTTGGCTTCCTACAGTAGGATGACCAGATTTGTGTGTGGACATCCAAAAGAAGCCAGCCTGCGCAGAACTGGATGACAGAGCAAGAAGGGCTGTGGGTCGCCCTGCTGTATTCTTCTCCCCCATATGTTGCAAGACTGCCTCTGCCTCAGCCCTGCTTCCAGATATTCTGTGCATGGTCTTTGGGCATGTTGTGGTGAAGGCGACCATGCCAGAGAATTTCAGCAAATTTAGCCAGCTTTGAAATGACTCATTTTTGCGGATTTTCAGACACCAGGAAAATCAAACTGAGAAGGCTAATAAAGTTGCCCCTCTAATTCTCTCTTCTTACCCAACCATCTCTCAAACCAGTGAAGCTCCTTTGGCCAAAATGTTGTAGCTGGGTGCCTCCCATCCTGGAAGACCTTTGTAGAAATATTGATCTTAAAATCTCACCCTTGGGTTAATGCAGCCTTAATAGTGACTCATCTTGATCCATGTTGATGTGCGGCAGACACCAGCATAATATTGTAAAGCAATTATCCTCCAATAAAAATTTGTTTAAAAAAGAGCGGTTCTACCTAGGGTAGGTCTGAAACCCCTGAAATGACCGAAAAGACCGCAGTGACTTCCCACCCTGAGGTCTGACGCCTTCCTCTCCATTTCGCTGCAGATTTGCTGACCATGAGGGAATATCACTGCTTGCTGCAATTACTGTGCCCGGATTTCCCCCTGGAGCTCACTCAGAAGGCCGCCAGGTATGTCTCCCGGGCTCCTGAAGTCAACTCAGCCCCGTCTCTGGCTCGGGCTTCTGAGAGATAATGGCAACGTATGCAGACAAACACACCGTTAGGAGAGAGTAAAACTGATAGGGAAGGAACTGGCATTTGGAGAGGGGTCTATTTGGGATTTGCCCCAAAACATAATATTCACTTTCTGCATCTATAGGAGGAAGCCAAATGATCTCTGGTGGTTTCTGTGGGGAGCCATAGGGTCTGCAGATAGAGTTGGAGGGGTGGTGAGATGAAGAGGCAAACACACTCACACCGGCTCGCACACTCACACGGGCACACTACACACACACACACACACACACACACACACACACACATCCCTACAGGACATTCTGAGAAAATACGGTGCAAGCTTTGGCAGCAACTTGTGATGAAGGGGGTTGAGGTTCGAGGCTGGAAAGCATGAAGGTGATAAACCCCGACTGAGGGAGAGATAAATTGTATTATTTATGCTAAAAGGTGGTTTTCAATATTAGTCCAGAACCAGGAAGACTTGGCAGAAATAGTTAGAACCCCCTAATTTCTGTGTTTGGTTTCACTGTTGTTCACATTTTTTAACCAAATGAGGTAGCTGGGCTACAGTTAACTTTTACTTATTTAGCTGAAAATTTGAGCTAAGGCAGCAAATGGAAGTGTAGCAAAAATCTCACTTTTTGAAAAATGCCCAAACAGAGGATTTTTAGAATAATATTCTGTCTTATACGTGACAGATGGACTTCCCTGGTAGCTCAGCTGGTAAAGAATCCACCTGCAATGCAGGAAACCCCGGTTTAATTCCTGGGTCAGGAAGCTCCCCTGGAGAAGGGATAGGCTACCCACTCTGGTATTCTTGGGCTTCCCTGATGGCTCAGATGGTAAAGAACCTCCCTGTAATGTGGGAGACCTGGGTTCAATCCCTAGGATGGGAAGATTCCCTGGAGGAGAGCATGGCAACCCACTGCCGTAATTCTTGCCTGAAGAATCCCCATGGACAGAGGAGCCTGGAGGGCTACAGTCCATGGGGTCGCAAAGAGTCGGACACGGCAGAGCGACTAAGTGCAGCGCACAGCATACGTGATAGATGCATCTGTCCAAACCCACAGAACTCACGACACCAAGAGGGAAGCGTGAATCTCAACTGTGGACTTTGGGTGATGATGCATCAGTGTAGGTTCAACAACTGTAGCAAATGTGTAACGGGGGAGCCTGTGCATGTGTGGGGGCAGAAGGCATTTCAGAAATCCCCTCAGTTTCACTGTGAACCTAAAACTGCTCTAGGAAAGTCTAAATAATAATTTTTTTTAAATGCCCAGCTTCCCTACATCAATTGATCAAGTATATGCACAGAGTAGAGTTGACTAGTGAGCAAAGAGGAGGTGAGACACCGACCCCTCTGCGCAGCTGAAAATCCAAGCAGACCTCTCAGTCCGCTCTGCACGCACACGGAACCTCTGCACCCGTGGGTCCGTGTGCGTGGGCTCAGCGTCTGTGGATTCACTACTGAAAAAGTCCACATATAAGTGAGCACGCAGCGGAAACCCAGGTTCAAGGGTCAGCCATATACTCACATCACCACAATCCATTTTAGAGCATTTTAATTACCCCCAAAAGAAATCCTGCTGCTCTCAGCCATTGTTCCCTAATACCCCGCCCATCCTGCCCCGCCTGCCCTCGACAACTACACTCTGTCTCTATAAATTTGCCTGCTCAAGACACTTAAAATAAATGGAATCACACCATATATGGTCCTTTGTGACCGGTTTCTTTCACTTAGCCTTATGTATTCAAGGTTCATCCACGACATAGCAGGTCTCAGTATTTCCTCTTATCAAATATTTTTTAAAGGTTTCTTATGGGGACCATTTTTATTTTTTTAAGTTTTTACTGAATTTGTTACAATATTGCTTCTGTGTTACGTTTTGGCTTTTTGACCCCAAGGCATGTGGGATCTTATCTCCCTGAGCAGAGATCAAACAGCACTGGAAGGTGAAGTCTTAACCACTGGACCGCCTGACAAGTCGCTCATGAACTATTTACTGAGTGCCAGTTTTGTGCCAGGATCTAATCCGCACACTGGGGGGTGCAGTGAGAGTAAGATACAGTTCCTGCCCCCCCACACACACCGGCAAGGAGCTTGACACCTGATTTAGAAGAGGATCCCTTGGGTACCGATCACAGCCTGCCGTCACTTTGTGACACTTCGCCTTGGTCTCTGTCACTCCACAGCAGCTGCTGTCCCCCTTTCTCGCACCTGAAAGGTAGCGGGTGGGCCCGAGGGCAAACCTTCTGTATGGTCTTCGGCCCCACCCACCTCCCAGATGCTTCCAAACAACCTGATGTAGTAAGCACCGCAAGGTTAGACTAGAAGGAACAGAACCCTCTAAAATCCACAGATTCTTACAAGTGTTGATATCCAGGGGCTTCTGGAGTGACCTTCCCTTAGCTGTGGTCATAAGCTTACCGCCCCTCCCCATAACCACCACCACCACCACGAGACCCTCTTGTTCTTTAGAACTTCAGACCTTTCCATTTGAGCAGGGGGGAAGCATGGTGGCCAGTCCATGCTAATAGCCAGGAACGTGAAGGGATGGTGGGGACGCCAGAATGAACCGCAGAAGGGCCCAGGGCAAGCGTCAGGAGACGGGCTACAAAATTAGAGATGACTTCAGGACTCAAGCTTCGTGTCGACCCCGCCTCCCCTGCTCTGTTCTCTCCCCACCCCACTCCAGCTGCTGCGTGCATGTGTGTGTGTGGAAAAATCATATCCATCCCAGAATGTGCCCCTCTGACTGTCTGAGCTCTTCCCATCTCGTCCTGAAGGTCAGGATCCCAGCTTCCTCACACACGAGCCCCGGCTTCTGACCAAAACTGTCAGTGGTGGGGTGGCGGGATGGCGAGGCCCCCCTCGGCCTCCGGCCGTGGCTGGAGCACGCGCTGGCCTTTCCCGTCTCACTGCTGGGCTCACGGTCTTCGTGGCCCCGAGCTGGGGACAGGCCGCGGGAGCAGGCGGCAGCCCCTGATGATGTGTGCGTAAAGGAATGCGACCCAGAAGCAGCTGTGCCCCAGAGCCTGCCGAGCACGGAGCGGCCCCACGTGCGCCGCCGACGGGCGGCGCCTCGGCCAGGCCTGGGGCGGAGGTGCGAGCCGGAAACACAGCTGGGGAGGAGCCGGCAGACCCCCTGCCTGCGCCGGCCGGAGCCCCGCGCCCTCCCCCGCTCCCGCAGGGTGCAGGTCGCTGAGTTACTGCATCCCTGAATGGTCAGCACCGCGTCTTCGTCTCCATCCTCCATGCACTGGGCGGCTTTCCTGATGGTTAAAAGCATTCAACTAGAGCCAAACTTCTTTTTTTTTTAAATAAGTGAGAGGCCACTTTTGATGGTATGTTAATACTACCTCTCCCCACCTTCAGGGAAGGCCCTTTTTATGTCTGTATGTCTGTATGTGTGTATTTGGCTGCGCTGGTCTTCATTGCTGTGTTGAGGGCTTTCTCTAGTTGCATTGACCAGAGGCCACTCTCTAGGTGCCGAACGCCGGTTCTCTTTGCGGGGCTTCTCTCCTTGCAGAGCGCGAGCTCTGGGGCTTCAGTAGTTGTGATTCACAGGGTCAATAGTAGAGGCGTGTGGGCTTAGGTGCCCTGAGGGCTGCAGAATCTTCCCCGGACCAGGCATCGAACCTGTGTTCCCTGCATGGGCAGGTGAATTCTTTTTTTTCTTTTTCGCTTCTTTCATCCTTTCCCTTTTAAGTTACAAGAACAACCAACACACGTGCAGTCAAGAAATCCAAGAAATTTGAGAAAAGCCAGAAGAATATAGAAATTACAAACACTTAGAATCAGGAGTCTTCCGACTAGTCAGCTTGTATCCATCCAGCATGGGTTCCTGGCATCCCAGTGCCTGGCTGTTGTGTTCAGGCAGTCTGGGCTTTGCTCTGAACACAATGGCAGGCAGATTCTTAACCACTGGACCACCAGGGAGATTCAAGCCAGAGCTCTTGAGTTCAAATCCTGGTTCCAGCTTATATCCTGGGGAAAATTATTTAATTTCGTTGAGCCATAGTTTCCTCATGTGTAAAGTGGGAATAATCATAGTTGCAGTAATTGAAGCCGCATATCACGTGATTAAAACAATGCCTGGCATAGAGCAAACAATGTTAGAAGCAGTGGTGTTAACCCTGACCTCTAAGAACACAGGCATCACAGGATTAGAAAGACCTGAGTGTCCACACCACCTGTGTCTATTGACTGCATGACCTTGAGGATCTCTCTTCTCTAAGCCCTGTTTGCCATGTCTGTAGAATGGGGCTAATAATTAAATCATAGGATGGCTATAAGATTTCAACAAATATATATATATATGTAAATTGCTTAGCACATTATGGACATTCAGTAAATAATATTTTCTTGCTGTTAAAATAATGTTGTTATTATTATTACCAGATTTTTTTTTTTTAAGCCAGTGAGAAGTCAGGCAGAGAGAACAGACTTGCGGCTGCCAGTGGGCAGGGATAGACTGAGAGTCTGGGGTTAGCAGATGCAAACTATTACATATAGAATGGATCAACAACGAGGTCCTACTGTATAGCACAGAGAACCGTATCCAATCTCCCGGGATAAACCATAATGGAAAAGAATATTAAAAGGAGAACATATGTGTACATGTATATGAATATATATGTATAACTGAATCACCCTGCTGTACGGCAGAAATTAGCACAACGTTGGAAATGAACTGTCCTTCGAGGTGAAAAATAAGTGAGAAGTTCCTGGGTTCCCTGAGGCACTGCTTTCTGGCCTTCTTCCCCTTCACAACACTCAGGAAATAATATGTAACAAAAAGCAGGGTAAAGACAAGACTGCCTGTGGTTAGCCTGCAGGCTCTGGCCTCCTCCCCGCTGGGCCACGGGGACCCTCACACCTGCAACCCATCCAAGGCTCATGTGACACGGGTGGGAAGCCTCGCCCTAAGGGTGGAGATTTAAAGTGGTTCTCCAACTTGAGAGTGCGTCAGATGGACCCGCAGAGCTTATTAAACGACAGATGGCCCAGGCCCCGTCCTCAGAGTTCAGTGGGTCTGAGACGGGGCTCAAGAATTCATGTTTCCTATAGGTTCTCAGGTGATGCTCACGGTCTGGGACCACTCTCTGAGAACCACTTTAGAGCTTTGCATGCCCATCCCATTCTGCCATTTTATTTTTTTTTTTTTTCATTTATTTTTATTAGTTGGAGGCTAATTACTTTACAATATTGTAGTGGGTTTTGTCATACATTGACATGAATCAGCCATGGTTTTACATGTATTCCCCATCCCGATCCCCCCTTCCACCTCCCTCTCTACCCGCTCCCTCTGGGTCTTCCCAGTGCACCAGGCCCGAGCACTTGTCTCATGCATCCAACCTGGGCTGGTGATCTGTTTCACCCTAGATAATATACATGTTTCGATGCTGTTCTCTCGAAACATCCCACCCTCGCCTTCTCCCACAGAGTCCAAAAGTCTGTTCTGTATTTCTGTGTCTCTTTTTCTGTTTTGCATGTAGGGTTATCATTACCATCTTTCTAAATCCCATATATATGTGTTAGTATGCTATAATGTTCTTTATCTTTCTGGCTTACTTCACTCTCTATAATGGGCTCCAGTTTCATCCATCTCATTAGAACTGATTCAAATGAATTCTTTTTAATGGCTGAGTAATATTCCATGGTGTATATGTACCACAGCTTCCTTATCCATTCGTCTGCTGATGGGCATCTAGGTTGCTTCCATGTCCTGGCTATTATAAACAGTGCTGCGATGAACATTGGGGTGCACGGGGGTGGGGTGCCATTCTGCCATTTTAGAATTGACTAAATTCATAGCAATTGCATTTCCTTCTAACTCTTGTCATCTGAAACCCTATCTAACTCACTTCTCCCTCTCTGAAAGCCAAATTTCCTAGTCAGTAATATATGTTTAGTAGGAAGAGCTCTTTTGTCATGTTTATGTGCTGAGTACACACAGTGCTTTGAAAGCATATAGACTCCTAAAAAATCTAGAATGTCTTTATGCCCCTCGCCTGCAATATCATCCTGCATAGATCTCCTCCCCAGGTCTGACCTGCCACCTGACAGTGTCACTGTGGCCCCGAAGGTCTTTGACCCAAACAGAATACCCTTTCCCTCCCCATCGTTTCATTTACCAAATATTTACTGAGTGCCTCTTATGTGCCTCATTGTGCTTGTGGGGGAGCTATGACAGTGAGCAGCACAGATGTGGTTCCAGCCCCCGAAGAACGTGCAAACTGATAGAGAGGCAGACATTAAATAAATGAAAAGCCAAGTGCTACAGGGCCGTATAAGCAGGTTACCCAGCCTAACCTGGTAAATTAGGAGAAGCTTGTCCATACGGCAGAGATGTTGAATCAGGGACCTGAAGGATCTGTAAGAGATGAACTTGCTCTGTCTTCTCTGTGTGTTCTTCATCGCTCAGTCGTGTCCACCTCTCTGCAACCCCTCTGGACTGTAGCTCGCCAGGCGCCTCTGTCCATGGGATTCTCCAGGCAAGAATACTGGAGTGCCGTGCCCTCCTCCAGGGGATCTTCCCAACCCAGACCTGGAATCGAACCCAGGTCTCCCATATTGCAGGCATATTCTTTATCACCTGAGCCACCAGGGAAGCCTGATCAAGTACTAAGACATATTGTAAGGCCATCATGACAATGAAAGTCACTCAGTCGTGTCCGACCTTTGTGACCCCATGGACTATATAATCCATGGAATTCTCCAGGCCAGAATACTGGAGTGGGTAGCTGTTCCCTTCTCCAGCAGATCTTCCCAACCCAGGGATCCAACCCAGGTCTCCCGCATTTCAGGTGAATTGTTTACCATCTGAACCACCAGGGAAGCCCAAGGCCATCATAATGCCCACTAAAAATCGGGACTTGCCATCTGTCTCTACGAGAATTAAGCCACTGCAGCAGCTGACCTTCAACACACCCTGAATGGGGTTCATTAGGAATGAGGCACTCTGTGTTCTGGGAAAAACTAGCAGAACAGGACTTCAGATAGTTAGATGTTTTCAAGAAAGGATTTTATGAGTCCAATCCTTGCCTCTCCTCATACCTCGAAAAGCATGAAAATCATTAATGGAGACACCTGCTCCTCGTGGCTAGCAGTAAACTTCACAAGACTAGCAGCAACTTTCTGCAAAAATGCATGCTTGATTGCATGTTCCCGCTTCACCAGAGTCAGTATATATTGAGCTTCCCCCCTACCTCTTCAGAGCAGTTTCTCAGAGCTGTCTGAGGTGCTGTCTCCCAGGTTGTAGTCCTCATTTTGCCCCAAATAAAACTTAACTCACAACTTTTACATCATGCATTTTTTTCAGTTGACGTTTATCCTCTAGGATAAAATAAAATTAGATCACTACTTCAGACCATATGCAAAAGTCAGTTTCATATAGATTACAGAAAATCCACGAGTGCATGTGTGATCAGTCTTGTTCGACTCTTTTGCTGCCCTGTAGTCCACCAGGCTCCTCTGTCCATGGAATCTGCCAGGCAAGAATACTGGAGTAGTTTGCCATTTCCTCCTCCAGGGGATCTTCCTGACCCAGAGACTGAACCTAAGTCTCCTGCATTGGCAGGTGGATTATTTATCAACTGTGCCACCTGGGAAGGCTGGATTATAGACCTAAGTGTAAAATGCAAAGCTATAATACTCTTAAAAGAGATTAGAAGAAAATATTTTATTGCCACCGGCAGTTAAAAAATTCTTAAATGAGATAGAAATTCTTTAAGCCCAACCCCAATGGGCGAGGTTGATAAAGTGACCACAAAACTGCATTCACTTATTCAGCCATTCAGCCAGTGTTGAAGGAGAATGCCATCACCTGCTGCTGATGAAGGCGGTGAACAAAACAAAAGCCCCTGCCCTCGCGGAGCAGACATTCTAGAGAAAGAAGTGTCTGCTGGGAAGCTCAAGCCCCCGATGGCAGACTGAACCCGGGCCACAACAGTGCAAGTGCAGAGCCCTCACCCGCCGGAGAGTGAGGATGAAAAACGTCTGTCAACAAAAGACACCATAAACAAAGCGGAAAGACGAGCCAGGGACTTGAAGAAGATATTTATTACCTATGTAACTAACAACAAACCAGTCTACAGAATATTTTTAGTCTCTAGAATTGTCTGTAAAGAACTCCTACAAGTGCAAAAGAAAAAGATGAATGACCTCAGTAGAAAAACAGTCCAAAGATATGAAGAGCTAATACACAGAAGAGAAAACCCTAACAACTACCAAACATTCGGGCATATTTTCATGGCCAAACTCGCTAGTTAACAGGGAAATGCCAATTAAGTTGAGGTACCCCCTCAGAGTGATCAAATTGGCAAAAATTTTAAAGTGAGATAATGCAAGTGTTGGTGAGGATGTGGAACTGTGGGAACTCGCACACTCTGCTAGTGGGAGTGTAAATTGGCATAATCACTTGGAAGCAATTTGGGCAAATCTTAAAAAGTTCAAGAAATGAGAGGGCATATGTGTATACAGACAGCTGATTCACTTTGCCGTGCAGTAGAAACGAACACAACTTTCTGAAGCAACTAATTCCAATAAAATTGAAAAAAGAAAAGGAAAATGTTTGGGAAGAAATTCCAGAAAGTTCTGAAAAACAAAACAAATTTGAATTTGCCATGTGCAGGGAACTAGTTACATAATATTTTAAAAAAAAAAGTTCACGAGGCGTGGCTGAGTCTAAGGAGACAGGCGGCATTATTTGTGAAAGCTTCCAGTGAAGTCCTCTGCCTGTCGCCATGCCGTAGAAAGGATAAAGTGTCCCAGCTCCATTCCATGGAATTCTGTACAGCAGCTAAAATGCATATAGAGAGATGGGACTTCCCTGGTGGTCCAGTGGTTAAGAATCCGCCCTCCAATGCAAGGGACGCAGGTTTGATACCATGGGGATCCTACCGTGCCAAAGAGATAAGTTTTTTCTTAAATAATAAAGTGAATACATCAGCCCTGATATATCTCAAGATGATGAGTTACAGAAGGATGCATAGAGCTTGAGAACAGGCAAGGCAAAGTTATATCACGTTTTAAGAATGTAAACATTTGTGTGAGTCAACAACAGTATGAAAGCACGCGGAGGGATGCCAAGCCCAAGCCTCAGTGAATGAGTGAATGTAAGCCCTCAAGTTCCAGCGGGATCTCTGAGGAGGAAGGTAGAGGGGGGGTGTCCAGGTGTTCTAAACAATACGTGTAATCGCTTACAAGGCTTTTACACATTGAAGCAAGGATGGCAAAATGTGAAGACTGGAGAGGAAGTTAGCTAGTGGGTACACAGATGTTTTTTCTGTTGCTCTGTGTAATTTTCTGAAATTTTAAATATTGTGTTTAAAATGAAAAAGGTGTGGATAAAAGAACACTTTGTGTGATTTCAGTACCTTTAAACCATGAAGTTTTTCCACCTTGTTTTACGTCCCTGGATATGTTCCAGTGTCTCCTAGTTTATGACCTATGGTAACTTGAATTTATACCCTACTGTTATGTGAAAATTGTGTAACCTTTATGTTGAATTGGTCCATGGTGCTTTTCAGGTCTACTCCACCCTTCTACTTTTCTGTATTCATTCTATTAATTTTGAGAGTTTGATATTGAAACTCCAACTAAAAATCTTCATTTATCTGCTTAAAAAGTAGTTGTAATATATAGTGAAACTATACATAACTTTGATCTGTATTTTCCAAGCGTCCTGTAAATGTATTATCATGCTTTCGTAATTCAAAATATAAAAAAGAGAAAAACAAATAAAAGGAGGAGGGTGGGCAGGATTTAGGAAGGGAGCAGCGAGAGGGAAAGTCCATCTCGGGCAAGTGAGCACAGCCTGGAAAGAAGCCAGTGAGGACCTGGGTGCCCTGGGGGAGCCAGGGGGCCTGGAGTTTGAGGAGTTGGGGGGCTGGGAGAAGAAAGGAGGGCCTCACAGGCCATGCACTGGATGTGGGTTTTATCTTAAGAGCGTGGAACAGTTGCCCCCAACCCCAGCTATGAGGCTTCTGGGGAGAAACCAGGCTCATGGAGCCGAAGTGGCCAAGCGGGGCCTTCACGGTGTCTGCAGGGAAGAAGCAGGGTCCAGGCCTCTGCTTCCAGCCCCCCTGGGGGCCGCGGCGCTACAACAGTGGGAGAAGGGACAGCACCACCCCCGGCGGAAGTCACGGCCACGTCTCACCTGGAGCAACTGCAGCTGGCCCAGGAGCTGTGACTAGACTCAGAGCGGCCTGTGTTCGAATTACAGCTCTTTTGCTTCTAGCTTGAAAACCCTGGTCAAGTTTCTGAAGCCCTGTGTTCTCAGTGAAGATATCCATCAATCTTACGTCAGAGGATTAACGGGAGAAGAAATGCAATGACGGATGCACAGCGCTGACCAAGCAAGCCCTCCCTGGACGCCGTGTAGCTGTAATTGTTGCTGCTGCCCACAGCCTCTGGGTCCAGCTACTCAGGCACTGCAGGGCAGGAGGGTGTTGGGGCCCTTTGGAAGTGCAACCCGGAGCCCAGGGAGAGCCACGACCTGGGCGCCCCACGCTGCTCGGAGGGCCTGGACTGGAAGCAGCTCGTGCAGCACAAGGGGGTCTCCAACGCAGCCCCACAGACGGCCAGCCCTACGGAGGTGTCGTAGGAAACCGTGGCAATACCTGGAGAAGGCAGCCAGGCTGTGGTTTCGCCCTCGCTCATGGCCCTGACATTAAGGCAGACGCCACAGAGGTGTCCCGGGATCCCAGACAGGCCCGGAGACGCCCTTCACCTTCACCCATGAACGACACGGCTCATGTGACCTCCCAGAGGAAGTGCAGGCATGGGAGGCTTCTAGCCAGCCCTGGCGCCCCCCAAAAAGTGGACTTGAAACAGGATAGCTCGCTTCCGCCCGAGAGCCTGTGTCCGGTCAGGCACTGGCTGCACTTCCTCTGAGCTATATTTTTATTCGCTATTTTGAGCTCTTCCATCACCTGAAACCAGCTAGAACACACTTAGGGATGTCAGCTAACACTGATTTTGAGTGATTATTATGTATACCAGTAATATATAACAATAGAATAGACACAGCATATCACCACAATTGAATCTTCACCAGAATCCTGTGAATTGGGAACTAGAATTATCTCCTCTTTACAGATGAGGAAACTGAAGCTCCGAGAGAAAACATGACTTGCCGAGAAAAGGAAACTTGGGCAGGGAGTTCTAGAGCTGGGTGGGATTGGATCCCGCTGAATTGCAAAAAAAAACCAAACCAATACATTTTCTGCCACTCGACCAGGGATGCTGACCTTTAAGGGGGAATAGGAAGTTGGCAAGTCGCAGATTCAGGCTGAAAACTGTTGCTTCCTTGGCACCCACCTACCACCCACCCAGCCAGCCTGTCCCAGCTGTTGGAAGTCAGCATGGGAGGGCGAGAATAGCCAGCCCCCTCGGGACAGGCTCAGACCCTGCCAAGCGCTCTTTTCTTTCTCCACTCCAGCCGCTGCCCTGGACTCCACCCTCCACATGTTTCTGCTCAGAGCCAGCCTGAACACGAGTGCCTCTCCTTCTCCCCCAGCGCCCCATCTCTCCAGCCCCGAGGCCCGGCCTGCCAGGGTCCCTGCCGACCCAGTGGATCAGTACGACTCTGGTTGGCAGCCGCTCCCTGCTGGCTCCGCCTCAAAGCCGGAGCGGGGGCCCCTCTCCTCCAGGTGTCAGGAGCAGCTGGCACGCTGGTAGAAGGCCTCCGGCAGGAAGGGGTGCTGAGCCAGGAAACTCCTCCTCCTGACCCTCAAGGGGGTGGGGCCAAGTTCGAGTTCAGGGTGAAGCCGCTGTCGGTGGGGTGAAGGGCCTACAGCCTGGGGTCATCACAGTCACCAAAGGCAGAGACCGAGCCGCAGCCTCCTGCCTGCCTCTCCCCACAGTTGTGAGATCCTGGTGCCAGATGCCCAGGACTCTCATGCATCAGAGCGCTAGTCTGGAGATGGACGGTGTAGCATTCGATGTTTCTAAAAGTGCCTTTTCGTGAGGTTTTTCAACAGCAAACTCTTCCCCAGTGAGAACCAGCGTTACCAGAAGCTATTGGTTCTCTCCGCCCTGGGGATGCCATTCTGTCAGAGCTAGAAGCAGCCCGCTCAGACTCTGGGGAAGTATTCTGCTTGAATATCTCCAGCAACAGGCAGCTCACTCGCTCACAAAGCAGCCACAATCGCAGAGCCAGGCGTCTTCCAGTCTCTGGAGCCGGTCTCCCAGAGCCCTGTGACGTCTCCCTCAGAGGCAGCCCTTCAAGAGTCACGGCCCAGTGTCACTTCGCCCTTCATCCTCTCTTCCCACTGAAAGATCTAAAGGCAGTCGTTGGCCCAACATCCTGATTTGCAGACTCCACCTCGCCGACCCCGTTCCGTGACTCTAGCTCATCCCTCTTAAATAAACCACCCAGAGCGTAGTGCCCAGATGTCACCTTGCCAAGAGAAGAGAAAAGGGTACCGCACCTCTTAGGTGTTCACACTTTCCCTCTCATTCAACTAATACCGGCTGAGGGCCTACTGTGTGCCCCCCCCCCCGCCCCCACTGGCCCCTGAGTCGGGCAACAAGCAGAGAGACAGCTGGGTAGACCGCACAGTCCTGGGGCCGGGACAGACCTGAACAGCGTGACAAGGTCCCAGGGCAGGGAGGCCTACCGTCACCATGCCAACGGGGCGCTCTGAGGCTGCACCCCGAAGAGTGAGGAGGCGTCAGTCAGGTCGGCGAGGAGAGGGGTGTGGAGGACAGGAGGCAGGGAAGGCTGACGGGTCTGCAACGCTGGAGTGTCTCGGGGGACACTGACTGGGGCCTCCTGTGAGTCCAGAAAGGTGAGCGGAGGCCCAGGGCAGGGCATACAGGCTCATAAGCCAGGATAAGGATGGCGGACGTTGCTCTAAGGCCAAGGGGAAGCCCATAAAGGGTTTAAAACAAGAGTTGTAAAACAGTCAAATTTGCGTTTTTAAAAAGGTCTTTCTGGGAGGGAGGAGAGGGTGAGATGAATGGAGACAGTGGCATGGAAGCATATATACTACCCTGTGTAAAACAGATGAAAAGTGAAAGTAAAAGGCACTCAGTCGAGTCCAACTCTTTGCGACCCCGTGGACTATACAGTCCATGGGATTCTCCAGGCCAGGGGATCTTCCCAACCCAGGGATTGAACCCAGGTCTCCTGCACTACAGGTGATTCTTTACCAGCTGAGCCACAAGGGAGGCCCGATAGCCAATGGGAATTTGCTGTAGGACTCAGGAAACTCAAACCAGGGCTCTCTGACCAGCGAGAGGGGTGGGATGGGGAGGGAGGCAGGGGGAAAATTCAAGGAGGAGGGGACACGGGTAAACCTAACTGTGGTGTTGGAGAAGACTTGAGAGTCCCTTGGACTGCAAGGAGATCCAGCCAGTCCATCCTAAAGGAGATCAGTCCTGGGTGTTCATTGGAAGGACTGAGGCTGAAGCTGAAACTCCAATACTTTGGCCACCTGATGTGAAGAGCTGACTCATTGGAAAAGACCCTGATGCTGGGGAAGATTGAAGGCAGGAGGAGAAGGGGATGACAGAGGATGAGATGGTTGGATGGCATCACTGACTCAATGGATATAAGTTTGGGTAAACTTCAGGAGTTGGTGATGGACAGGGAGGCCTGGCATGCTGCAGTCTATGGGGTTGCAAAGAGTCAGACACGACTGAGCGACTGAACTGAACTGATGGCTGATTCATGTTGATGTTTGGCAGAAACCAACACAATATTGTAAAGCCATTATCCTTCATTTAAAAATAAATTAATTAAAAAAATAAAATAAAAAGCCTTTTTGACCACAGTATGGATATCCAATTAAAAGGAGGCAAAAATGTTACCGGAAACCATCCAATAGAAGGTCATCCAGTTGTCCTGGAAGAGGAGGTGGAGGTGGGCATCGATGAGGGTCGTGGAAGTGGAAAAGAGTAGGTGGATTCCAGAGAAATGTCTGGAACAGGACTGATTGGACTGGGTGATTGGCTGATACGTGGCGGGCAAGGGAGGGAGTTTCCCGGATGTCAGGAGGACGCCCAGGCTTCTGGCTGAGCAGACTCGGAGCATGGCTGTCAATGACAGCTGAGACCCAACTGGCTTCTCTGGCAGCCAGGCCCACTGCTTGCAGTCGAGAAAACCTACACGCACGTGCTGCTAGGGTCCAGACACCTGTCCCTCAGAGAGAAAGCCTCTGCACCGCCTGCCTCCCCCAACTAGCCCCATCCACGCGTCAGCCCTCCGAGGAGCAGGGGTCAAAGCAGAGCGCACGCTGGGCTGGCCTGCTTCACCCTGACACCTCCGAGGGCTGTGCCTCTCTCTTCCCCAGCTGCCCATCTCAGAAGAGGGAGCTGGCATTCACAGTCAAGCGTGGCTGCTGACAGAGCACGGCGGCCAGTTCTGGGGCCGGAAGGGCGGGCCCTCTGCAGCCGACAGTCCTGGCTGTGGCTGAGAAGGGGAGATGCTTACGGCAGTTGGCCTGGCAGCCCTGGCGTGGCCGGGAGCAGGCCGATCAGCAAGAATGACCACTTCTGGAATTAGACGGGGCTGATGATTGTGCAGTTTTGTGAACCTACTGCACTGTGCACTCCTAAAGGATAAGTCTTACGGTATTGGAGTTACATTGCAATACAGCTCTTCCTTGACTTGCAAGGGGGTTATGTCCTGATAAAATCTACTCTAAGTTGAAAATATCAAGTCAAGAATGCTCTGGCTACCAGACCTACCAGAGATCATGCCTTAGCCCAGCCCTACCTCAACTGCACTCAGAATACTTGCATCAGCCCACAGTTGGACAACATCATTTACCCCAAAGCCTGTTTTGTCATAAAGTGTTGAATCTTGCATGTAATTGATTGAACGCGGTACTCCAAGTGAAAACAGAACGGTTGTCCGTGTCCCACCCTCGTGACTGCACAGCCAAGTAGGAGCTGCCCCTGCCCAGCATGACAGGGGAATACGTATCTTGCATCGCTGGGCCAGGGAAGGGTCAAAATTCAAAGTATGGTTTTTACTAAATTCTTCTCGCTTTCGCACCATCATCAGTAAAGTCATAAAACCTAAGCTGACCTGTCGTTAAGATGGGGACCGTTTGTATGAAATAAGTGAATAAATAGGTGAAGAGAGAAATGTTCAGACTTCTCTGATGGTCCAGGGGTTAAGACTCCGAGCTGCCACTGCGGAGGGCATGGGTTCGATCCCCGGTTGGGGAAGTTCTGCATGCTTGTAGCGTGGCCAAAAAAAGAGAGAGAGAGAAAGAGAAATAGTAAAGGGAGGTAACTGCTATAAACAGGAGCACCAGGTCCCAGGTTGATGATAAACAAGAGGAGCCAAGTAACATCTTCAAAGGCTTTGGTTCCCCTTCGTGGTTTCCTGCTTGGGGATGTTCTCAGCCCAGGGCTCTTCCCTAGTAATTAACTTCAGGCCATTCTGGTTCTTGGCTGTGCCGGGATTAGGGCAGGAAGGGGAGGGCACTGCCTTCTCTCCTCAGGGGGCCTTTCCCTCCCCCTGTGGGCGTTGGGGACGTTGGGTCCTCCCCGGGACTCTGGAAAAATGCACTCTCCCTCTGCAGTTTGGGGTGTCTCTGTCACCCCAGCCTCTCTCTCTGCCCTCTCTCTGCCTCTCTTACCCCTCTGACCCCATCCAGATGCCAGAATCCGGGCCTTGCACCCTCTCTCATCCCTTTCGCCTGCCCGTTCTGCTCAGGTTATAAGGAAAGAGGTAAATACTTGGCATCACCGATGCAACGGACATGAACTTGGGCAAACTCCAGGAGATGGTGAGGGACAGCGAGGCGTGGCGGGCTGCAGTCCACAGGGTCGTAAAGAGTCGGTGCGACTGGGTAACTGAACAGCTACTTGGCCTAAGTCTCAGCATTTGGGCCCGGGAGCCTCCGCCAGAAGGACTAGGGCGCCCTCCTGTGGCCACTGGCAGCATTGCTTGTTCCCACTCTGGCCCTGAATTTTTTTTTCTAGAGGGAATTTTAAGGTTGAATTGTGGTAGTTCAGTTCAGTTCAGTCACTCAGTCGTGTCCGACTCTTTGCGACCCCATGGACTGCAGCACGCCATGCCTGCCTGTCCACCACAAACTCCCGGAGTTTATTCAATCTCATGTCCATTGAGTCGGTGATGCCATCCAACCATCTCATCCTCTGTCGTCCCCTTCTCCTCCTGCCTTCAATCTTTCCCAGCATCAGGGTCTTCTGGTAGAGGAGGTAGGTTTTTTCTTCCCCAAGAGATACATGAGAAACAATTAAGGTCCTAAGATATAGATGAGAAGAAGAAAAGTTAGGTAGATAATAAACTAAGAAATAAAATGCAGGTGTTTATATCCTGTGAAAGAAAGAAAGTGAAGTTGCTCAGTCATGTCCAACTCTGTGACCCCATGGACTGTAGCCTGCCAGGCTCCTCCGTTCATGTCCTGTATCTTTATTTTAAAAGAGGTGGTGAGACCTAGTAGGAAGCAAGTCCATGACATGAAGAGCAAATTTACCAGCTGTGCGACCTTATTAAGCTGACTTCTCTGAGACTTAGTCTCTTTACCTGTAAAATGGAATAATCACAACACCTCTCATAGGATTGTTGTGGGATAAAATTTAATTGTTGTTGTTCAGTCACTCATTCATGTCCGATTCTTTGTGACCCCACGGACTGCAGCACACCAGGTTTCCCTGTCTGTCACTATCTCCTGAAGTTTGCTCAAACTCATGTCCGTCGAGTCGGTGATGGCATCCAACCATCTCATCCTCTGTCGTCCCTTCTCCTGCCTTCAATCTTTCCCAGCATCAGGGTCTTTTCCAATGAGTCAGCTCTTTGCATCAGGTGGGCAAAGTATTGGAGTTTCAGCTTCAGCATCAGTCCTTTCAATGAATATTCAGGGTTGATTTCCTTTAGGAATGACTGGTTTGATCTCCTTGCTGTCCAAGGGACTCTCAAAATTTAATTAGCATAAGTTAAATACCTTGTGACTCAGGGCTTCCCTCGTAGCTCAGTTGGCAAAGAATGTGCCTGCAATGCAGGAGACCCAGGTTTGATTCCTGGTTTGGGAAGATCCCTTGGAGAAGGAAATGGCAACCCACTCCAGTATTCTTGCCTGGAGAATCCCATGGACAGAGGAGCCTGGCAGGCTAATGTCCATGGGGTCTCAAAGAGTCAGATATAACTTAGCAACTAAACCACCACAGGTCCATCCAAATACCTTGTTCGGTGCCTACGATGAATTAAGGACTCAGTAAATACTGCCTATTTCTATTGTTACCGTTATTACACCTGGAGACTAGATGTAGGAACCATTTCTCTCTTCCGGGAGACCTGAAGCCAGGCCAGCTGCCTCGCACAATCCCAGGGGCACCGTCCACATCATAGTCTCTCTAAAGCCCGTTCCCCAGAGGTGAGCAATGCCTGCAGTCTCTGGAGCTGATCCAGTTGCCAGTCTAGGGACTCTGACCCAGTGAGGTGGAGAGAGAATTTGAAAAACCCACGAGACAGCAAAATAAGTTGGTTTTTTGGTGGTTGTTTGTTTAAGGAAAGATAGGGCCCAGTCAGAAACAGATTGGGGAGGGGGATAGGAATTCCCTGATGGTCTGGTGGTTAGGACTTTACACTCCTACTACAGGGGACACAGGTTCGATCCCTGGTCAGGAAACTAAGATTCCCACATGCCGCATGGCTGGAAAAAAGAGAAAAGAAACAGGTTGGGGGCCCGGCTGCCCGTCAGTAGATGAGCTTGGCACCCTGCCTGGCACAAGGATGGAGCCCGGCAAGTGCTCATTTCCTTCCCTTCCTGTCCTGTCTCCGGCGAGGCCCTGGGCAGAGTATGAACGCGGCTTCGCTCGGCGCCCTCTAGTGGTCACGTGGTGTTCTTCCTGCGCGAAGCCGGGAGCGGTCACCCTGTGGGCGTGGTCAGCGTGGAGGCGCAGCGGCCGCCGCGGCGCCCCTGGAGGGGGCGTGTCCCTTGACCCCCTCAAAGACAGACCCCAGGCTGTACCCCCGGCCCTCGGTGCCGCCTGTGCCCCAGGATGGAGGTGCCTGCGGCCCGTCTGGCCCTTGGTCGCCTATTAAATCTCAGGGCACTTGCCAAGACCCTTTAAACCTCTTGGCAGTTCTTTTTGCCTTTGCTGATCAGCTGTATTTATTCTGAACTAAATGGTCCTCGCTGCAGGATGAAAGGATTTACTGCTGAAGGATATGAAAAGAAATCCTGGCGGCATTACAGTGGCACCCCCCTCCTTGCCACGCCCTCCCCGCAGCCCATGTTCCATCCACTCGCTGGTGCCACAGAGACTGAAGTGGGAGCCTGCCCCCCCCACCCCAGTTCAGTTTGGTGGCAGAGCCCAGCTAACGGGGAAGTGCGGTGACAAGGAGCAGCTTGTCTGGGGGAGCCGTCTCCCCAGTGTATTGCTGTCCCAAGGGAGACTGGAGCCCCAGGAAGGGCTCACCCCAACACCCCTCCATCACACGCACGCGCACACACACGCACGCACTCTCATATTCGCTTTCTCTCTCTGCCCCTCAGGATCGTGCTCATGGACGATGCCATGGACTGCTTGATGTCTTTCTCAGACTTCCTTTTTGCCTTCCAGATCCAGTTTTACTACTCAGGTGAGAGTCTTCCCGGCCCCAGTGGCTCCTGTCGGGACCTCACTCCCCGTCCGGCCCTGGGCCCTGCCGTCTGCGTGTCTGGCCCGCACGTTTCTGCATCTCCTCCCTGCGCGTGGCGGGCTTCCCCGCGGGCCGCCCCGCAGGATGTCCCGTTGTCGCCGGTGGTCACACGACTCGCTCAGCCTCCTCATGGCTCAGAAAACCACGGCGCTTCCCGCCAGCAGGGGGACACATCAGCTTAAGTGATAACCGCGGTCACACCACCACCAACACACGCTCCGGGATGGTCCCCGAGGCATTTCCCGTTGAGCGAAAACGTACGGTGTGCCGGGCCCAGCGCTAGGCACCTTCATCCTCACCGCGGCGCTGAGAGGCAGGCGGTCTTTTTAAGAGAGAAGCGGACAGAGGGGAGCTGCCAACGCGCCGGGCTGCCGGGCGGTGGAGCCCAGGCCTGACCGGAGGGCCCGCCGCACCGCGCGCGCTCAGCCCCTCGGCCGTGTCAGCGGGGCCCGAGGTCTTTCCCGGGGCCCGACGCAGACGTGTGAGCGCACAGCTCCTCATCAGCGCACGCCGGTCCTCTCCCACGCTGCCCCTCGCCCCCCGGGTCCCCAGCAAGCAGCGGCTGCGCCCTGCAATCCCAGGTGGAATAAAAATGGCTGACCAGATGCCAACGCCCCCCGGCTCACACGCGGCGACGTCGGATGGAGTGCTGGGCCCTGAAGCTGCTGACTGTGTCCATAAGCAAACTTGTTTCAAACAGGCTGTTCCAGGAAACAGAGGGCTGGCTGTCCTTGGAGCCTGCCCGTGGCCTTCCTGCCAGCGGGTGGCCCCGGCGTCACTCAGGCGCCACTTCCTGTCCTCTTGATGGTGGCCCCGGGCCGGGGCGGCAGGGGCTGCAGTCTAGGGTCTCGCCACCTGCTTCAGCAGCTCCGGGCGTCCACTGCCCATTTCTCTGAGGCTCCTGGGCCCTGGAGAAGGAGCAGCCGCGTGTGGAGACCCTGTTCCCTTCACCGTGTGTCTGGGCTCTCTCCTCACAGCGGCCCCCAGAACAGGGCAGCCATGGGGAGGTGGGCCTTTAAGTCGGCTCATTGGGCTCAGCAACTAACACCTGAAAACTAGTTCAGCTGTTTAATAAATCAGCAGCTCATAAGCTTTCTCTCCTGCCAGGGTATTTCCAACCTGCTTCTCTTAGTCAGAGAGGCAGGTGGCCTGACAAGAGGGGTTTGCCAGCAGGAATGTGTACCTGTTCACCTTTTACATTTTTCAAAAGTATTTATAGCGTTTTCTATGCACCAAGGCACCGTGCTGGGTGCTGGGTGTGGGAAAGGCTGACACGGCATGGTTCAGGCCTGTGGGCAAGGTCTGCCACTCCAGCAAGGAGACAAAGCGAACCAGTCACAGAAACGCCCTCACTGGATAAGCGTCCCAGAGGAGTCTGGGGTGCCTGAAAGCATGTAATGGGGTCTCGCCTGGTCTAGGAAGAACCTCCAGAGGAGGGGACGTGCGAGCTGAGACACACACGCATGTCATCCCTCATGAGCGAGGTGGTCACAGGAGGCCGAGGGCCCCTGCTCCCCAGACGCCATGCGTTGAGGACTCACTGGGGAGCTGAGCTGACCGGCAGAGAGAAGGGGGCCCTTGGTGAGGGGACCCAGGGCATCCTCCCCGCCTGACCCGCGCCCCTCCGCCCTGTACGCAGAGTTCCTGGAGAGCGTGGCTGCCATCTACCAGGACCTGCTGTCGGGCAAGAACCCCAACACGGTGATCGTGCCCACGTCGTCCAGCGGGCAGCACCGCCAGCGGCCTTCCGCGGGCGAGGCGGGCACGCTGGAGGGCGTGGAGGCCGCGCTGTTCTACCAGTGCCTGGAGAACCTGTGTGACCGGCACAAGTACAGGTGAGGCCCCACCTCAACCCCCTGTGGCTGCAGGCTGCGGTGGATCTCCAGCAGGCTGTTCTGAGGGCCCGAGGCTCCTAGGCCCTTGACGTATTGAATGTAAATCAGTGCCATTTGCCCCCAGTCCAGGCTGATGATTGGCAGACTTCCCAGGTGGCTCACAGGGGCGGTTTGCTTCCATTTGGGCAAGACCAGATGTTATTGACCAGCTTGGGCCCCTTCTTCTTGCTGGGAGATAGATTGGTCTTGACTTTTTAGAGAGAAGGAGAAAAATATCCACTGTGCGCAAAATTCACCCTACAGAAAAAGAAGGCAGCTGTCCTGTGTAGCTGTCCTGAAGTCCCCTTGGGGACAGAGCAGCCAGCTTGTGTCTCCTCGGAGAGGAGGCATCGCCCAGCGCCTGTTCCCCATCCCCCACCCCTGCCAGTGAAGCAGTGATCAGTGAACATGCCAGCCTTTCTGTCCACAGTCAAGGCCTTGCTCCGAGAGTTCTGCCAGGCTCCCCAGGGCCTTAAGGTTCCCAGGGCAGGCAGGTCCCTTGGTTTTCGCCCTCCTGAGGGCTTCCCAGGTGGCACTAGTGGTAAAGAATCTGCCTGCCAAGGCAGGAGACGCAAGAGATGCAGTTTCGATTCCCAGGTCGGGAAGATCCCCTGGAGGAGGAAATGGCAACCCACTCCAGTATTCCTGCCTGAAGAATCCCATGGACAGAGGAGCCTGGTGGGCTCCAGGCCACAGGGTCCCAAAGAGTCGGACCTGACTTAGCGACTGAACACACCCTCCTAACCCTTAAGGTCTGGATGAAAAGAAGGCATCAGACTTAACTAGTGTTTGAATCTGTGTTCTCCCATCTAGCTGCCCACCCCCGGCACTGGTCAAAGAGGTCCTCAGCAATGTTCAGAGACTGACCTTCTACGGCTTCCTCGTGGCCCTCTCAAAGCATCACGGGATCAACCAAGCCCTAGGTAAGCCGGAGCCGGCTGCCTCCGCCCTGACGTCAGAAAGCCACGTAGGAGCCAATTGTCGGTAGACAGAGTCCCCACAGGGGATGCAGATTTGCCAGGCCTGCCTTGACTTCTAAGGGCCAGACTCTGAGGCCTCCCCTGCTCCTGTGCTGACGGACGGCCTCCCCCACCCGGGTCCTGCCCGGACATGAAGCAGCCTCCCCGGGGCAGAGGCGTGCCCAGCACCCCCACTCCCCCACCCGTAGGATCCCCGGCTCTGCTCTGGGCACTGGCCTGCAGGTTGGGCAGACACAGACTATTTAATCACTGGCTCCAGAGCTTATGTATCAAAGAGACTTGAACCCCATTTGTAAGCAAGACAAAGGTGTGTCTCAGGAGACCTTTTTTTTTCCCATCTGGGGAAAAAAAAATCTTACTAGTCTGAAAGGGAGTGGGGAAAAAGGGCGGTGGTGGATGGAGGCCGGCTCCGGCCCAGTTTTTCCTGTCCATTGTTTCATCCTCACTGGTCCACCTTCCCCTCCCACCTTCCTCCGCCCCCTCCCGCACCTGCTGCCCTCCCGGGGAGGGGCCACCAGGCTGACATCACCACCCACAGAGCTTGAGAGTGTTCTTATTTTTTAAACAAGAAAGAGCGCATCTGCCTGCTCTGTTTTTAGATTATTTTTTGGCTACACTGGGTCTCTGTCGCAGCGTGCAGTCTTTCTCTAATTGTGGCAAGCTGGGGTGCCTCTCAAGTTGTGGTGCACGGGCTTCCCATGGCGGTGGCTTCTCCTGTTGCGGCATGCCAGCTCTAGGGCAAGTGGCCTTGAGTAGTTGTGGAGCGTGGACCTTAGTTACCCGACCAGCGATGGAACTCACGTCCCCTGCAGTGCTGAACCAGTGGGAGACGGGAAGAAGCATAGGGTCTCTGTCCTCACCTGCGTCTCCCGTGTATGGAAAAGAGACCTGAGCTACCCCAGGTGCAGCCAGCTGTGGAGGGGGGCTGTCCTGTTCCCTCAGTCCTGAAGGCAACACACATACACGCACGCACTTACACACACACGAGGGTTCCATCCAACACAGTGTGATCACCACTAACTTAGAACCAAAGGCGCCAGGAAGCATCATCTGAAAAGGTCAGGAACTGAAGTAGAGCCAGATGGACAATTTTAAGGTCGAGGCTTTCCAGGGACCAGCACTGTTAACTAGCTTCTGACCAGCAGGGCAGCTCTTTTCTCTTACGTTTGAGGGTAAGAATCTATCTGCAGACTCCAGCTCTACCTTCCCTCCCACTGTTAACAGCCCCAGGAGGCACCCTGGACCCCTCCTCTCTCCTTTCCCGATGTCGGACAATGACTGCCGTTCGTTTGTAGCAGGGGAAACCTGCTGAGTGATATCAGAGAAGGGACAGCGCCCCTCCTGGCGACTTGCGGCTGAGCGAGGAGAGCCAGGTCTCATCCTGACCCGGCCTTCCCGTCTTGCCCTGGGACCCTCCCAGAGGAGCTGAGACAGCATTTTTTACCATTCTGTCCCCAAAGTGGAATCCCCCTGATTTGGAGGCACAAAACTAAGCAACTTCTGGCCTTTGGGGCCTTGGCCATGTCCTGTGTCTCTGGCTCCTTTTCAGCTCAGTACCTGGGGCCTCAGGAAAGGACGAAACCCTCGGCACCAGCTCATGCATGAGTGCTAAGTCACTTCAGCCGTTGTTGTCTGACTCTTTGCAGCCCCAGGACTGTAGCTCACCAGGCTCCTCGGTTCAAGGGATTCTCCAGGCAAGAATACTGGAGTGGGTTACCATTTCCTTCTCCAGGGGATCTTGCTGACCCAGAGATCAAACCCGTGTCTGTCTCGTCTCCTGCACTGGCAGGCGGGTTCTTTGCCAGTAGCACCACCTCACAACATACCATCCGGTCTTGGAAGAAGCTCATTCTGTTTGTGCAGTGACCTTGAATTTGGGGGCTGTCTCGTAGTTATGATCGGGGAGGGTATGCAGGGGGGCTCACTAAATTTCTCCAGCGGCACCTAGGGCTTACGGCCCCCAGAGCAGATCTTAAACCTCTGTTCCCTGAATCTTCCAGATTAGCTCTCCCAGGGTCAACACTGCAGGCAGACATGACGATGAGGGGCACAGAGGCAGCTACTGGGCAGGGCACTGTCTGACTGAAGCCTGGGTGGAGGACCCTCGCGTTAAGTTCTGTGCCCCCAATTATTTCCTAGGAGCCTTGCCCGACAAAGGGGACCTGATGCACGACCCAGCCATGGACGAGGAACTGGAGCGGCTGTAAGTGTTGGGTAGGAAGATGCTGCCCCCTTGTGGGCACCAAACCTCAGTCGGATCAGACCCGACTCGGGCCACACAGCACCTGTCCGTTGGTCGGAGGGGTTGGGGGCCGGCAGAGGCCCGAGGCGGCCGCTCTTTGAATCCTTTGGGGAGGCAGCCCGTGGTCTCACTCACACGCCAGAGTGAGTGAGGGGTCCTAGTCTCTGGACACAAGGCACCTCGCTCCCTCGGGTGTCTCCCCTTCTTCAGGCTGGCGCAGATCCCAGGCCTGGTCACCTCGGTCACTGCCGGTCCAGAGGGCAGCTGCCTGCCTCCCCGCACCCCTCCCCGGGTTGGCTCCCCCTGGAGACCCCTCCATCTTGCCCGCAAAGTGGATGCAGAGAGCGATGGCTCCACTGAAGAGACAGATGAGTCCGAGACTTGAGGAGTCAGAAGGGTCTTGTCTAGAGCACAGGACCCACCTCTGGGTCCAGTTCCCAGCTCCCCACCCACTCACCTCTTCATCCTGTTCTCCAACCCCTGGGACTCCAGGCATCTCCTCTCCCACCCCCGTGCAGAGCTGCCCTCTACTGGTGAAAAAGCCAAGTGACAGCCCCAGCCCAGAGACCTGCCAGAGAAGTTCTGATGATCAGCCAAGCTAAGCAGTGACCCTAGAAAGCCTACCTAAACAGCCTACTTTCTCCTGTCAGTCAGCTTTTCACCAGGCCCCAAGCTGAGGGCAGACTGAGCTGAGGCCACGGGAAGGGTGACTTGGTTTTACCCTTCCGCTGACCATCCCCATCTCCTCACAGCAATTCCAGGAACCATGCAGGGCCTTCCATGGTCAAGGGTGACACCCAGTGATGCAAGTATTAGGAGTAGCCAGGGTAGCCTACTAGAGGACTAGCCACTAGCCATAAGGTGGAGAAGGGTGGGCAAAAAGAAATTTCACTTTCAGAAACCGCTTCAAGTCTCCTCTGTGTCTAACAGTTAAATGTGTGAAATGAATAAAGTCCCTTGTGTCTGGTAAGTGGTGAGTCTAAAGCCATGAGACGGGTGAAGGGAAGGGGTGAGTTTGAGGTTTTGGTGCCAAGTTCCAGCTTTTTCTGGCAGGACTGGGAAGTTGGGGGACAGAGAACCACTCAAGCCTGGAGACCTGCTTCAGATCATGAGCAAAGAGGGACTCACTACCTGCACATGATCTCTGCCTTTCATGGGAAAGGTGGTCACAGCTGGACAGAGCTTTCAGGATCAAGCTCAGATGGTTCAAGGCCAGGTGCCCATAACTTGAGAGACTGGCCACAAAGGGTTGCCATTGCAGTCTTTTAACCCATTTCATTAAACATTTTCTACGCACCTGCTCAGGGGTGCAGCTATGAACAAGACAGGCGGAGGAGTTACCAGCTTCCAGCCAAAGCTGGACAGTAAGATGTGTGGCCTGCAACTTCCAGAAAGTAAAACTCACCCTAGGACCCAAGCAGAGCAGGCTTCCTCCTCTGAAGCCGCCGGGCACCCACATTTTCCTAGGCTCATCCCTGCCCAGACCAGCACCCCCTGGAGAGTTCCAGGACTGGCTCCCATAGCTCTGCCTGCCCAGGGCCAGAAGTTCCAGGCCACGGGGTGAGGGCTCAGGGATCTCCAGCCTCCAGCTGACTGGGAGCCACGCAAAGCCGCTGGCTGCCTCAGTCACGTGGGGGGCCTGTGTACAAGGCACACGACCACACCCCTCCAGCCTGGGGGCAGGACACAGAAACGTCTTTATGAACACCTCCCAAGGGTTCCAAAACTTCTGATTACTCCACACTTGGGACATCACTGGCTTAGAGCCTCATGGCTCCTTCCATCCATCCATTCTCATCACCCATCTCCCAGACCAGTGGTTTACAACTGCCAAAGGTGGTACAGAGATGTTCCAGGAGTCCCATTTGGGGGAGCTGCCAGGCCATGGGTTTACATGCACACATGCACGCGCACACAGGCACGCACCTTCCTAGGGTTCCATTAAGGTCTTTTTTCCTAACTCCCCTGAGACACACACACTCTCGCTCTCTCCCCCCACCATCCCTGAAACACCCGCCCCCAGCCAAGCCTACTGCTGGGCCAGCAGCAGGGCTGCGGAGGCCGCCCGCCCGCGCACAGCTCTCGGGGGTGCCGCGAAGGGCCAACTAACGCCAGCTCTTTCCCCCGCGTGCAACAGGGTGCTGAGGTGGAGGCCGCACCGGAGCTCGCGGCAGCACAGGGCCAAGGAGCCAGGGGCCTTTGGCTGTCAGAGGAGAGACAAGCTGGAGGCCCCGCAGACAGTGCCCCCCACTTCGGCACCAACGCCCTGCCTGTGTCAGTGGGAGCCCAGAGAGTGAGGCCAGGGGCCTGCGCGGGCAGGGGGGCAGGATCCAGAGAGGACGCTCCTCCACTCAGACCACCAGAGGCCCAGGGCCCCGTTGGGACTTTATTCAACACCACTTTGTTTCAATACAAACAGTCCAGAAAGAAGTCACGTCCCTTTGGGGGAGGGGTGCTGGGAACAGTGGTCTGCGGTGCTCGGGAGCCCAGCCCCCGTCACAGGTGGGGGGCCCAGGCTGCTGGCGGCAGGGGCAGGTGGCACCAAGGATGGCACAGTGCGTGGCCCGCGGCCGAGACCTGCCACTCCATAGGCGCCGCGAGCTCTCCGTGCGGGTGCTGCCCAGGGTCCCGAGGCCAGGATGGTGCAAAGGAAAGCCGCTTCCATCCCGCACATCCTCTGCTTCCTTGGCCAGCACTACGCTCACAGCATCCAGAGCGGAGCTCCGGGCAGAGCAGACCCACCACGGCCACCAAGCAGGGGAAGAAGGGACAGAGTCTCCAAGGGACCGCAGTCCACCACGGATGGCACAGAAGGACTCGCACACACCCAGGAGCAGGAGGAGTCCTCCGAGCGATCGCTGCAGAAAGGGTCAGCAAGACAGAAGGTCACTCGGGCCTCTAGTCCGATCCCAAATGAAAGCTTTGGGTACCAGGCCCAGTTTCTAGCCCTTAGCAAGGCCCGGGCAGAGGCCCTTCCCGCGCCCTGCCCTCTCGGTGCCGAAGAGGCCACAGGAACAGCAGCAGCACGTCCACAGCCTCCCTGGGGGCTGATCCACAGCAGAACTCTTTCCAGACCTCCCTGCTGGTTCGAGCCGGGGAGGATCCTACAGCCGGCAAAACAGCCTTACACTTTTCCCTCTCCCTCCTCAGGGAAGGCCTGGAGCCAGAGTAAGCCATCCTGAGGGAATGCCCTCCCCCAGGGTGGCAGGCCAAGTGAGCAGCAGCGTGGGGGCAGGACTGCTGAGTGGAGCACACGGGGGGTGTGCAGGGAGGGGAGTGAGGGACCCGGTCTCCAGGCGGAGGTCAGGGCTGCTCCTGCCCCTTCCTCACCCGAGCTCCTCACAGGCCACCCCACTCACACCACAGGCATAAAGTAACAATTCCTCCCCAGTTTCCACAAGGCAAGCACCCCAGGCTGAGGAATCATGAGGTTTCTGCTACTGCCACCACCGAAAGTCTGAGATACGGAGCCTGGGTCAGTAAGAACCATAGCGATCCTGGGGATGATGGAAAGAAAAAAAACAAGTCAGAGTCTCTAACCTACAGCAGCTTCCCAGCAAGGAGGGAAGCTTCCCAGCAGCTTCCCAGCGAGCAGCTTCCCCCAACACACCCCAAAGGACTGGGGGGTTGCGGGGAGGGGTGAGTGAGGGAATCAAGCACCCATCTCACCCAGGCAGAGACTGTCTCCTATTTACTGTGACCTAGGAAAGGGGGTGTGGTCAGATCCCCAGGGGGAAGCCCTGCCTGATCGCACAGAAGCTGGAGAGGGAGGAGAACTAGAGTGGGGGAAGATCAGTGTAGACACGACACCATCTCAGGGAGAGGCCCAGCCCCAGGGCCCAGCTTAGAGGAAGGAAGCTGTCCTCCAAGAAGAGAAAAGGCACCCTCTCGGGCTGAGGCCACCCTGCAGCTGAGTATGGACATGGTAGAGAAGGCCACCTTCTCAGCACTACCCTCCAGTCTCCTCCCACCCCAGGTCACGCGGTGCAGCCTCACCTGCAAAGAATTCATCACACCATTGGCCAGCACGGCCATCTTCCCAGCCACAGACTTGACACCCTGCTTAAACTGGGCGATGTCAGCCGTGGGCAGCACATTCCCCAGGGACACACTGCCTGTAAGAGGAGGGAGGGGGTGACCCAGCGCCCACAGGAAGCCCTTGCCAGCCCCCAGTGCCCTCCCACTTGGCCGGCAGGCCCTCCCGGTGCCTGCCCCGGCCCCGGGCCCACCTGCTCCGTGTGCACCATCCACGTCCCCGAAGAGGTCTGACGAGCTGATGGCGCTGCTGCCCGAGAGCTGCTGCAGCCGGGACCTGGCTTCATACTGTGGCGGGGAAAAGGGGAGGTCTGCGGCTCTCTGTGCCACTGACCCAGCCAAGCCACCCGGGTGCTAAAACCCAAACAGCAGGGCAGACAGTCCACTTCTGCCTGCTGCCTCCAGGCTCAGGGTGGACCACCTCACCTCAGTATCCACCTCCCGCCCGAAGAACATGTCAGAGGAGATGGCTTTGGCTCCTGCAAATTTCTGACGTGCTTCGCTCGACTCCAGGCCTGAACTCCGGCTCTCCACCTCCCTCCGGTTGGTGACTCTGAGGAGTGGACACGGGACAATGGCTCTGACTCTCCCCACTGCCTCCAGGGAAGTGTCCCTGGAGCACTGCTACCCTGCGACAAGCCGAGGCCTCCCGGCGGTGCTCCCCACAGTCCCGCCTGACTGCAGCTCTAGACCTGGGGCCCTCTCTCCTCCACACTGAAGCCACGACACAGAGAACTTCCATTCCCTTCCCTAGGCAGCATGGAAACAGGGTTTGGAGGGGCCAAGGCTTCTGCCCCAAACCACTAGGATGATCCAGTTCTCAGTCTGCCTGGACTTACACCTCCTCTCTTGGTGTAATTATGAGTATCACCCTTTTACCCCCAAAAGCATCTCGGTCTGGCTGAGAAGGTGTAAGGTCACCGCCACCTGACCCTGACACACACAGAGCTCGGTGTTTGTCAGTTTCATTTAACCGTAAGGTGGCCCTGGGAAGTTATGAGTTATGTCCCCATCTTCCTAATGGATTATTTGCAGATATCTATCAGTTAATCATTACCCAGATCAACATGGAATATGCTTCTAAAAAATTCCTAGATGAGAGCCAGAGACACATAATTGTCGGGAGGTTGGGAACCGAAGCATAAAATCAGGCCCCTCCTGGCAGAAATGGACTTCAAGCACAGCAGGCTAGTTAAGCCTTCTGAGACACGAGAGCAGAGCTCAAACCCAGGCCGGCTTCCTGCACTCTCCAGTCTGGTAGCCACTAGTGGCTATCCAAATTTATTTAAGTTAAAAAACTCAGTCCCTCCATTAACACTAGGCACTCCCGCAGGACTCGGGAGCCGCATGTGTGGCGGCCACCATGCCGGCCAGCGCAGCTACAGAGTACTGCCACCAGCACGGGCGTCCTAGAGGACGGTCCTCCACCTTTCTGAAACGGGCCGGATGCTGGAGATGGTCACTTCCGGCTCCTTCTCATCCATCCTGTCCACACCCCAGGCAGCATCTGTATCCCAGCGGGAACCGAAACTCTCCCCCAAGGAGAAGGGGTTGTCCTTGTACCTAGGGAGACAGTAGAGGGGCTCAGAGAAGCTGGGTGAGGAGCACGGCAGCCAAGCCTGCACCCCAACAACAGCCTTACTTTGGAGGCCCAGAGGCGAAGGTACCAACGTCGTCAAATAAGTCCAGCTGCGAGCGGGAGGACTTGGCACTCACTGGGGTTTCCTGCTCGATCACCTGCATCTCGGACAGCACCGAGTGGGAGACAGAGCTGTGGAGAGAGGCCGGGCCGGGGCGGGACAGCAGGGTGGGCATCCGTGTCGCCGCACAAGAGAAGACGCCCAGCTGTGGGCAGAAACCCGCTTCTCCCTCACTGAGCACCACCCAGAACCTTCTTCCCCTCCCTGCGCCCAGGGCTGGGCAAGGCCCAGCAGGGAGTGCTAGACCCTGTGCGGAGCTGGAGCGCACCTCCCCTGTCAACCCATCAGCCTCGTCTTCTCCAAGCAGGGTTTCCCGGGCCAACGGCCGCTTGCCTAATCTCAGTGATACTGTGCGCCAAACAGTACTGCTTTCTGTCCTCGGCTTGCTGTACCATAAGCCGCATCCTGCACCATGCGGGACACAGACAAACGGAGAGGAAGAGATGGAAAATGCCCCAGAACCAGGAAAACGAGTCTAATGGCATCACAGGATGAGTTCTTAATTAACCCATGCTTTTCTTGTTTTTTAAAGAACAAAGCATTTCAAACTAGAGTCTGGCCTTACGCACTAAGACCCGAATCTGCTATCTGGTTTCCTAAGGAGAAGAGGCACTGAATTTGGCAGGCAGTACCAACTCGCGATGCCTCTCTTCCCTGCTGTGTTAAAACTCCACAGAGGCATTTTAAGGATTAGTTTCATTTAAATAAATTCATTAAGATCTACAGCTTTTGGCTGGCAGAACTCTACAGAGTGACTATTTTGCAACAGAGTTTTAAACAGGGTAGGCTAGGTTTAAATAAGATTCTACTGCATACAAAAAATTAAAAAAATTAAGTATAGCCTTTAACCCAGTAATTTCTGTGACCAAAACAGGGACGAGGAAGAGACGCAACCTGGAGTAAATTTTGTTTTCCTGATTAGCTGTGGGTCACACTAGTAAGACACAGACTGAAAGGGAATAATTGAAATCTAACTCACCACACCCTGAAAGATTAAGTAGAAATACCCAGCTTTATCTTTTACCTGAGGAACACAGTATAATGGCTACAAATGCTGAATATGAAAGAGTTCTATGTTCAAAATCTAGTTGGACCAATTACTAGTATTTTGGGCTTCAAGCAAGTTGCTTAACTGCTCTGAGTCTCAATTTTCTCATTTGTAAAAAGGGATAATAATACCTCCTGCATAGGACTTGTGTTTACATAAAGCCACTGGCGAAGCTCACACCCTGGAGAGGAGCAGGCACCACTTAGCACAAGCTCACCATAGCCAGGGTTTCTCACTCTGGCACTGCCAGATATGCTGATTTTTAAAAGAGATTAAAAAAATCTAATATTACTGAAATCTCCAAATGCTAACTCTCAGTGTAAAGCAAACAAAACGCCTAGGAGAACTGGTGAACAGCTGTTTCTGTTTAAGAAAACCACAGCAACCCAAACCCAGTGGTCCTGAAACAGGAAGGGCACCACCCAACCAGGGGCATCTGAGAGTCCGGGAGTATTTCCAGGTGTTACAGGAGCTGTCAGCACTAACAGCCTTTAGAGGGCAGGGGTCAGAATACTGAAAGCCCTGTGATTCCTGGGAAGATCCTGAGAAATAAAGAACTGTCCTGCCATCCAAAGAGCCGTCAGCGCCCTCATGAAGAAACACAACCCTGGTCTCTCAGACGGTCGAAAGAGCACCTGATCCTGTGTTTTGACTCGTCAAACAAATACTTGGCGAGCACAAACCTACCACATGCCAAGCACTATACTAGGCGCTTGAAGACAATAAGGCCATCTATTAGCCTCAGAGGAAGACTGAGCTGAGAATACTAGGAAGAACCTCCAGGGGTTCCCCGGAGAACAATGGCATTTCCCTGCCGCACCCCAAAGCTGAACCTCACCTTCGGGACACCAGTCCCATGCCCAACCTCTCGGCCTGCTCTCGCTTCTTCCCTTCCAGGTTCTGCAGCTTCTTCTCCTCCTTCTTACGGTCAATCTGGAGCTCCTGGTAGGCCAGACGCATGGAGGCAACCCTTCGAGGGGACAAGCGTGCCAGAGTTCAGCAGACATCCTGACCTGTCCTGCCCGCCCAACCCCACGTAAGCCGGGGCCTCTCTGGCAGACACGCACATGGACTCCTCGGCCTGCTTCTTGGCATCAGCCGCCTGCTGTTCACGGAGCTTCTCTGCCACCTGGGCCTGCCGCTCAATCTCGCTGAAACTCTGGCTACTCACCTTCTGGGCCCCTAGGCCCTTCTTGGCACCCAGCTGGGAAGAGAATCATGTGATGAGAGTTTTGCCAACCACAATGTCCTCTGTCCCCTCCTCCCCTCCCTGGCATGGAGGGGACACCCCCAAGGAAAGGGCTCCTTCTTAAAGTTTAGTGTTTAAAAACAAAAAAAAAAAATAGGAGCCCACCCGCATGGTGGAGAGGGAGAAAAGTGGTTCTGCCTGGAGGCAGGCATGAGGCGGCCCACACAACCCCAGTGGAGGTCTAATGCTGCCAGGCCCGGGATGAGCCAAGCACTTAGGCACACAGTCTCGCTGACTCCTCCTAAGAGTCCTTAAAGATAGGCCTCTTGACAGCCCTTTCACAGCTGAGCCGCAGAGAAGCTACGCACCTTTACCAAAGTCATACGGTCATTTACCAAAGTGGTCGGATCTGACCCAGCCCCTAACCACCCTGCCATACTGCCTCTCCCCACCTACCCCCTTCTTCACTGCTGCTGGCTTCTTCTTGCCAATGAGGGAGGTTTTCGGTTCTGTGTGAGGAAGAGGGTGGGGCATGAGCAGAGACAAAGGGACATCAGAGGCGGCAGCTCGGTCCCCGCCATGCAGCTTCCTGGCAAGAGCTTCTATGAAGAACAGCTTCAGGCAAAGAAACGCACAGCTGCCACCACCAGCTCCAGCCAATGGTGTCAGGATGTCCAAGCCAAGACAGACACGGTTAGGGGCGGTTACTGACTCCCAGCACATGACGTAAGGACCCAGACCTGAAGCACCAGAGACAAAGGCCCTGACCCCACACACAGACTGCCAGGCCGGGGCGGCACCACACACCAGCCTCCGGCATGCAAGGGGCTCCCGAAGCAGCAGGAGGTTACCTCTGGCAGGAAGAACCCCTTTAGGTGACAGATACATGGACTCTGGAGAGAAACAGATTCGTGGCTAACAGCAGGCCCTACCCCAGAGCCTCCATACAGCTCCCAAGCCCAGAGGCCTCTACAGAGCCTCACACCAGACCCAGGCCACACCAGCCTTCTCACAGGATCGTGACGGTCACTCTGATGGTTTCCGGTCCCAACCCCCAAAGGCCAACAAAACAAACCAGGGCAGCAAATGGATCGTTCACCCTGAATTAAGTCTGAAGGACATCAAGAAGACAGAAAAGAGCTGAAAGGCCAGGGACTGGCTAGGAAAGGGCCGCGTCGCCTCTAGCCGTTAACAGCTCAGAGCTGTCCCCATGTTATGGAATGGACCAGAGAGGCCAGTCTTGCACCAGCCTCCAGGGCTAGGTGTCCAGCCTCATACCGGCCAGACCCAGGCCCACACGCTGAGGCAGACCCCAGGCCTGGGACACCATCCGCCAAGGGCCTGCTCTGAAGTCCCTTCGGTCAACGCTGCAGCCACAGCTTCAATCTCAGGCCCCACTCCAGAGAGACAAGAAGTTCGGTCTCCTGGGACCTCAGTCCACACAGGCAGCAGCAGATCTGAAAAGAACCCCCATGGCCCACCCGCTCCCAAGACACCCCACTCCTGCCAGCTGGTATACTGACCCAGAGAGGCTTTGGGTGAGGTGCCAAGCAGGTCCATGTTGGGGCCATGCTCCGGCTCTGTGAATGCAATGGTGGAAATTAGGTGTGACACTCAAAAACTTCCTATGAGCTGCTCTTAAAAGTGACAGCACTGCTTTCCTCAGCTTTCTGAGGCCACCAAATAGAGAAGAAATTCCTACCACTTTCCCTAGGGGACTTAAGTGACTCCCAACCCACCCAGAGATACACAAGACTCCTCGCTTCCATTCCCTCGGTCAGGTGTCCCACTCCTCTGCCCCAAGCCCTTTGCCAAGACCAGGGTGCACGGCTGGAACATGGGCTGAACTCACGTGCCAGACCACTGCTCTCTGCAGACGGGGCTGGCTGCTGGGTCTCTGATGGGTCGGTGGCTGGTACATTCCAGGCAGGGGGCTGAAAGAACCAGATGACAGAAGCCTCAATGAGCCATTCCTGCTGGCAAAGAGCACCAAGTACCTTGGGGGTACAAGGCCCTACTCCAAGCCCGTGAGGAAAAGAAACTGGAGGTTAGCAAGTAAAATTATAGTTGCTGTTCACCATGGAGGGCTTTCCCAGTGGCTCAGACATTAAAGAATCAGCCTACAATGTGGGAGACCTGGGTGTGATCCCTGGGTTGGGAAGATCCCCAGAGGAGGACATGGCAACCCACTCCAGTATTCTTGCCTGGAGAATCTCCATGGAGAGAGAAGCCTTGTGGGGGCAACAGTCCATGGGGTTGCAAAGAGTTGGACACAACTGAGCGACTAAGCACAATGGAAGAAAGCAAAACAAAACTACACCCATCACCACCTCTTCACTACTTACTTACACCCAAAACCCATTCCCCTAATCGAATAACCACCAACAACCAATGGGCACTCACCATGTGCCAGGTACAAGTCTTAGGGGCTTTTCACATATAAATACGTTTAATTATCACAACAAACCTATGTGATAAATAGTTCTCCATCTTAGAGACTGAGGTTTTAACACATTAGGTATCTTACCCCACACTAGAAAAGCCAAGCAGAGAAGCAGGGATCCAAACAAAGTCTGACTTGAGCACCCAGCACCAACAGAGGGAAACCTCCAGGGGTGGGATGCTTGGGAGGAAATCCTTTCACATAAGGAAAGAATCCAGAAAAAGTTATTTGGGTTCCTGATATCTCTTGAGCCTTCAAGTATCTTCTCATCCTCCCTAGCACCCCACTTTATAGGGTTCTGTTCCTAAGGAGGGCCACACTGCACCCCTATTCATGGAAGGAGGAAAAAGCCAGCTTTACCCAGCAGTGGGCCCCACACATTCCCCGTAGGGGATATCACACCAAGGTGATCAGGATCCATGCCCGTGACTGTGGGCCTCGGCCTCGGTAAGTAAACCACCTGTCAGGAACAACTGTGGGAAACATTCCTGTGGGCACTCACTTGAGTATGTTCCAAGAAGAAATCGGACTCCTTTTTCTCTGGGGAGTGACTGGGAGCAGTACTCACACTGTCTATCCAAAGCTAGAAAGGAGAAGACACCACTGAAACACAGGACTCTGAATATGCCCACTCCCCCCCACGACCCCAGCCCCAGGGAACAGGCACTCACATCAGTGCCATGCCGAGCCAGGGCCGCGCTCCCCAGCTGCCGGATCTTCTCTCGGTACATCTGGGCAGCTCGACTATTATACTTAGTGTTGGCATCATTGGCTGTGCATCCATGTTGGCGGAAAAAGGCTATCTGGTGAGCCAAGAAGTGAGAACATGCTACAGGCGATTTTTCCCAGAGCAAAAGAGGCACCCCGACCCCCAACACACACACAACAGCCCCGTTATTACTCAAAGAGAATGATACACACTGCTGCCACCAGCAGTTTTTCACAAAGTTCCTCAGAAACTCCTGCAAGATAACACAGCCACCCATCCTGTAGGATGAATGTCTGAAGCCTAACCCTCACTCAACTCTGCCTGGGAACAGCATGATACACCCATCCTTCCTCCAGGCCGACAAGAGCCAGTCGACTGTGGAGGCCCCAACTCCATTGGCCTCTCCCCAAGAATGTCTGTCCCGGTTAGTTTGAATCCAAAGCCCCTTTGAGAAGAACAGTGACCAATGTCCAAGTTTAGAGAACAGCGTACAGAGCTGCCACAGACCAGAGAATCCTCTGAACAGAAACAGAGAGGGCCTCCAAGAAGTCACTGAGAGGTGAGTACCCGGACAGAAGAATGGGGGCAGGAGGATGGTAAGGAGGAGCTTTACCGCATTGGCATTCCCGCCGACCTGCATACACCGCAGCTGGAACCAGCTCCAGTTGGAATCCAACTCTGTGGACCTGTGTGCAAGGGCTGTGTGTCACCTACCAGCAGGTTCCAGGAGACGCTTCCCTGAGAGACCCACACCTGTCATTTGGCCTCGGGTTGCAGCAGGCACCCCAAAACCGTCCCCAGCCACCACCCTGTCTCCTCCACTCCACCCTGTCCGGGAGAGCTCTGCTCCACTCTCATGTAGTCAAAAGGGTACTAACTGTTTTCCAGATGCGAAAGGAAATGGAGGCTTCGACTCGGCCTTCCTCTTAAGGACAACCAGAGTCTCGCTCCAGCGTATCACCAACTAGATCAACTTAGGTAACTCTCCCCCCGAAACTAACATTTCGAGGGTCGAACATGACTACCAGTAAAGAGTTCTGACCCAGACGCGGACACGAACCGCCAGTGTAACAAGAGGCCCACACCAGCGGTTCCCTCCCGTGAGAGTCTGGCGAACACTAAACTCAGGGCGGTCCAAGTCCAGGCAGCCCACTCTCCCCTGCCGAGCACTCAGGTCCCGGCCAGCCGCGAGAAGACCCCACCTGATGAAGCTGAGATGGACGCCCAGGGAGCGATGCACCCCGGAGCAGTCAATGCACAGAAAAACACCGTACGTGATGCTGGCCCAACTCGGATTCTTGGCGCCACAGTCGAAGCAGGCCTGGGCAGAGAAGGAAATGAGAGAACGGTCAGGGGCCTCGAGTTGAGGCCGGGCGCTGACAACCCAGGAAGAGAAGCCCGCGCCGGCCCCTCCCCGTCCCTCAGACGCCAGGGGAGCCGGGGGAGACCCTCTCGGCCCGCCCGGGGCCCCGCACGCCTCCCTCTCCCGCACCTTGTTGGTCGGAATTGCGCGAAGCCTCTTAAAAAGCGTCTGGATCTCGGTTTTGCTCGGCTCGGCCGCCATTTTCTCTCCTTCCCAGAACAGCAGCGCGACCGACGGGTCCCGCCACCGGCCAATCCGCGGCCGCCAAGGCGGGTCAGCGGGCGGGCCTCAGCGGAGGCCGGCCCGCCGAGGGGCGGGGCGACCGGCCCGACGCGGACCAACGGGCGAGCGGCCGGCGGAGCGGGCGCCGTGACGTCAGGGGCCCGGGCTCCACGCGCGCGCGCCCGAGTTCTCGCCGCGCCGCGCCCGGGCCAATCCGCGGGCGGGGCGGGGCGACGGCTCGCCCTGTACAGGCCCAAACCGCGCCGCGCGCGCCCCGCCCCCCAGGGGGGCGGAGCCACCTCCCAGAAGCGTGTGGGCAGCGAGGCTCGGCCCTCGGCCTCGGATCAGGCCCGTTCCCGAACGGTGAGGAATGATTAACAGTCCCTACCAAACACTCGCGGTGCCGCCGGCCTGAATGGGAAGGTCAACTGGCCGGGCTCCCGCTCCGCTCAGAGCTCAACTCCAGACCTCCACCCATCCTCGGATGCCTCGCACCAAGTCTGATCACGAGTCCCCTACAGGACCCCAGGTTAGGTTAGGGTCCCGAGGTCCCAGAGCAGGTACCAAGCTGGCACACCTCCGCCCAACCCCCGCCCCGCAATATACTGAAGGCCCACGACCTCCCCACAGTGCCTCCCTCCAGATGCCCTCGGCCGCCTGGCAAGGGTGCAATAGCAAAAAAGATGCACAGAAGCTGTTTTTTTCTTCGAAGTTTAATACACACGAGAAGAAGCCACAAGAGTGCTGCTAGCCCAGAACTACACTCACCCCAAGCCAACCTCAGGAACCCTAAAACAGAGAGACCAGGAACTGGGTCCACAGCTCCCGGGGAGACTGGAGGACTCTTTGGGGAGGCCCAGGCACCCCTGAGCCTTTCGGTCACTTCCTGACCTCCCCATCTTCCCCTCATCCTAGACTCAGTTGGCCCTTCCCTACCAGTCCCTTCCCAGACACAAGGCCCCCACCCTCCCTGGGTCCCAGGACTTCCTCCCTCCTGGAGGGACAGAGCGGTCGCAGGGGGCAGGATGGTTCAGGGCCCTCAGGTCCAGCTGTCCAGACAAGCTGGGCTCTGACTCAGGGTGGAGAAACGTTGCATAAGGGCTGCCAAGGCAGGTCAGGCCCCCACACACTCCACGTAGTTGGCAGGGTACAGGCCAATCCGGCCACTCTGCAGCTGGCCCTGACACCAGCCCTGTTCATCCTCCTCGCTCATCTTCAGCAGCTCCTCCCCTGCGAGAAGGGGGATTGGTCACTGGCAATTGCCCGCCCCACTCCTGCAACTGGGTCAAGGACTAAGGGGGAGGGGGTAGTCCACAAACCCAGCTAGAAGAGACCAGGCTCAGGCAGAGAGAGGTCAAAGTCAGCCACTCCACCCCCACCCCCCACCCCCAGGCCCTGAATTCAGCAGTCAGGCCCCAGCTGGTGACTTTGAGAGGCAGGTGAGGGCTCCAAGCAGACACTCTGACTCCTGCGGGATGGACCCAGAGCAGCCTTTTTTTTTCCTTTTTTAATAGTTTTTTTAAAATATTTATCTGGCTGCACTGGGTCATAGAAGTCACATGCAATATCTTCGATCTGTGTTGCAGCGCGCATGCAGAATCATTCGTTATGGCATGCGAACTCTTAGCTGGATCTCGTTCCAGGGATCGAACCCCAGGCCCCCAGCACTGGCAGCATGGAATCTGAGCCACTGGACCAGCAGGGAGGTACCTAGAGCAGTCTTAAGCTCAGAGCACCGACCCTTGAGAACTGAGCATCTGGCTTCCCTTTCTCCACATTCCTGCTCAGACTAGTAAAGGGGCGAGGGAGACGGGCTGCAGCCTGCAAAGGACCAGGAGCAGGGCTCTAGGGTACCTGCTCGGAAGCTCAGCTCATCGGCTTCTTGCCCCGCGTAGTCATAGAGCGCCCGCACCCGCACGCCCGTGGCAGCCTTCGGGGGGTTTTCCTCATCTGACCACTCCTCCTCGTGTCTGCCACTAGAGCGGGGCGGGGGGGACAAGGGGGCAAGCTTGAGCAGGAGAGCCTGGGACTCAGGGCCAAGGGCTCCCCCCTGCAGGAGCCTGGGGAGAGGCAGGTGGGGGAAAAGCTGCAGGATTCTAGCCTGACTTCTGCCACAAATGCCTGCAAGCTCAGGCACACGTCCGGCCACGCAGAGCTGACACGGGCAGTACATGAGAGGGAGTGTGGGGAGCACCCGGCAGACCACCATATAAACTGGCATCTTTACAACTCAAAACACCAGCTTTGAACCCACTTCAGGTGTGAAGGGCATGAAGGGAAGAGAGAGAGGAAGGAGGAGGGCACAGCAGGGGGCAGAGCTGTGTCCTTCCCACAGCCTGGATCCTGGCTCTCACCGCGGGGACCCCGGGGACTGGGGCAGGGGTGTAGCGCCATCTCTGGTGGGTACGATGCTGGTTAGGGTAACCTCGTCAGGGCTCCGGCCACCCTTCTCCTTCCGGCTGATCGTCCTCTGTGTGTCCAAGGACCACTCCTGTGGGGACAGTGTTCAGGGCCGGGTTGGGCTGTAGGCTTGGTGGCAGCCAGAACCATCCAGATCACCTATACCTCCTCCATCCCAAACCCCAGCCTCCTGCCGGAGCGCCAGGATGAGCCCAGTGGGAGCCTACCCCATCTCTCAGCCCCAGCCTGCCAGGAACAGGTACCTCAAACTGGGGCCAGTTCATGGCCATGCCCGGCCCATGGGTGCTTCGCCACCAGCGCAGGTCCTCCTCGTCGCTGGCTGCCTCGATGCCCTGATGCAGGTCTCGGTGGAGTTCGTGGAACCTGTGCCCCGGGTATAACCCTCAGGCGGGGAAGCCCTGAGCCTCAATTCCCCACCCTACCCCCCCATGCACACCCTGCCCCGTCTCATTCAGCCCAGCCAGAGCCCAGAGGCGAAGGGAGAGAGCCAGCCTCACCCAGATCTCCAGGCCCACCCGGCAGGCCGTACCTCTCACTGCTGGAGAGATCCAGATGCTGGTGTAAGGTGAGCAGCATATCCTTGAAGAAGAGAAGCCGCTGGCGCTCGGCCGCCTGGCAGCTCTCAAAGGCCTGCTCCATGTCCTCCATGTAGCGTGGGGTGTAGCGGTGCAGCTCCGCCAGGGTCTGCTCATACTGGGTCTTCGTCTGGGTGGGGAGAGGAGGGGCTCTGGTGAGGACAAGACCTTCTTTCCCCACTCAGGACTCTGCTAGTCTTTCCTGCATACCTGCTGTGGGCTAGGCACCAGGGCCGGAAACCTGGCTCCTGCCTGAGAGGACCCCAGGAGCCTAACAAGGGAGGTGACATTCAGGCCCAGCGGCTTTAAGAGTCTGGTGGAGGGACTTCTCTGGTGGTCCAGTGGTTAAGAAGACGCTTTCCAACGCAGGGGACGTGGGTTCAATCCCTGGTTGGGGAACTAAGATCCCGCATATCTTAGGGAAACTAAGCCTGAGCACCACAACTTAAAACCCAACAAATAAATAATAAATTTTAAAAAATAGATTTTTTCAAATAAAAGAAAAAAAAAAAGGTGGTACATAGTGTGATACGGTTAACCTATGGGAGCAGAAAATGGCAGCCCCCACTCCAGTGTTCCCAAGGACAGAGGCGCCTGATGGACTAGTCCTTGGGGTCGCAAGGCAGACACGACGGACCTCACACGCACAGGCACACACACACATGGGGAGCCGTGGAAGAAATCGGAAAAGGCTTCCCAGAAGTGGAAACAGAGCAGCACCTCAGAGGACAGGGAGGCTCTGGATACGCTGAGCTGGAGGAAAAGCGCTCTGGCCGAGTGAGCAACATGAGAACTTGTCCCAGGGGGCACACGGAAAGGAAAGCAGCTGGGAAGGTCTCCTCAACTGCTAAGATTACCCCAGTGGCCCACACCACACCACTTCTTTCCTGCCTAAAGCATCCTCTTTCCCTGGTGCGTGCACACTGCGCCGCTCAGCCGTGTCTGACAATTTGCAGTTCCGTGGACAGTAGCCCGCCAGGCTCCTCTGTCTGTGGGATTTCCAAGGCAAGAATACTGGAGTGGGTTGCCATGCCCTCATCCAGGGTATCTTCCCTACCCAAGGATCAAACTCATGTCTCCACTGCATTGGTACTGGATTCTTTACTACTAAGGCCATTGGGATGCCCCATCTTTCTCGGGGTCCTATGTTACATGATAAGATGGAGAGCAGGGGGCAGGTGAAGACGAGAGCAATGCCGGGGGCTGGAAAAAGCACTCAGGGAGCCCTGAACTGGGCTGCCGGGTCCCTCAGCCTGTACCTTCTCCGCCTCCTTGGAGCAGCGCTCTGCCCGTTCCTGCAGCTTCCGCAGCTGCTCCTGGGACACGGCGCTGTCTGCCTTTGCATGGCTCTCCCGCGTCTGGGCGGTCTTCTCCTCCTTCCGGGCCGTGTGGTAGCTCTTCTTGGAAGCCTCAACCTGGCGCACACGCAGGGACCGTGCTGGACCCAGGACCCTGCGCCGCGGCCCCTTCCCGCCCCAGGCCGACCCAGGCAGGGGGCGGGCCTCTGCGGCCCCTCCTCCCTGCTGGTCTCACCTCCTTCAGCCTCTTGAGCCAGGGCTTCTGGGCCTTGCGGAAGCCGTCCTCGGCTGCCCGGCTCTCGCGGAAGCCGCCCAGCACAGGCCGGTGGAAGGCGCCCCGCTGCCAGGAGCGCACCCGCTCGCTGTCCTGGCCCTGCAGCTTCTCCCGCACCTCCAGGTGCAGCGCGCTCAGCCGCTCGGCCGCCGTGAAGAAGGCGTGCCAGGCCTTCTCCAGCGTGCCATACTGGGGGCCTGCGGGGAGGGGTGAGCTGGGGTTGGGCCCGGGCTGCTGGCAGCGAGCTCCCCCTCCCCAGCAGGGGCTTCTGGGTGCCAGGCATGGGGCAGAGATGCGAAGATGAACGACAAATGACGTCAGCTGCTGCTGACTGAACACCTACTGTGTGCCTGGACACACGGTCCCACTGAATGCTTGACTCATCCACCACCGTGAAGATGGCATCACCAACAACGTGGAACAAGTGAAAAGGCAGCCCAGAGAAGGGAAATTCGTTGCCCCGAGCATTCCAGCTACAGGTGGAGCTCAGATCCAAACCCAGGTGTGTGGTATAAATCACTACACTCTGTTGCCCCAGAGGGAAGAACTAGTGTCTGTCCCCAACGAAGGCAGCTTGTTTGGATAGAAGGAGCCCAAGGTCCAGAGCCGGAAAACCTGTGGGCAAGCGTTAACTCTTCTTAGCTGTGTGACGTCAGGCAAGTCAGTTGGCCTCTCTGAAGTATCCCGTTCTCCTCTAGCAAATAGTTAGAACAAGACCATCTCCATGATAGGGCTGTGGTTGGTTGGTTATAAGTCACATCTGACTCTTTGGCCACCCCATGGACTGTAGCCTACCCGGCTCCTCTGTCCATAGGATTTCTCAGGCAAGCGTACTGGAGCAGGTTGCCATTTCCTTCTCCAGGGCATCTTCCCGACCCAGGGATCCAACCCACATCTCCAGATTCCCTACCACTGAGCCACCAGGGAAGCTCACAGCGTTGTTAGAAATATCAGAATAACTCATATGAGGGTGCTTGGCAAACCCTAACAGCACAACTGTAAGAATAACCAAGAGGATCTTCTCTCTTTAAAGGGAAGGCGGACAGGGAAGCCTCCAACTTTCCACAGGAGGTGCAAAAAGAAACTGCCCTGCCTGGCTGCACACACCCCCCCCCACCCTGCCCCGCCTTGGCGGTCCTCTCCTCCCCACGGGGCCCGAGCACGGGCTCACCCTTCTCCACGGCACCCCTCCACTTGCGGGCCCAGTCGGCCAGCTGCTGGGCGTAGGCCTTCTCGATGCGGGCGCGCTCCTGGAAGCAGCTGATCAGGTCCCCGCAGAGCCGGTGCCCGTCCTCCACCCGCTGCACGGTCCGCCTATAGTTGCCAGCCTGCGCAGGAGAGGAGAAGCCTGGTGTCGCCCCAGGGGAGCCGCTCCCCCCACACCAGGGGCCAGGGCTGACACGAGGCTCCTCCTTGGGACAGGTGGCTGGGCCCAGAGAGGGGTGGGCATTTCAGCGCCACCCCCAAAGCTGGCACCCAGCTGCTCACCTCCCAGAAACTGCCCTCCAGGGCCTCCCCTCCAGCCTCTTCCTCTGGAGCCATGGTGTCCCCGCAGCACGGAATGGTGGCGGATTGGGGCTGCAGAGGGCAGAGGGGTAAGCAGGAAAGCCAGGCGCACTTCAGGGGCGAGGCAAAGAGCCTCTGCTACCCCTGGGTTCTGCCCTCCCCCACTGCCATCCCCACTCCCCAAGGAACTGTCAAGAGCCAGGACTCAGCAGGCAGGGGTCTGGAAGTCCCAGGAGGGGCCCGAAGAGGGCAAAGATGGTCGTTCCACGCCTCCTCCTCTTGCCCTGGCCTGCCCTCCCCACCAGCTCACTCCATGTACCTGGGCCTAGGGTTCACTCCGGAGACCTGGGTGTCCAACCCTCACAGCTGCCACCGTGATCCTGCCTCGACGCTAACAAGAGCAAAGCAGGGGGTGAGGGTGGGGCTGACCATGTCCAGGGCGGTGCCCAGCTCCCCCGATATAGCAACTGCTGTCAGAAGCGCCAGATTCCAGCCAGGAGAATGCCAGTCGGGTCACACGGTCCAGCCGGGGATTACATGGCAGGCGGGGGTGGGTAGTGGGCAGAGGGCCCCGCTGCCCCGACCGCAGATGAAATAAGGGAGGGCTCTGTGGCCTCTCCTGGAAAAAGGCGACCCCTCCCCAGACCCAGCCACGTCAGAGGGTACCCAGCCACACCCCAGGAGCTCCCGGCACTGGCCAGAGCAGACTGGGAGCCAGGAGGCCTGAGTCTTATCTTGGCCATGAAGCTTGAACAAGTGCATTATACTGTCGTCTCCTAAAGGGCCTCGGCTCCCTCCCAAGATGGAAATCCCGCCTTCTTCCCTGTTTTCGTGCCAACACTGGTAAAAGACTCAAGGCAGCGAACAAGACCTGTGAGGAGCCTGACAGTCACAAGGGACACTCATCCTGCTCCACGGCATCCCTGAGGTCCCACAGGATTCCGTGAATAATGAGTAACTCAGCCCCACCCTCCAAAAGCCCAGAGTCTGGGACAGCACGAGGTGTCAGACAGGTGATCAGCCAGTTACAACAGTGCAGCTCCAAGACTGTGGGGGAGGGCAAGGCAGATTCCAGCCCCAGAGCTCCCCCCGGGGGGCTAGAGGACCCAGAGGCACGCAGCCACTCCCTGCCTATCCCTGGGCAGGGTCTCAGCTGTCCCCAGCATCAACTCAAGCCCCTAGAAGGAAACCACTTCCTCCTCTGAGCAAACCCCAGGGACACAGCCAGGCCCAGGAGAACAGTGTGTTCATTGCCCCCAAAGCAGGGCTCTATGACAGTCCTCCCCCAAACTGACTGCCTCCCCACCCTTCAAAACTCAAGAGTGAGGGCTTCCCAGGTGGCTCAGTGGTAAAAAATCCACCTGCCAATGCAGGAGACTCAAGTTCATATCCCTGGGTGGGGAAGATCCCCTGGAGAAGGAAATGGCAACCCACTCCAGTGTTCTTGCCTGGGAAATTCCATGGACAGAGGAGCCTGGCAGGCTATAGTTCACGGGTCACAAAGAGTCAGACACAACTTAGCAACTAAACAAACAATACTTTAAATGGGTGAATTGTGTGGTATATGAAAATAAAGCTGTTATTAAAGAAAACCGAGTGAGGCATCTTCTCCAGGCACCCTCCCATTTCTCCATCCCCAATCTCCACCCCTCTCTCCAGGTGTATATCACATTGGGTATATATCTCCGGGTATATATCACATATCGCCTTGTGACGATATTGGCAGAGACTTCCTGAGGGTCCAGTTTGTGTTCCTCCAGACACTGGAGTTAATAGCTGAGTTTAAAACACAAACGACATCCACCTGAAGACCAGGAAATGCACGGGCTGTGGCAGCTTTGAGAAAGCATGGCCTGAGTGGGCTCTCTCAGCTCACAGCTGAGAGCTCAGGCCCAGGAGATGCCTGGGCCCAGAGAAGAAGGATGGAGCAGCCTGCCCCACCGGGGTCCTCAGCGCTTCCCCCTTGCCTCCTCTTGAGTCTGTCCCGTTTACCCAGAAAGGACCTGCCAACCAGATGGAGAGGAGCAGAGCTGCAGCTGTAAACCCCAGGGCCTCAAGAGCTGTCCCGGCCAGGCATCCAGGGCCAGGGGCCCCCTGCCTGCCCCAGCCTCCCGGCTCCGGCTCCCAGGAGAGCTGCCCCCCACCCGTTCCCTCTCTCTGGCCCCAGAACAGAGCGAGCTGTGTGTGCAGGGCTGGCACCGCTCCCTCCGGCCTCCCAGAGCAAACACGAGCCCAAGCCCCAGGCACAGCCAGCCCCACTGCCCCAGCCGGCCCCAGCAGTGGGGGGAATGGGCCTGTGCCTTGACCCCTGCTGAGGAGGGCCAGCACCCTGTGTCTCCCGACCCCGGCAGAGACCCCGCCTGGTCCCCAGAAGACGCTCCTGCCACGGCCAAGAGCTCGCGAAGCAGATCATGAACCTTCCCAGCCCAGGGAGCCAGCACCTAACTGGGCTTGGCAGGGTCTCCTCCTCACAGCGTCCTAAGCCAAGGTAGGGAGTCTCGGGGTTCAGGGAAGAACCCACTTTCCCGTAGGAGGCCGCTAGGTACCCCTGTCCCGAGTCCCAGGGCACGGCCCTGGGAGGGAGCCCTGCTGTCCTGCCCTTGCCCAGGCTCCGTCCTGAGTCACAGGCTGCGCCCAAGGACCTCTTCTCCCGGCAGCCCCTCCCGATCCGCCCGCGGATTTGACGGCACCAAGGCGGGCGGTCGACCGGTCCAGAGAGGGGTGCTCAGGCAAGAGCCACCGGAACCTGCAGCCAGGGAGGCCCCGAGGCTGGGGGAGGGGCGGCGCGGGGAAGGGGGAGGAGGCCGGGCCCGGGAGGGGCATAACAAAGGGGCACTTTTGGAAACCCGACCTGCCCCGCCTGAGGTGCCAGCTCCCCGATGACGCACTCCCAACCCGGAGCCCTCACACCAAACCTCCGAACCCAGGGGCCGCCGGTCTCTGGCCTCAAAACCCTTATGGACGGGCGCCCTACTTGCGGGCCGGGCGCTGCACACCTCGGAGCCGGTGGAGCCCACGAGGAGCGGCCGGGCCAGGCCTGGCCCTGGAGACTCCAGGACTTCTCGGCCAAACTCGCTGAACGCCGCCTCGGCGGGAGGTGGGGGCCCGCCGGTCACCGCTGAGGGGAGGGGGCGCGCCCTGCCTTGGCCCATGCCGCCGGCAACTCCAGATGGTGGCCCGGGACCGGCGGCCCCAGGAACTGGGACTCTTTGCTAAGGGCGAGGGGTCGCTGGGGAGCGAGGCCTCTGCTGGGGTCCCCGGGCGGTCGGGGGCCTTTGAGGGGCCCCATGAGATGGGGTGGCCCGCCAGCCCCGACGCCTCCCTACCTCCCCCGCAACACACCCCGCGGCAGGTCTGGGAAAGTGCCGGGCGCGCGGCGCCGCAAAAGGGTCCTCCCCCTCGGCGCGGCGGCAGCTCTTGCCGCGCTCACGCAAAGCGCTGCGACCCCGGGGCTCCCGGGGCCGGAGCCGATCCCACTGCAAACTTCAGGAGCGGGAGGAGGAGAGGGCGTGCTCTATCTAGCCGCGGCTCCCGCCACCACCTCCCCACCGTCCCCTCCCGGGCAGCACTCACCGCGTCCTCCCAGGGCGCCTCGGCGGGTGGGGGGTCCGGCCACGCTCCGACCCAAGTCCTGTCGCTCGCGGGCCCCGGCCGCCGCCTCCCGGAGCGCGCCGGGCCCTCCCCCCGGGAAGCCCAGCCCCCAGCCCCGCCCTCTCCTCGCGGCCGCGGGCCCCAACCCCACCGGCCAGCGGCGGGGCGCAGGAGCTGCCCCCATCGCGCCGACCCGCGCGGCTCCCGGGGCGCGGGCCGTGGGGTCTCGGTTCCCGCCCGAGGAGCACCAAGGCCGCCTATCCAGGGTGGTGGCGCTATAAGGAGTCTGATTTCGGCTTTGCCCCTCCCCGGCCTCGGCAGAACCTGGGAGAGCCGTGGAAGCGGGAAGGAGTCTGGCCTGCACCGGCTCCCTTTGGAGGGAGGCCGGGGAGGTGCTACACTGCCTTACTCTTCTTGCTGAGCACAGCTTTCTTAAAAGTTAGAAGTTAACTTAGACGTTAACTCTGGAGAGGCTCATAACCATCCCATTGTAAGCATTAGGACTCCCATTGTATAGATGCAGAAACTGAGGCTCAGAGACCTTTAGCACCTTGTACAAGATCTGTCGTCGGGCAGGGCCGGGACTCCAAAGCCTTGCCTTTTCCTTGCACAGCCCTCCTAGCCAGTGTGATCGCCCATTCTGAGGACTGGGTCCGACACGCTGTGGAGGTGGGGCAGAAAGTCATGAGCTCCTCCCCCCCACGTGTTCTTATTCCCAGATTTTGTACCACGGTTCATTCTTAAATCTCTTCGCCCCTCCACCCCCTTTGTTAGTAGATCTTTCCAGATCGCCAGGATGCCACTCCCCCCCCGCCCCTTCTTAATAAACCCCTGCTTCCTCACTCCCTTGCCCCGCACCCTGGGATTTTTCGGAGCCTGCCTGTCGGTTATTTATATCCACTGGAGCGGTCCAAGAATGTTCTGAGTCTGACCTAATCGCCACCTGCTCGGTCTCCCGGCCCCTCCCGCTTCCTCCTGGGCCCGGTGACCCGGCGGCCGTGCCCTCCGCCTGGCAGGCAAGAGGGGGCGCAGGTCTGCGCGGTCCGACGCCGGGGGCGCTCGGAGGGTCTGGACCGCGCAAATTGCTCTGGGCGGCAAACCCTCCCGCGCTCTCGGAGGAGTGCGCCCCCAGGGGACGGCGTGCGCGCTGGGAAGCAGAGAGCCAAGCTGTTCTCTCCCCAGCACGTCCTCTCGGTCCCCACGCCCCCGCCCCCACCCCTACTCCCCGAGGAGTGTGAGTCCGTGTGCACGGATTTTTAAACGACAGCTTTAAAAATAGCAAAATTATGTAGTTTCTAAATCCGGGAGGAATCACGGACGCGTTCTCTGCGCAGATAAATCCGCTCATAAAATGAAAAGGGGGCTTGCAGAGAATGAACGGGGAGAATCTCAAACGGGCATCTAAGCCGCTGAGGACTGACTGGCCCTGCAGTCCCCGTGGGAGGGTGAAACCGCCTGTGGGGCACCCTAGACAAGACGCGTTCGGCCCCTCGCATCTGAGTAGTGGGTCCTCGCCTGGGCGCTCGCAGGGTGTGAACCCAGCAGGATGTAGCTCCGGAGACAAGTTTCAACACCCACTCTCTGCTGGGGCTTGGACAAGTCCCTTTTCTCCGTATCTCTGTTTCCACCTCTATGAAACATGACAGGTGACTGGGCTGACCTCCCAAAAGGGCCTGTGCAGCAGCTAATTAATGATTGTAAAACGACTGCAAATAAGAGGAGCTGAGGGAACATCTAACGACAGCCATATTATTATTGTATTATTATTGTATTATTATTCAAAATCAGTTATCATCCCACCTAGTGCCCGGAGGGGCTTTAGGCACCTGGACAGAAAGTGTGAAATCACAAGAAAGAAATGAATTACAGGAGCCACCTATCAAAAACCCATTGAAAATAAAGGCTGCAAGCCAGACTCTGGGATCTAGGGAAGTCTCTCTAGAAACTCAGAAAAAACAGGGCTGTTTGTCAGACCACAAAGAGAAGGGAATGCAGAGTGGGAAACATCTGGCATCCCTCGGGTTCAAATCTGGAGAAATGCTGCAGCTGATCTTAATTGCCCCTAAGGTACTGTAGGGGGAAAAAATAAACCAAAACCCAGAGCATAGGGAGCTGCTTCAAGGGTCAGAGGAGACAGAGCTGACCTTGGAAAGCCAAAGTCCTCCTAGTGCTGCCCCAGGGTCCAGATTTCTGTGCTCCGCAGCCAGAGCCCCTAAACACTCACGGGGCTCCATCAGTGGGTTCCCGACTTGAACAGTGCTCAAGATGGGATGCCCGAGGTCAGGAGGACTGGATAGACAGAAACCCAGAGAGGCAGCTTGGCTCCCGGCACCAGGCGGCAGGTTGGTCCTCAGCCCAAGTTCACAACACTCACAGACTCACTCACCTTGAGTTTCTGGAATGTCCTAAGCACTGTTCCTTTGTTTGTTTATTTATTTATTCACTCAGCCAATCAAGAAAACATTTGCATTTTTGCTTTATGCTAAGCCCTAGGCTGGGTGTTGGGAATACAAAAATAAAAAAGGCAGAGTCCGAGATGTACGTTAATGATACAATATGAGCAGGAAATACTACGGGGAAACAGAAGCAGAAAAGACCACCTTTCACTGGGCAACAACACTTGACTGGTCTTGATGAGCAAGAATTAGTCATGTGGAGAGGCATTCTAGGCGGGAGCATCAGGGTGTGCCAAGCGCCAGAGGTGGTAGCATATGACGTGGTAACCCAGCAATTCCACTTTTTGGTATCTACCCCAGACAAACGTGTACAAGACTAGGAAAAGGTCCAAGGATGTTTGCATATAGTATTGTTTGCAGTAAGGGAAAAACTAGAAACAAATGGGTAGTGGTTCGGTGACATCCCTGGGGGTCCAGTGGTTGGTTGGGACACTGCCCTTCTACTGCAGGGGCCATGGGTTCAATCCCTGATCGGGGCAATGATATCCTGCATGCCATGTGGTATAGTCAAAAAAAATTTTTTTAATGAAGGAAAAAAAAAGAGGCCATTGGTTGAATAACCTAAAGTCCATTCATGCTTTTGGATTACTCTGCAATAACTAAAGAATAGGGGAGATAAAAATGTGCTGTTATATGAAGACATCCAAGATACTGTTGAATACAAAAAAGCAAAGTGCAGAACACTCAGAATCTTCAGAGAATATGCACCAAACTGATTTTGGTTTCTCTCTAGAGAGAGGCTTCCCAGATAGCTCAATGGTAAAGAATCTGCCTGTCAATGCAGGAGACACAGGAGATGCCAGTCTGATCCCTGTGTGGAGAAGATCCCCTGGAATAGGAAATCGCAACCCACTTCAGTATTCTGGCCTGGAAAATTCCATGGACAGAGGAGCCTGGCGGGCTACAGTCCCTAGGGTTGCAAAAAGCTGGACACGACTGAGCATGCACGCACACTCTAGAGAGAACTGGTGAAGGAGATCGTTGTAATCTTTGAAAATTAACGATAAAAAAAAAATAAAAATTAACGATGAGTATGTACTTAAGCATAAATTGTAAAATTAAACAGTTTTGTTTTAGGAGATGGTGATGGGTCTTATTGTCTAAAACGGTGCTGCTCCTTTCATACTTCTCATAGACAATCGCACTGTTTGAAAGGAAGTGACTAGATCAGATTTGTCCTTTAAAAAGATAACTCTGGCAGCCCTTCAGAGTGTAGATTGGAGTGGGCAGAGAGCTGCAGGCAGGACTGATCTCCTCTGAAGGCTGCTGTTTGTCTCCGTGGCCTCTGGACATTGCCCCAGCATTCCAGACGGGCAGCTGAGTAAAGTATTCTGCTTCAACAGCTATGTTTTTAAGATTTCAGGCAACCCCAGGTGGAAAAACTAGTCCTAGTTACTGAGAAGGGTTAACCTCAGTCGGGTTGGCCGGGGGTGGCTGTTTCTGGGCTGAAACACAGGAAGAACAGCAGATGGATGGCATTAGGGTGAAAAATGTGTAGCAGATTTCAGAGCGGGGACTATGGAGAAAGCCTCTCTGGGGTCAGGAATTTGCCTGGGGCAGAGTCCTCCGAAGGTACTGTTGCACAGTCCACGTTGCAGCTCTGCAGGCAAGGGTTCTGCTCAGGAAGCCTGCCCTGGTTCACTGGGACCCTTCCCCAAAGTCCACTGGGGACCTCCTTTTTGGTAAAAGAGGAATTCTAGTGGGGGATCCATTCATTCAGCTGACTTTCAGAGAACACCTGCTATGCCAGACACCATGCTAGATGCTTGGTCCAGTGCAAACAAAGCAGATATGTTTCCTGATTCTGTGGATATGATAGGATAGGATAAAGCGACCCCATGGACTCTTTGCAACCCCATGGACTGAAATCTGCCAGGCTCCTCTGTCTGTGGGATTCTCCAGGCAAGAATACTGGAATGGGTTGTCATTCCCTTCTCCAGGGGATCTTTCTGACCCAGGGATCGAACCTGAGTCTCCTGCATTGCAGGTGGATTCTTTACCATCTAAGCCACCAGGGAAGCTTCATGGAGTTTCCCACTAAAGTCAAAAGCCTGCATACACAATTACAAATTGTGATATGTGTTTTAAAGGGGAATAAAGGGTGAAACAGATCACCAGCCCAGGTTGGATGCATGAGACAAGTGCTCAGGGCTGGTGCACTGGGAAGACCCAGAGGGATGGGATGGAGAGGGAGGCGGGAGGGGGGATCGGGATCGGGAACACATGTAAATCCGTGGCTGATTCATGTCAATGTATGGCAAAAAAACACTACAATATTGTAAAGTAATTAGCCTCCAACTAATAAAAATAAATGGAAAAATAAATAAATAAAGGCTGTTGAAAACATATGGCAAAAAATAAAAAAATAAAGGGGAATAAAAAGGATACAGTGCTATGAAAGAAGAATAACAGGGGGAGCATAATTTCAATGGGTCAGAGGGTTAGAGGAAACTTCTCTCGGGAAGTTTAAGCTTCTGTACCCCCAGAGGCCCAAAAGACAAATGAAAGTTAGCTAGGTAAAGAGGGAACCTAGAAGACGGCATTCCAGGTAGAAGAACTGATGTGTGCAAAGTCCCTCTGATGGGAACTTGACCTGGGAAAGAAGGGCAGAGTGGTGAAAGAGAGGGCAAGAGGGCCAGGGTGAGGTAAGAGGGGCAGGCGGCTCTCAGACACTGCAGGCTTTGTTTTATTCTGAGTGCAGAATTTAAACAGAAGAGAGACCCTAAAGATCTTTCTGAATGTTGTGTGAGGAATAGATTAGAGCAGGGGATCAGCAAACTGTAGCCTGGATGGCCCACAAAGTAAGAAGATTTTTATTTTATTTATTTTTTGTTTGTTTTCAAAGCTACAAATCTTTTAAAGATTATTATTTAAAAAAAGATTATTAGTATATATTTATTTGGCTGTGTCAGGCCTTAGTTGTGTCACACAGGATCTTTCCTTTCAGCTTGTGGACCCGGGAGTTTAGGAATAAGGGCCTAGTTGTCTGGCGGCATGTGGGCTCCTGACCAGGGACTGAAACTGCATCTCCTGCATTGCAAGGCAGATTTTTTTTTTTTAATGGCCAATTGATTTTTTTCTTAAATTTTTAAACACCAAAACCATTTTGTATTGGGGTATAGCCAATTAACAATGTTGTGGTAGTCTCAGGTGAAGAGCAGAGGGACTCAGCCATGCAAGGCGGATTCTTAACCCCTGGGCCACGAAGGAAATCCCTAAGAACAACTTTTACTTAATTAAACGGTTGAAAATAATCAAAAGAAGAATACTCTCTGTGTTACATGAAGGTTAGAAGGAATTCAAATGTCAGTGTCAATAATTTCAATTATTTATTGAAATTAAAATTGTCAATAAAGTTTTACTGGCACACAGGCACTCTCCTGACCCTTACTGATGAGCCCGAGACCTGGGAGGAGGTACAGAAACTGCAGAAAGGGAGCCCTCTGTACGCGAGGCAAGCCCGGACCGAGGGGGTGGGAGGGTCGCTCACAGAGTGTCTGTGAGCTGCAGGCGTTCTGCTGAGCGCCTGGTCACCCCAGCCTCATAACAACCCTGTCTAGTTGGATTGATTTTTCCCAATTAACAATGGAGGGAAGAGACTTTGAGAGGTGCGAGATCTGCTTTAGGACACAGCTAGGACGTGGGAACCTGAGGCCTCACCAACACCAGGGAACAACTTTTCCCTCTTGGTAATACCGAGCACCCATGGCAGAGATTGGATATGTTAGCTTCCGAGGGCTGCCAAGCAACAAACCGGTGACTTAAAACAGCAGAAATGTCTTTTCTTACAGTTCTGGAGGCCGAAAGTCCAAAACCAAAGTGTTGGTAGGGCCACACCTCCCTCTCCAGGCTCTGGGGAAGACGCTTTCCTTGTCCTTCTGCTGGCTGCCGGTAGCTGCTGGCAACCTGGGGGTATATCTGGTGTCCCCTGGGCAACAGCCATATCACTCCAGTCTCTGCCTAGCTCTTCACATCCTCTCTATGTGTTTGTCTATGTGTCTTATCTCCCTCTGCCTCACTCCTATAAGGACACTTGCCACTGGATTACAGTCTAATCGGATAATTCAAGATGATCTCCTTATTTTAAAATCCTTAATACATCTGCAAAGACCCTCTTTCTCAATAAGATATCATTCACAGGTTCTGCAGATTCAGTTCAGTTCAGTTCAGTCACTCAGTTGTGCCTCACTCCATGGACTGCAGCACACCAGGCTTCCCTGTCCATCACCAACTCCTAGAGCTTACTCAAAGTCATGTCCATCAAGTCGGTGATGCCATCCAACCATCTCATCCTCTGTTGTCCCCTTCTTCTCCTGCCTTCAATCTTTCCCAGCATCAGGGTCTTTTCAAATGAGTCAGTTCTTCACATCAGGTAGCCGAATATTTAGGACTGATTTCCTTTAGGATGGGCTGGTTGGATCTCCTTGCAGTCCAAGGGACTCTAAAGAGTCTTCTCCAACACCACAGTTCAAAAGCATCAATTCTTCAGCACTTAGCTTTCTTTATAGTCCAACTCTCACATCCATAATGACTACTGGGAAAACGATAGCCTTGACTAGATAGACCTTTGTTGGCAAAGTAATGTCTTTCCTTTTTAATATGCTGTCTAGGTTGGTCATAACTTTTCTTCCAAGGAGTAAGCATCTTTCAATTTCATAGCTGCAGTCACCATCTGCAGTGATTTTGGAGCCCCCCCAAAATAAAGTCTATCACTGTTTCCACTGTTCCCCCATCTATTTGCCATGAAGTGATGGGACCAGATGCCATGATCTTAGTTTTCTGAATATTGAGCCAACTTTTTCACTCTCCTCTTTCACTTTCATCAAGAGGCTTGTTAGTTCTTCGCCTTCTGCCATATGGGTGGTGTTATCTGCATATCTGAGGTTATTGGTATTTCTCCTGGCAGTCTTGATTCCAGCTTGTGCTTCATCCAGCCCAGCATTTCTCATGATGTACTCTGCATATATATTAAATAAGCAGGATGACAACATACAGCCTTGACGTACTCCTTTCCCTATTTGGAACCAGTCTGTTGTTCCATGTCCAGTTCTAACTGTTGCTTCCTGACCTGCATACAGATTTCTCAAAAGGCAGGTCAGGTAGTCTGGTATTCCCATCTCTTTCAGAATTTTCCACAGTTTGTGGTGATCCACACAGTCAAAGGCTTTGGCATAGTCAATAAAGCAGATATAGATGTTTTTCTGGAACTCTCTTGCTTTTTTGATAATCCAATGGATGTTGGCAATTTGATCTCTGGTTCCTCTACCTTTTCTAAAACCAGCTTGAATATCTGGAAGTTCACAGTTCACATACTATTAAAGCCTGGCTTGGAGAATTTTGAGCATTACTTTACTAGCGTGTGAGATGAGTGCAATTCTGTGGTAGTTTGAGCATTCTTTGTCATTGCCTTTCTTTGGAAGCTTCAGCATCAGTCCTTCCAATGAATATTCAGGGCTGATTTCCTTTAGGATGGACTGGTTGGATCTCCTTGCAGTCCAAGGGACTCTCAAGAGTCTTCTCCCACACCACAATTCAAAAGCATCAATTCTTTGGCGTTCATCTTTCTTTATAGTCCAACTCTCACATCCATACATGACTACTGGAAAAACCATAGCTTTGACTAGACGGACCTTTGCTGGCAAGGTAATGTCTCTGCTTTTTAATAGGTTGGTCATAGCTTTTCTTCCAAGCAGCAAGCGTCTTTTAATTTCATGGCTGCAGTCACCATCTGCAGTGATTTTAGAGCCCAAGAAAATAAAGTCTCTCACTGTTTCCATTATTTCCCCATCTATTTGCCCATCTATTCTGGAGATTAGGATATGGGTATATCTTTTTGAAGGCCATCATTCAACCCTCCACACAATCCTGGAGGAACCCACATCTGTCAGCCTTGGACATCTAGTAAAATGCTTCTTGAGCTTAAAAAGCAGGCTGCCTTTTCAGAGACTTTCTTCGTCCAGTTTCATAAATCTATCCGCCTCTTTGCGGAATGGATCAGCAGCCTAAACTCTGTCAACACGAATGGGGCATGGTCTTCCAGACTGCCTATCGCTATGACAAAAGGCTCAGATTCTGGGGCTTTCTGACGCTGGGCAAGTCAAGCATAAAGAGGAGTCACAGTAAAGGTGCCAGCGATGATGCCCACGAAGAGTGTGGAGTGTGGGGGAGGATGTGTGTAAATCGTTACTAAGAATGCCCCCTCCCCCAGGCTATCCGCTTCACCTATAAGAACTACAGCTATCCTGGCAGCTTATCACCGTCCTTTACAAGGAGAATGTTAACTGAGGTTCCTTGGGCAAGTTTTTTATCACATGCTGCTGGAGTTACAAACGTCCTAATAACAAGACCTTGGCTCCTAGGGATAGGAGCCAAAGGCGGGCAGTGGGGAGGGGTGGGGGAAGAGGGAAATGTACAGAGATGTAAATGCAGTTCTCCCGGTCCCACCAGCGGGTGACTCATCCGCTCAGGGAGAATTGGCTTGGCTTTAACACAAAGAGAACCCTTTTTATTTCTGCCACTTGGGACTTTTGCAGTCCCTGGAAGAGACCTTTGGCTTGAGGAGAGGGAGTAGAAGGCATGGCCTGAACTCAGACGCCTGGTTTCTCATTCTCTGCTCCCCGCTCTTCCCATGATGGCTCAGTGACTGGTGAGAATTCTGGAGAACAACCTCTCCACCACCTTTTTCAAACCTTATCAGTAAAAATCATGCTGCCAGGAGATTATATAACAACTTCTATTTGTAGAGCACTTTACAGTTTGCGAAGCACTTTCATATATTATTTTAGCACTCTGGCGAATGCCCTGCAGCTCTGGCTGCCTAGGGAAGTTTTCTGGCATCCTGTACCATGGTATTTCATGACAGGATATTGATTTAGTGTGTGGATGGTGCTTCATCCCCCACAGCAAAGAGAGAAAGTAGGGTTTGGGGGTATTTACACAGCTGTCTGACACTCCCAAAGCTACCCCAAATTATTATATTTTTGAAAACTGATGCTGTTCCCAGAAAGTGGGAGTCATGCCTTCACTTCACATTATTACGAATCTATTCATATTTGGGCAGTTAAATATGTATTGGAGATGCCAAGTAATGAGGACCCTGGATGCTGTATTCAGTGTGTCTCCAGTCCTTTAGGAGGAATTTAAACTTCAGTTTCCTGCAAATGCTGCCGAATCCTTGAGGCTGTTATTTGCAAACCACTGGATGCAGTAAATGTGTGTGGGAAGCCTGCACACGCCATCCGTGTGGATTATGGATGGTTTTGCAGACTCAGCGGAGTGTTTGGATCCACAGACAGCTTGATCAGAATCGAAGTCATGTATCAGCCTGCAATAGGACAATAATCCGTACTCGATGGAAACTTCCCACAGGGAGACCAGAGTTGAAAGCAGTCCCTGGTTTCCGCGGCTTTAATAGCAAGTCAGTCACAGGATCACAGATTTTAAAATCAAAAAGGATCTGAGAGACCCGCCTCCTCTCTCCCTTTCATTAAGTGATGAGGCCACTAAGGCACAGAGAAGCGAAATGACAGCTCCAAGACCACACACACAGTCTCAGCACAGTGCTCTCTCCACCGTGCTATATTATTTGTTCCAGAAAACACCTAAGCCACACATTGTTTTGCAGATCAAAGAAACTGGCATTATTTAGGGCCACGCTCATGGGCTGCCAGGCTTCCAGTGTGAACGCGAGGCCTTGATTTGCTACCACCAGCAGCTTTTGAATGAATTGCCTTGTGATGCCTTACGTCAAAAGTAGTGTCACAGATAGAACCCAAACATCTGTAAACGGGCTTCATGGCACAACCTCTCCATGGCATGAAACCAGAGCAATGCTGTACCATTCACCCCATTATGAGATTAGCTGCATCAAAAATATGTATTAAATAGTTTTGTCCACTGTGCACCCAATGGTTCATCAGATGGGAATGGATCAAGTCCCTCGTGAAACAACAAAACTCAGGGTAAGAATGGCCCATCACACGACCTGAGGCAAAGTGCTTCACTAGTATGTGCAAGGTAGGTTTTCACCGCTCACATGAGGTTTGTTTGTTGTTGTTGTTTTATATCCACCATGGAAGACTCCTCAGTCCTAAACAAAGATTGTAGGAAATTCTGGTATTAAGCAGGACATTTCCTTTGCTCGTGAACCCATTATGGCTAACAGTTACCTCCCTGCCCTCCTGTTTTCTACTCCTTCTGCCTGGAAGGTTCTCCCCATCTCCCCGCCCTCAGTTTCCGCTCAAGATTTACCTTAAGTGTCACCTTCTCCGGGAAGATTTCCTTGACTCTGTTTGTTCGCTTAGTGAACACTTTCTGGCCACTCCCACAAAGCATGTGCGATCTTATTCCCCAACCTGGGATCGAACCCACGCCCCCTACACTGGGGGCATTGAGTCTTAACCACCAGAATGCCGCCAGGTAAGTCCCAACACTGTCCCTTATGTACTCCACTCTGAAATGAGTTCAAGAGTCCCTTTTCTGTGCCCCCTACCCCACATGAATCCAGTGCTTCCTCTCTCACCCAGCTTATCACACAATGCTGTAGTTGTATGTTTACTTGTTGATTAAAAGGCATACTCTATGGGGGAATAGAGCATTTTTTTCACTTCAGCATTCTTTTTGACTGGAATAATGCCAGGAACAGTGTGGGTTTTGATAAATGTCAGAAGAATGAATTCTTCGGCTTACCATACCACCTCCCCCTTTATCTGACCTCTCTCACTTTCCGCAATCCTTGATTGACTTATTTTTTATATTTACTTGGCTGTGCCAGGTCCTAGTTGGGGCACTCGGGATCTTCACTGTGGCACGCAAACTCTTATTTCTTGACCAGGGATTGAACCTGGGCCCCCTGCATCGGGAGCACAGACTCTTAGTCACTGGACCGCCAGGGAAGTCTCTGCACAGATCTTTAACATGATCAGTTTTCTCCTCTGCAAGCTGCCTCCTATCCTGCTCATGAATGTTCATGCCCCCAAGCCAAATACCATTAGGGACATGCATGGAATTGAACTCTGGGTCTACTGCCATTGCAACAGAGGACGCATACCATGGGGAAGGGCGGGACATCTCTGAAAGAAGATGTTAGATAGAAACAGGAGGAAATTCCCTGGTTGTCCAATGGTTAGGACTCCGTGTTCTCATTGCCAAGGGCCCAGGTTCAATCCCTGGTTGGGGAACTTAGATCCTTCATGCTGCTCTGCTCAACCAGATGGTTTGGATAAGGGCTCAGAGAAGTGGGCCTTTGCTCTGGATTGGAGGCTGTCAGGACACAGGAATGGTTCTATGATTGCATATCAATAAGAATGAAGCAAAGCTAAAGCTGTGATTAGCAAAGAATCTGCAGTCATTCATATTAGCCAAAATAATAGGGGAATGTTTGGGTTGTTTCTGTGGTTTGGACAGTGTTCATACATCTGTCTGTATTCAGACATCAGTGATTATCTTTTTGTATTGATCTATCAAGATTACACAGGCTCAGTAGTTGTGGCGCAGAGGCTTAGTTGCTTCAAGGTATGGGGGATCTTCCGGGACCAGGGATCCAACCCGTGTCTCCTGCATTAGCCGGTGGATTCTTTGGCTTTCCCACAATGCAGGGACACAAGAAACATGAGTTCAATCCCTGGGTCAGGAAGATCTCCTGAAGAAGGAAATAACCCACTCCAGTATTCTTGCCTAGAAAAGTCCATGGACAGAAGAGCCTGGTGGGCTACAGTCCATGGGGTCACAAAGAGTTGGACACAATTGAGCGTGTGTCCACGTGCACACACACACACCCCATAATTATAGAATGGCCTTGTCTGTCTGTGCTGATATTTTTCCAAATTATTTCAACAGATGACTAAAGCCTAGATAATAGTACTACGTCAGCTTCCAGATGCCAGCAGCTGCTTTTTTTTTTTTTTATAATTTTACTTATCTCTGGCTGTGCTGAGTCTTCATTGCTGTCCAGACTTTTCTCTACCTGTGATGAGCAAGGACTACTCTTTCTTGCAATGTGCAGGCTTCTCATTGAGGTGGCTTCTCTTGTCGTGGAGCACGGGCTCTAGCGCACTCAGGCTTCAGTAGTTGCAGCACACAGGATCTTCCCTGATCAGGGATGGAACCTGTGTCTCCTGCGTTGGCAGGCGGATTCTTTACCACTGAGCCATCAGAGAAGCTCAAAGAGCTGTTTATCTCTTTCTCACAACCCACACCCATGCCTAACTTTTATCAATCTGCTTCTCCTCCTAGGATGCTATTCTCCCTCCCCCAGCCAACTCCACAAAACTCCATCTTTCCGATGAGGCTTTCCTAAATACTTCTTTCTCCATTAGATTATCTTTTCTGAATGCATCTAAAAGTCTTGGTTGGCATACCACAATTTAGTACTCACCTGTGTTCTCTTTTTTTAAAATCTATTATTTGACTGGGCTGAATCTTAGTTGGGGGCAGGAGAGATCTTCTAGTTGTTCACGGAACAATTTACTTGAGACATGTGGGATCTAATTCCCCCACCAGGGATGGAACCCAGGCCCCCTGCATTGGGAGCGTGGCCTCTTAGCCAAAGGATCACCAGGGAAGTCCCCTGTGTTCTATCTTGACTTGTTTCACATATATTCTTCTTCTTAGTAGGTTGTAAACTGACTGTATAGGGGTAGGGCCATTTCTCATACTTGAGGATCCCTCAGAAATGAATGCCCACTGAGGTGAAACTAAGGACTGGTCTGAGTAAAGGAGAGGGGGCGTCTTGCTTCAGTAACACAGCTGCAGGGGAGAGGCCATCAGCTTGCGCTTTTCCGTTGTCGGCCATTTCTAACACCCTGAGCTGATCTTCTCATCAAGAAAGCGTTTTCCAATTTTTCTCTTGGAGCATTCCTTTCTTTCCAAGAGTTGTTTGTAGCACTCTACCTGTCTGAAAGCTCCTTTAATGCACGATCTACCACTGACATATTTTTGTCTCTGCTCATTCTCCCAAAGCACCTGGCCTGGGACTTAGCCGGTGGAACCAAAGAACCAGAAGTTCCCAACAAGCAGTTCTGCCTGCCTTGAGGCAGAAAGTGGGATGTATCCAAACTGTCTCCTATCTGGCCGGGTGGGACACCGACGAAGCTCACTCCAATGGCCCTTGGCTAAAGTCGGGGGCACAGACCTCTCAGCCCAGTTAGCTTAGCCGCAACTCTCTCAGGTCCATCATCACTGCCCTAGGTTACTCCTGAGGAGGACGCTAAGCAGGCTTAGGGAAACTTTAGTTAAAAGCTGAGAGCTTCAACTGTTCTCCATAGAGAAGCTGAGTTTCGGCGGAGCTGGAGAAATAACAACTGATTGACATCAACCACAGAGCCAGCCGACAGTCACAACTTAATTTCCCCCGCCAGGATGTGGTTACTTTCTACGAAGCCGCCTCAAGCCAACTGTAGTGATCAGCCAATCACAAAGCCCGAGAGGGCGTGGTCACCAATTAGAGGTAGAGAGGCGGAGCCGAAGCTTTGATTGGCATCCAGTCTCGGGGTGGGGGAGCCCAGAGGCCTGGCAGCGTGGCGTCTGAAGAGGCTTCAAGTCGGGAGGCCCGGCGCTGCGGCCATCTTTATTTCTGGCAGGTCAGCTGACTTGGACTAGCTCCGAGCCAACTTGGAGGCGGTGTCCCTTTTCTCAGGGGAGCGGTGAGGCCCTCCCCCTCACACACTTCCCATCCGTCCGCGCGTGCCCCCGCCTTCTCGGTGAGCCTGTTTGGCGGGAAGTTGGCTTAGTCGGCCTACCTGTGGCTGAGCGGTTGTCCTCGTCCCCGCCTTGTTCTCCCCAGAGGCTTCTTAATTCTTCCTCGGCATAGGGCATAGTACCCCTTCGCACGGAGGACGCCATGGCTCCCGGGAAACGCCCAGAAACCCAGAAGACCCCTGAGGTGGTCGTGCGCCCCAGGAGCAAGAGGAACAGAAACCCACGGGAGCTGGAGCCCGAGGCCAAGAAGCTCTGTGTGAAGGGCCCCGGTACTGCCTGTGCCTGCTGCTTTAATTAATTCCGCGATTTGGGGTTCTCACGCAGAAGGCTGGAGTGGGGGATGGGTGCGCATGGGTTCTGAGGCTGGCCCACATTGTGGGCGCCTCAGGCTATGCATTTTGTCTGCAGGTCCTTTGACACCCTTAGAGCTTGGGCTTAACCTCCCCCAGGTGACGGGATGAGGCAGGTGACCTCCCTTACAACAGACACAACCGACTTTTCCAATTCCTTGTTTGTATCGGAATTTTTACACACTGAGACCTGCATAAGATAATCCTACCTTGCGTGGTGGTGTGTGTGCTTAATTTCGATAGTCATGATTGTTCGCTATCTGTTCTTGGTCTAACTGCGGGAACCCTCAATTTCCTTTCTTCCTTCCTTTGAAAACTCACTCTTAGGGGGTTCTTGGGGCTAAAACCTGGGTCTGTAAGGAATGTAGGGAACTCAAAGACGGGTTGTCGATGAAGTGTTTTTTTTTTTTTTTGTTCATGAGAAGAAAGAATGGGTTGTCCAGAGGCAGGATTTATAGAGAACAGGTCCTCAAATACAGGTTAGTAATCCGGAGTTGCTTTATTCCTATTCTAGGTGGATCTGCCTCCCCAAAAGTAGCCTAGTGAATTTAGCGCCATGCCAGATCCCGTGGATCCTGCTGGTTTTCAGGAGAACAGATTGGACTTGGGGCCCACAGCTGGTCACGTCTACATTATTGTAATACAGGATTTTAAAAAAACTGCTTTTCTTAGTCACTTCCACTGTGTTGTCTTAAAATCTTTTTATTGTGCTTTATATATGACTTTTAAATTGTCACTCAACCCTATCACAAGTTTTCCACCCAAAACTGAGAAGAGTTCTGCAGTTCTTGTGTGTTTCTTGGGCTCAGTTCTCAGGAACCCTGCAAGATCACAGTTTCACTTCAGAGTTACTGTTTTGGGGAATGTTTTTTGGAAGAGGTTGAATCCCTGCTCACTATTTGTTTGTTGTGCTGGGTGAGACTGAGCAGAACGTGAAAAGATCTTAGGAGGTGATAGGAGAGATTGTCTCTGCCAAAAAAAGCAATAGGGCTTTCTTTCTGGCATATTCGGCAGAAAAATCTTTCCTGCGTGAGATTGGAGCGGAAAATATGTGTCTGTTCTGCTTGGCAGGTTCTAGCAGAAGATTTGACTCAGGCTGCCTTTGGGCGGGGTTGAGTAGCCTGCGGGTCCCGCCGCTATGCAGCAGCATCGTCAGGGCCCTCCACCAGCATAAGCTGGGCACAGCTGCCTGGCCATCACTGCAGCAGGTGAGGCGTTTCCTGGCTGAAGAGTTCAGGGATTTGTATGGTGCCTTTTTAAACCATTGGATGCTCCAAAATTAGATGCTGGGTTGGTTCACCGGGTTGTCAGAGTGGTCAGATCACCCCCACCTTGGTGACTGGCCTACGGGGCTCTCGGCAAGGTAGAAGTCCTATGCTGTAGGGGTCCCACAGGAATGCACACTGACTCCTTGATTTCTGCGGTTAGATTATGTATATTGCAAATCTTTTATGCACAGAGCCAGGCAGTCAGTTTTCCTTTAGTGGGAGAACTTGGCCCCAGGCCTCATCTATGGAGGAATCAGAGATAGGCAATTTACCCTTGTGTTTTTTAATTCAACTTAATTGTTTTCTCTCTGTATTAGGGTCTCCAGCAGTCCTTTTTGAACTCTCTGGCTTCTTACCGGATATTCCAAAAGGCTGCCCCTTTTGACAGGAGGGCCACATCCCTGGCGTGGCACCCAACTCACCCCAGCACCCTGGCTGTGGGCTCCAAAGGGGGAGATATCTTGCTCTGGAACTTTGGCATAAAGGACAAACCTACCTTCATTAAAGGGGTGAGCAGTACCCTGTGCCAGACAATAGTACTGAAGAGATGTTTGCTGAAGGGATGAAAAGTCATCCAGTAACGAGATAATTGGGATCAAAAGTAACTGTGGGTATTTTCAAACAATGGTGATGGTACTCAACTCTTTATTGAATGCCTGCCCTTAAAATATTAGCAAGTATGATACACTAATCATCCTCATAAGTCACTTACAGGATCTAAGCCCCTTCTTACCTTCTTGACCTAATCTTGTGCTGTTGTCTTCCTCATTGCCTATGCTTTAGCCATACTAGATACTTCTGTTCCTGAAACTGGGTCTTTGGACTTGCTATTCCCTTTGACTGGAGTGCTCTTTCCCGTGGTTTTTCTCATGGCTGGCTCCCTCTTATCATTCTGGTCTCAGCTCAATATACTTCTTCAACAAGGCTTATTACTGACCACTGTGCTTAATCACTAATGACTCTCTACCTCATTATTATCCTCCATCACTTTCCCCCCACAATGTTTATCAATATCTGAAATGTTTTACTTATTTGTATCTTTGCCCACTGGAAAGTAAACTCCATGATTGTGGGGACCTTGTCTTTCTAACTTACCACCATATCCCCAGTACTTATAGTAGTTGCTTTGTATTTGCTGAATGAATGAGGGCCTTGAGGGATAACTGGGCAAGTCAGATGTATACCTATAAGATCACTGACTGTACAGCAATATAGATGCTAAATGCTACAGAAATGAGAGAAGGAAGAATCTCTGGGAATTAGAGTCAATAGGAAAGGTTTCATAGATGAGTGAGATGTGAAGAAGAACAATATTTAGATAAATGGAGAGAAAAGGAGGAAAGGCAGAGCGTGTTTGGGGCAAGGTTTGGCAAAGAGCTTTTTAGGGATGGTCTTAATTGTGCGAGTGTTCGCCATCAGTCACTAAGGGGTTGAGAGTGTTGCCTCCTCCACCAAAGAGAACACTCTTACCTTGCCCAGCAGGGCACTGAGATTGGAGGGCTATACTGTGAAAGGTGGCACTCTGGATTTAGAGCAGGAGCTGCAAATTCACATACCTAAGGAAGCCAGGCAGATAAAAGAGTGATGTAGGAGTGATGCAGGATGGTGGTTAGTGATAAATTGGAGATGGTTGACAGGTGAGAATCGAGGTACTGTGGTATCAGATCTGAGTTTTTCAAATGAAGCCTGAAATGTTTGGATTTTTAAAAATTGTAGTGAAACACATAAAGTTTATTATCTTAACCACTTTTTAAGTGTCCAGTTCAGTGGCATTGAGTACATTTATGTTCTTGCATAACCAGTCTCCAGAACTTTTTTGTCTTGCAGAACTGAAACTCTATAAACTTTAACACACACTCCCCATTCCTCCTTCCCTCCAGACCCTGGCAACCACATTCTGGTTTCTGTCTCTGATTTTGACTGACTGTCTCATACAAGTGGAATCAGACAGTACCTGTCCTTTTTTGACAGGTTTATTTCACTTAGCATCATGTCCTCAAGGTGCATCCATGTTGCAGCATGTATCTGAATTTCCTTCCTTTTTAAGGTTAAATAATATTCCTCTGTATGTATTGTATACACCACATTTTTTTACCCATTCATCTCTTGATGGACATTTGGGTTGCTTCCACCTTTTGGCTTTTGTGAATAATGCTGCTATGAACAGGGTTGCACAAATATCTCTTCGAGTTCGTGCTTTCAGTTCTTTTGGTTCTGTACTCAGAGTGGATCACATTGTAACTCTATTGTTAATTTTTTGAGGAACCACCATATTGTTTTCCATAGAGGCTGTGCCATTTTACATTCCTACCAATAGGACACAAGGGTTTTAATTTAAAATATCCTGATTTTTAATTTGGGGAACCAAATGAAATTGAACATGCTCTGTAGCTAAACAAAACACATATGTGAACTGGATTCTTCATTAGCTCTCTGTTTTTCTACCTCTGGTTTAGAGGCCATAGCGAAACCCAGGATGAGTTCTTTTAAATCGACGCTTTGGAGAGCATCTCATCAGAAAAGGCCAGGTTAGACAGATTTGTGAGATTAGGATTCAAGCTATGAGATTATTCAAGAAAATAAGTGCCTGGAGCCCGAAGAATGGCTTTCTGTCCAGCTGGTGAGACAGATGACCACCAGGAAGTGGAACTTTAAGTTGAAGTCAGAACCCAGAGCTCAGACAGGAAGAGCTTTGTTCACCACCGCGCCCCCCCCCCCGCCCCCTCCCCGCCCCCCCCTCGCCCCCAAGCAGCCAGGATGTGAGAATAGAGAAATTGAAGAAACAGCCTCAGAGTGTCCTAGGGGAAGAGCTTCCTGACTGAAAGAGGAATGATAGCTGCTTTGAACTTGTGTTAGGGTGAAGGTGCTTTTGGTTTTATCACCCTTCCTTACCATGTGCGTTTAAGTGAAGCTTCCTCACACTTGGGGAGATGGTTTGTGCCTTTAAACTGTGTGACTCGCAGGGAGACAGGTTGTAGCAGAAGAAAGGTTTGGTGGTCTGGAGAACTGTCTGTTTTTACTCCCAGAAACTGACAGCAGAAAGTTGGTTTGAGACCACTGAGGGAGGGAGCGGCAGTGCCTCCTTTTATCTTTTCTTTAGTCATCTGACCTTGGTTCTGATCTTGATCTCTTTCAGGCCCTTGGCAAAGGGACATGTGTTAAATTTTCAAAATGATTATTCTCATTGTAAAAATTACCTGTGCTCATTGTAAGAAAGTCAAGCAATACAGAAAAATATATATATATAAAGAATAAAGTAATTATTACCTGAAATCCCCATATGGGGCATCTTTATATGTGTGTAGACACTATTATACACACCTATTCTTATATTTTTATATAAATGTTCTACCCTAGAATCTGTTGTATTTTACTTATTAGATCATATTCTGGTTTAGTCATTTTGTACCAGATGATGCCCAGTTAAAAATATCTTATTTCCTTTTTTTGTAATGTCTTTGGTTTTGGTATCAGGGAAGTGGTCCCTCTACTTGAATTTTCTGGAATAATTTGTGCAGAGTTAATACTATTTTTTTCTTAAATTTTTCATAGGATTCACTAGTGAAGCCATCTGGGCCTAGAGTTTTCTTTGTTGGAAGGTTTTTTTGTTGTTGGAAGGTTTTTAAGTAATTTTCAATTGTTTAACAGCGATAAGGCAATTTAGATTATCTATTTCTTCTTGAAGGAGCATGTAGTTTGTCTTTCAAGTAATTTGTTTATTTTATCTAAGTTGTTGAATTTAGAGGCATAAAGTTGTTTATAGTATTCCCTTGGGCTCAGATGCTCAGTCGTGTCCAACTCTTTGCAGCCCAATGTACCATAGCCCACCAGACTCCTCTGTCCATGGGATTCTCCAGGCAGGAATACAGGAGTGGGTTGCCATTTCCTCCTCCAGGAGATCTTCCCAACCCAGGATCAAACCTGAGTCTCTTACGTCTCCTGCATTGGCAAACGAATTTTTTACCACTAGTGCCACCTGGGAAGCCTTGTATCTTTTTAATATCCATAGAATCTGTAGTAATGTTCTCACTCATTTCATTGGTACTGTTAATTTGTGTCTTTTTTTTTTTTTTTTTTACCCTGATCAGTCTTTCTAAAAGATCATCAGTTTTGTTGATATTTTCCAGCTTTTAACTTCATTGATTTTTCTCTGTTGTTTTTCTGTTTTCTTTATTTTTTTTTCTTTTTGCCCCATTGTTATCTTTCCTGGGGGAAAATTTGCTTTTCTTTTTCTGGTTTCTTAAGATAGAAACTTGGATTTTTATTTGATTTTTTTTTTATTGTTTTCTAACACAACCGTTCAATGCTATACATTTCCCTCTATTTCTCTAACTGAATCTTACAGATTTTGTTGTATTTTTGTTTCCATTCAGTATAAGTTACTTTCCAAATTCTTTATGATTTCTTCTTTTACCTATGGATTATTCTGAAGTATCTGTTTAATTTCTAACTATTTGGGGATTGTTGTGATATCTCTGTTACTGATTTCTAGTTCAATGCTGTTACGGAACAAAGGGCATTTTCATGATTCCAGACCTTTCGTAAGTTAGCATATTGACTGTCTTTGGAGTGTTCCATATGCATTTGAAAAAAGATGTATACTCTTGTCATTTTGGGGTGAAATACTCTCTAAATGTCAATTAGGTTACATTGGTTAGTAGTGTTTGTATCCTTTTTTTTATGTTCTATATCCTTACTGATTTTATATCTCTTATCACTTATTAAGAGAGGAATATTGGAATCTCCAACTATAAAATTGTGGTTCTGTCTACTTTCCTTTAGTTTTTGCTTCAAACATTTGGAAACTCTGTTATTAGGTGTTTACACATTTAGAATTATGTCCTTTTAATGAATTGACACCTCTGTTATTGTAAGATGTCTCCTTTTATCCCTGGTAATATTTCTTGTTCTGAAATTTTGTTTCTTTGATATTAATGTAGCCATGCAGCTTTTTTATGATTAATACTTGCATTGTATATCTTTTTTCATCCTTTTATTCTTAATGGATTGGTGTATTTGTATATAAAATGTTTCTTGTATATAGCATTTTTAGAAAAAATGCAACCTGATAATTCCCTGGTGAACCAGTGGTTAGGACTCTATGCTTTCACTGCTGAGGACTGGGGTTCAAGCCCCTGGTTGGGGAACTAGATCTGGCAAGCTTCATGGCATGGTGAAAAAGGAAAAATCCATTCTGACGGTCTCTACCTTTTAACTGAAGCATTTGTCCATTTACATTTAATATGATTAATTATAAATACGATTGGATTTAAATCTGTTATCTTCTATATTTGTGTCATTGTTTTGCTCCATTATTTTTTCTTGCCTTCTTTTTAATTGAGTACTTTCTGTGATTACATTTTATCTTCATTATTGGATTATGTTACACTTTTCTTCTTTCCCTTCTCTTTTAGTAGTTCTAGAGTTTGCAATGTACATCTTTTTTTTTTTTGACAATGAGACTTGCAGGATGTTAGTTCCCTGACCCAGGGATTGAACCTGGGCCCTCAGCAGTGAAAGCATGGAGTCTTAACCATTGGACCACCAGGGACTTTCCCACAATCTACATTTTTAATGTAAGAGTGAACATTCAAATAGTATTATACAACTTTATATGTATTGTAACACTCTTACAACTATGTACTGACTTCCATTTTCTCCTTTCTCTCATTGTCCTGCATTTTACTTCTACATACTTTGTAAAACTTACAATACATTATGATTTTTGCTTTACACAGTCAATTATCTTTTTTTTTTTGTTAAATATTTACTAAGATATAGCTGATGGGTGATAAATTGCATGTTTAAAGTGTGCAACTTGATGAGTCTTGACATACATAAATATGTATACAACCATGAAACCATCACCACAATTAAAATAACATATCCATCACCCCCCCAAATTTCCTTACACCCCTTGGTAATCCTTCCCTTTCTACTCTCTGTCCTGTCACCTGAAAACCACTGATCCGCTTTCTATTCCTATTGATAAGTTTTCATTTTCAAGACATATAAATGGCTTGCATGCCAAGTTGCTTCAGTCGTGTCCAACTCTTTGTGACCTCCGTGGACTATGGCCCTCCAGGTTTCTCTGTCCATGGGATTCTGCAGTCAAGAATACTGGGGTGGGTTGCCATGCCCTCCTCCAGGAGATCCTCCCCATGTAAACGGCACTATATGATATAGACTCTTTTCTTTTCCCTGGCTTCTTTCATGCAGTATGAATATTTGAGGTTCATCCATATTTTTGCCTGTATCAATAGTTTCTAGTAGTATTCCAGTGTATTGATATACCAATTTATTTATCCATTCATCTATTGAAGGGCATTTAGACTTTTTTCCAGCTTTTGACTGTTACCAATACAGCTGCTATGAAGATTTCATGTACAAGTCTTTGTGTGGATATATGTCTTCATTTTTCCCAAGTAAATACCTGGTTGTGGAATGGCTGGGTTGCAGGGTAGGTATCTTTTAAAGATGTTTTTTAAATGAGAAAAAAACTTTAATATTTACCTACATATTTGCAATTTCCAGTTTTTTAAATTCCTTTGTATGATTCAGACTTCCTTTTGATCTTCTGCTTGAAGAGATTTCTTTAACATTTCCTATAATGTAGGTTGGTTGGTGATGCATGTTTTTTCCCTTTTGTTTGTCTAAGGAATTCTTTGTTTTGTACTTCTTTTAGAAGTATTTTTGCTGGGTATAGAATTGTAGGTTTACAGGATTTTTTAATTTTTCTTTTAGTACTTTAAGGATGGCTTCTGATGTGAAGTCTGCTTTCATCCTATGTTCCTCTTCATGTGATTTTTCATTCCCTTTGTCATTTAAATATTCACAGGATCCAGGGGTCACAGCATAGACATCTTGGGTAACTGGATAACTACCCATTATCATTATTCAGTCCACTCCAGTTAGCTTGGGTCTAAAGTAGCCTGTAGTCTAGATTTTGGCCTCACCCTGAGACAGTACCCTTCTGAGGACTCTGCTTGATGTTCTTTATGTAAAGAATCTTTTCATTCTGGATAGTGAGAATGTAGACCATTCTGAGGATTTCTCCTTCTGTTAGTTTCTCATGTCTTCCTTCTCCCACCCAGCCTTATATAGTTTCCTTATACACATTTACACAATATTATTTACTCAAAGGCCCGAGGGGACCCCTCTGAAAATATCCATAATGCTCTCTCTGCACATCAGCCTCTCCGGCATTTTGCCGAACAAATTCTTGCCCTGCTGGCTTCCCCAAGTGTCCCCTGAGCCCATTGAGACCATCAGGCTGTTTGGGTCCTCCCTGCCTATGCTGCAGCCTGGATATGCTCTCCAGGCATTAAGCTGGGGCAGTCACATGGCTGCCTCATTCTTTTCCCTCTTGTGCTGCCTATTTGGCCAGTGTGTGAAAACTTATTTCGTATATTTTTCTATTTTTTTAGTTGTGTTAAGGCAGGAGGATATATCTGGTTTCTGACACTCCATCATGGTTGGAAGTAGAAATTCATATTAATAGTTTCTCTGAGGGATTTAAATTTTTTTCCTATGCAGTCTTGTCAGCTGTAAATCATGAGAGTTTGATTTCTTCCTCTACCATTTTTACACTTCTTTTTTATTTACCGTATCCCATTGGCTGAGACTGCTAGTAACTTGTTGAATGTTTGCTCCAACAGGCATCCTTATCTTGTTCTTGATTATAGAAGGCTTTTATGTATTATCATTAAAATTTCTGTTGCTTTTTACTGTGATAAGCTATATAGAACATGAGGATTACCATTTTAACCGTTTCAAAGCATACAATTCAATGCCACTGAGTACATTTATATTGTGCAATCGTTACCACTATCCATCTCCAGGACTTTTTCATCCCAAAATAAAACTCTATACCCATTAAATAATAACTATTACCTCTTCCCCAGCCCACCAATCTGTTTTTTGTCTCTGAATTTCACAATCCCAGGTACTGCATGTAAGTGGAATTATACAATATTTGCCCTTGGGGGTCTGGCTCCTTTTCCTTAGCATAATATTTCCAAGGTTCATCCATGTTGTAGCGGGTTTCAGTACTTTATTCCTTTTTGAGGCTGAATAATATTCCATTGTATAAATTATACCAAAGTTTGTTTTGCCACTCATCTGTCATTGAACATTTGGATAGTTTCTGCCTTGTGCTATTTTGATTCAGCTGCCATGAATGTTCCTTTAGGTACAAGTCTTTGTTTGAACAACTGTTTTCAGTTCTCTGGGGTATGCACCTGGGAGCTTGTTTGTTTTTAATACCTTTTATCAGATTAAGTATGTTCCTCTTCTATTCTTAGTTTGCCAGAAGCTGTTATCATGAATGATAATTGAATTTTTTCAAATACTTTTGTGTCTGTTGAGGTCAGCATATGATTTTCCTTATCTGTGCTATTAAAAAAACTACACTGATTGTTTTTTGTTTGTTTTGGTTTATTAGTTACATTTGATTTTTTTATTTAAATGTTCTTTTTTTTCCCCCACTTTTTAACCTTTACAATTATATTTCTAGCAAGTGATACTGCTTCTTTTAAAAACTGTGGTAAAAGCACATAACCTGAATTTGTGTCATCTCAACCATTTTTAAGTGCACAGTTAACACTGTATTCCCGTTTTTTGCAACAGAGTTCTAGAATTTTTTTATCTTGTAAAACTGAGATTGTGTGCCCACTGAATAACAGCTCACCATTTCCCCTTCCTTCCAGCCCTTGGCAGCCACAGGTTTACTTTCTGTTTCTATGAGTCTGAACTACTTTAGATACGCTAAGTTTTGGTGCTTTTGCTGGGGCTATGTCAGAGAACATTCTTTTAGGAAGTACACAGTAAAGTATCTGAGTGTGATGGGACTTCATGCTGGCAATTTGTTACCAAATGGTTCCAGAAGAAAACAGTTCTTTGTGCTGTTCTTACAACTTTTCTATGAGTTTGAGATAATTTGAAAATAAACTTTAAAAAAAAAAGAATGTATTTAGTCCATTCACCACTGAAGCCGTTAAGATCTGGAATTTACTTTGCAAGAAAGTTTTTAGTTGTGACTCAGTTTCTTTAATACATATCAGACTATTCAGATTTTTCCTTTTCATCTTCTGTCAGTTTGGCAAGTTTGTACTATTTTAGGAATTTGCTTATCTCCTCTGAATTTTCAATTTTATTGGCAAAAGATTGTTTATGATGTCCTCTTATTACTTTTTAAAATGTCTAAGATGTCTTTTCCATCCAGTAATTGGTTATTTGTGCTTTCGCCTTTGTTTGGTCATTCTCAGCTGGGATTTATCATTTTAATTAATTAGTCTTTTCATGGAACCAACTTTTGGCTTTGTTGATTTTCTCCACAGTGTATTTATTTCATTCATTTCTATTTTTTCCTATTACTCTCTTTGGTTTTAGCTTGCTTCTTGTTTGTTTTACAGCTTCTTGAGATGGATGTTTGGGTCATTGATTTTCAGGCTTTTTTAACTTTTATTGTGAATAATACTCCTGTGAATATCTGCATACAAGTTTTTATATCAGCATACATACTCATTTCTCTTGACTATATATCTCTTGGGTATATCTATCTTTGGGGCCATATGGTAATTGTATGTTTAATTTTTTGAAGAATTGCCTGTGTTCCAAAGCAACTACTCCGTTTCACTTTCCCACCAGCAATGTAGGAGGGCTTCAGTTCCTCCACATCCTTGACTGACAAATAAAAATTGTGCATATTTAGTGTACATCATACTGTGGTTTTGTTTTTGCTTTATTTATTATTTTTGGCTGTGTTATGTGGGATCTTAGTTCCTGACCTGGGATGGAACCTGAGCCCCCTGCAGTGGAAGCACAGAGTCCTAACCACTAGACCACCAGAGAAGTCCCAACAGGATGTTTTAATACATGTATATATTGTGAAATGATTTCCACAATCAAGCTAATTAATTAACATCCATCATCTTACATAGTTTTGTATGTGTATGCTGAGAACACTTAATTTCTATTCCCTTAGAAAATTTCACATATACAGTATAGTTATTAACTATAGTCACCATGCTATACATTAGATCTCATGAATAGTTGAAACTCTGTGTTCTTTGACAAATATCTCACCATTCCCCTACCCCCTTTCAGCCTCTGGCAACCGCATTCTCTGCCTTTGTGAGTGACTTTTTTAGATTGCATATAAGTGAGGTCATGCAGTATTTATGTTTCTGTGTCTGATTTCACTTAGCATAACGTCCTCCATGTTTATCCATGTTGTCAGAAATGGCAGGATTTGCTTTTTTTTTTAAGGCTGAATAGTGTTCCACTTGATATATATATATCTCACATTTTCTTTCTTTATCCATTCATTGATCAGCAGATAGTTGTTTCTATATCTTGGTAATTGTGAATAATGCTGCAATGAACACAGGACAGAACTCTGAGAAACTGATTTCATTTCCTTTTGATATATACTCAGTAGAATTAACTGGATAGTTTGGTAGCTCCCTTCTGAGTTTTTCATGGAGGAACCTCCATACTATTTTCCTTAATACCCCTACCAGTGTACATTCCCATCAACAATATACCGGAGTTCCCTTTTTCCACATCTTGGCCAGCACTTGTTATCGCTTATCTTTTTGATAATAGTCATTCTAACTAGGTGTGAGGTGATATCTCATCATAATTTTGTATTTCTGTTATGATTAGTGACATTGAGCACCTTTTCATATACCTTTTGGCCATTTGTATGTCTTTGGAGAAATGCCTATTCAATCTTTGTCCATTTTTTTGATCAGATTATTTGTTTCTTCTTTTTTTGCTATTGAGTTGTCTACGTTCCTTTTATGTTGTTACTACTAATCCCTCATCAGATATAGTTTGCACTATTTTCTTTCATTCCATAAGCTGTCTTACAACACTCATTATTGTCTTTGTTTATAGCCATCCTAGTGGATGTGAAATAGTATTTCATTGTGACTTTTATTTGCATTCCCTAGTGACTAATGATGTTGAGCATCTTTTCATGTGCCACTGGCTATTTGTACATCTTCTTTGGAGAAATGTCTGTTGAAATCCTTTGTCCTTTCTTTGGTTGCACCATGGGGCTTGTGGGATGTTAGTTCCCTGACCAGGGACTGAACCCCAACCATGGGAGTGAAAACATCAAGTCCTGAACACAGGACCACCAGGGAATTCTCTTTGTCCATTTTTTAATTAGGTCTCTTTTTAAAATGTATACTACTTAAAATTATTTTAAAGCCTGTGTCTAATAGCACCAATACCTGGATCTTCTGTGAATGTCTTTAAGCTGGTGTTTTTTCTCTTCATTGGTTATTTGCTCTTGATTTCTGATATGCTGGACAATTTTAGATTTGATGCCAAATATTGTATATGAAAATTTGCAGAGATATAATTTGAAGTTTTGAGTGCGCTCACAAAAAGAATTTTTTCTCTCTGGAAGGCAGGTCAGGTAGAATCAGATCATCTTAATCAGAGATTGAAGTGAATGTGGACTTCAGTCTTCATGAGGGATGGTGTTTCATTTGCTGTTATTTCTAGGGCTTCAGGGATCCTAACTAAAAACTGCATTTTTTTTTTCTTCTAAAACCTTTCCTCTTTGACAGGTCTGAATTCTGTTTTTGCCTCCCTTGAGATTGACAGAACTTCTGCTGAACTTCTCAGCCATACAGCTTTCTCATCTGCATAGGCCTCAGGAGCAAAATCAGCATCGAAATGTCAGACTTACCTCTCTGCTTCTCTTCTCTCTAGGAGGCTAGACTTGGAAATCCTTGGTGCCTTGATAGCTCTTTGTTGACTTCAGAAACTTTCCTTTGAGAACATATACCTTATCTACCTTTTCTAGCTTTTCTTGACAGAAGGTTGACCTGAAACCAGCTAATCCACCGTCACTGGAATTGGAAAGTCTCAAACACATTTTCTTTTTTGTATTTTGTCCAGGTTTATGTAGTCCTTCTCAGTGCAAGAGCTGTCATAACTACTTAATCCACCCTTGCTAGAAGAACACGAATGCATGTTACCTTAAAATGTTTACGTAAGGGTTTATTACTAATGCTTTGACATAGGGCCAGTCCTTTTCTTGTATAAGTGTTCACTGATTCAGGTTCACCTGGTCTTACATAAACCATATCCATAACGAATACTTGACAGGGTCTAGTTTCCATTTCCCAAAAGTGGAGACATAATTTAAAATCAGTTGTGAAGCAGTCTGATGGCAGATTCTCTTAATTTTTCACTATTTCCCACCCTAATTGTAAGTATTTCTCCCATGCTTAATTCAACAACTCTTATTTTAGCAAATCTTTTTTATCTAGTTTTTCCAATGTGTTCAATGTGGATTTCATAGAAACCACAGTGGTCACTCTTTTTGCACATATTTCATCAATTTTAATTAAATTACATTTTAATGAAATGTTTTGTGTTTAAATGTTTAATAAATTACATGTTTAGTTAAGTTACATGATTACCATACAAAGTACAACTGACATATCTAGGTTTAAGAGCAAACACAATGTCTAATCCTTCATAAGCATAGAACTCAGCTAGTGGGAGCAGATTAACTTACTAGCAGCAAGGGTTTGGTGAACCATAGGCATCAGTTAGAATGTTTTATAGAGGGAATGGAAAGTACCAGTTAGTATGCTGAGTGAGTTAAGTGAATGTTGTGTAAGAGGCCTTGTAGAAGTAAGGCTGGGATAGCAACAACATACAGGAGAACTGGAGGAGGAGCCTGGAGGATATAAAGTTCTTAAAACAGTGCACTTGATATATAATAAGCACTTAATAAGGTTATGCTACCAATGTTATCATGATTATCTTCATCATCATTGTCTGGTATATCTGCAAAAAATGAGGAGCTCAGGTCTGACACCAGCCCACCTAACCCAGCCACTGTTCCAAGCTGAAGCTCTTCTGAAGAGAGCACTTGTATGATACATTATGGTACATCCACACAATAGGCTATTCAACAATAAAATGGGATGAACTATAGATTTACAGAGCAGGCTGGATGAAACTCAGGGGCATTACACTGAGTGAAATGAAAGAAGCCAGTCTCAAAGGGCTGCATACTACAAGTCATTGATACGACAGTCCATCAAAGGCAAAACTTGTATGGTGACGAAGAACTCATCCCTGGTTGCCAGGGGAGGATGTGACTACAGTTAGGAGGGCAGGAGGGATTTGGGGGCGAAGTGACACAACTGTTCTGCATCCTCATTTTGGTGGTGGTGGTTCAAATCTCTACATGCGTTAAAATTCATAAAGCTGTATACCAGAAACAACCAATTTACTGTATGTTCACTAAAAGGTATAAAACGAGAGCCTTGAGAAACAGTACTGTGGACAGCATCCCAGTGTCTAGGCATCTAAGCTGGCCTGGCCCCAAGTGTGGCCTGGATGGCTCTTGTGTCCAAGCAGAGGATGTGCACCCAAGCTTTGTCCGCTTCATGGGCCACTGTCACTCACTGACTTTTTTCTTCCTTGTGTTAGATTGGAGCTGGAGGGAGCATCACGGGGCTGAAGTTTAACCCTCTCAATACCAACCAGTTTTTCACCTCCTCAATGGAGGGAACAACTAGGCTGCAAGACTTTAAAGGCAACACTCTCCGAGTTTTTGCCAGCTCAGACACCTGCAAGTGAGTAGTTTCAACTCAAGAGGGGAAACGGCTTCTAGGCTCTCAGTGTAGTTGTGGCGAGAGTACCCGGACCCTGTTTCTTTTCCCCAAACCTGGCACGGGGAAGAAAGGGGTTAGCTCCCTTTCACCCTTTCCTCTCTTTAACTGCTATTCCTCTGGGCCAGGTGGGTTCCTGTGTCAGGGACGGGTTCTAGAACCTCAGCTTTTCTCAGCAAGGGAACGGTCTCAGCTCTTGTCAGTCCTTCCTGTATCCGACTAGACCTGGATTCTCACTGGACAAGTCGACATGGCATTAGTCTAGAAAACTACTTGAAGCCTGGAGCAGGAACTAAGAACTTTAAGATTCCATTCCCTGCTTTCACTGGGGTGTAACGACCTGGCCAGCTCCTTGATGGAAGCCTAAATGGATAGAATCATGTCCACGAAGCACTTTGGACTCCCCACGATCAAGTGGCTAGAGAAATTACAAAATGCTTGTCACTTTGGTTTCCAGTCAGAGATCTGACTCTGCTCCCCAAGTGAGTGAGGGTGTGGGGTTCTACCTAGCACTGGGCTGCCAGACGGGGGTAAGAAATACAGGAGCAACGGGACAGGTGACAGATGGGCTTACTCTTCCACAAGGAGCCCTCCTCCCGAAAGATGTTTACAAGGGATGCAGAAAGCAGGGTAGCAGAGATTTGAAGGGAAAATGAATCTGGGCTCTCCTGATTGGGTATGAGGATTGGGGGAGCTCTGAAGCTCCCCCTGCCCCTCCCGACTCGTCTCTTCATAGCAAGTGGTCTGAGCAACAGAAAGAGCAGGTAGTTCCGAGCTGGTGTGCTTCCCCCCCCCCCCCCGCCCCCACCAAGTGCTCAGAAGGGAGCAGGAGTGCCTTTCCAGCCAGCAGTGACTGAACAGTTGGGCAGCCCCTGTTTGGAGTGTCATCTCCTTTGGTCCAGAGGGTGGAGAGTGGAGAGAGAAAACAATAGCTGAGTCCTCAGGGCGCGAGGGGGCAAGCCCCGACTCGAGGACTTGCCTTACGGCTCTGGGTCTGGCTGCTTCTGGGACTCTTACCACGTGAGGATCCTGAGCCTAGAAGTAACTGGACAAGTTTCTGAGCCCCATCACCCCCATAACCCTTTGTCGGGATGGCGGACAAGTCTGAGTGCTCCTCACTGGGAGTCCATGACAAGATATTCATTCACTCAACGGATATTTATTGACTGTCTACTGTGCGTGAGACACGAGCTGCAGCAGTGAATAAATGCAACTTGCCTCTGTCCCTAAGAGTCTTACAGCACAATCTCTCCCTCCAGCGTCTGGTTTTGCAGCCTGGATATATCTGTCAAAAGCCGACTGGTGGTCACGGGAGACAATGTGGGGCACGTGATCCTGCTGAACATGGACGGCAGGGAGGTGCGTTCTCGAGAGCCCAGGCCCTCCCCTTCCCTTCCTGACCCCCAGCCTCGGTTCTGCGCCCCAGCCTGAACCGAGCTCTTGTCCGCAGCTTTGGAATCTGAGAATGCACAAAAAGAAGGTGACCCATGTGGCCCTGAACCCGTGCTGTGACTGGCTCCTGGCCACAGCCTCCGTAGATCAAACGGTGAAAATCTGGGATCTGCGCCAGGTTAGAGGGAAATCCAGCTTCCTCCACTCGCTGCCGCACAGGCATCCTGTCAACGCAGGTGTGATATACCAGATCTCGGCCTTCCTGCAGACCCCGCCGACGGGCTGCTTCAGGGCCTTTCCCGCAAAGCATAGAAGCCACTCAGCCAGACCTTAACCCCGCACAGCATCGGCCAGGCAGAGGTCCTGAGCCCTCCTGTCTCTAGCTGCCCCCTCAGCTGCTGAGCCTCTTGGGTGTTTCATGGCCCAGATCATGGCCCTGCCACCCGTCTCTAGAAAGAAGTGGGAGGGAGGTGCCCCTGCAGGAGGCCTGTGAGGGCCAGCCTAGGGCCCACCTGGGGTCCCTTGAGCTCAGGGGCTTTTCGCTTTGCCAGCTCATTTCAGTCCCGATGGAGCCCAGCTCCTGACCACTGACCAGAAGAGTGAGATCCGGGTTTATTCTGCTTGCCGGTGGGACTGCCCGCCAAGCCTGATCCCTCACCCTCACCGCCACTTCCAGCACCTGACGCCCATCAAGGTAAGAGACGGTGGGGAGGCGGCCGCCAGGGAAGCCTGCAGTCCCAGCCCTCTTCTCGCCCTGGCTCGCTCTGCACCTTTGCTCCAGCTCCGTGAGCCCGTTTTGCTGAGTTTTCTTCATGTCTCTTTGATAAGCTGATTTTCCTGAGTTCTTTCCACGCAGCCCAGATCTCCTCTCTGTGGGGCACTTTCTGAGATCCTGATCCTCTGTTCTGCCCCCAGTTTTGGTTACCTGTGTATGCAGCTGACCCACAAACTAACTTGGCTTAGTTAGCCAAGCCATTTGTGGCTTCTCTAGCCTTGGCCCCCAAGGCTCCCAGTCTTCAAGTCCTCTGTGCCCGCCGGCCCCCGCCCCAAGCAGCCTGAACTCTGCTGGTCCTCCTGCCGTCTAGAGTATATTCTTTTCTAGAACCGCAGCCCGTCTTGGGACCTCCAGAGCTCATACCTGCACTTGTGTCGTCAGCAGAGTTCAGGCAGGCAGACCCCATTCCCCCGCCCCCCCAGGTTAGACGCCTTCAGCAAGTAACTTAAATTTGGGATCCCAGTTTCCTCATCTATAAAAAGGGAATAATAATATCTAACTGACAGAGTTGTGGTGAGAATGAGCCCATGTACTTAAAGCATGTGGCAACATGCCTGGCGCCTAGTAAGTACTCAGCAAACAATAATGATTTGCTATTAGAATGGCCCCCACGTACCTCAACCCTACAGTAGGAAATGGCAGCCCTCTCCAGTATTGTTGCCTGGAGAATCCCATGGACAGAGGAGCCTGGTGGACTACAGCGTCATATAGGGTCACAAAGAGTTGGACACGACTGAGCAACTTAGCATAGCATAACGTACCTCAAATCAAATCCAAGCTCTCTGTAATAGCAGCCCTTCAGCAGTTGGTGTTCCCATTGATCCTTTCTTCCTTATCTCCCTCTTGGTATCAAATCAGTCAGCCCAGCAGTGTCCCAGGTGTCACTTGTGACTTATCTCCAAGCCGTTGCCTGCAGCACTTCTTTCTTCCTGCTAACCCTTCAGAACTTCCCTGAAAAGCTTTCTTGGGAAAATCCCATTCAGTTCTGTCATCCTAGTAACTGCTGGGTTTGTTTCAAGTGGGGTGATCTGGGGAACAGAGGGGTCCTCCCCCTTTTCAGCCACTCGCCATTTTCTACTCAACTCCCTGACAGGGAGACCCGTGGGATGAGCTCAGAACCGAGGTCCTATTTGCAATGCAGATCCCTGGGTCGGGAAAACCCCCTGGAGAAGGGAATGGCAACCCACTCCAGTATTCTTGCCTGGAGCGTCCCATGGACAGAGGAGCCTGGTGGGCTGCAGTCCATGGAGTTGCAAAGAGTAGGACACGACTGAGGGACTATACTATCACTTTCACTTGGGTCACGCTGATGTTAAAATACTTATCAGCTGGTACAATGTCAGGAAATGCAAAGAGAGAAGGCCTGAATGTGTCCTGAGGGTCACAGGGAGGCCTGCTGGGGATTTTACTTTTGCAATGGTAGATGCACATGCACTTCAAAACCATTCTTGTTGTTTCCTGTAGGTCTTACCTCCGTTGTTAAATTGCTGGCAGTTGTATTAACCATTGTTGTCGCTGGCAAAGATACTTCTTATGTCCCTCTCAATGCTGTTCTGAGTTTACTCCTGTGACCTGCCTCTCCATCTTCTAGGCAAGCTGGCATCCTCGGTACAACCTCATTGTCGTGGGCCGATACCCAGATCCTAATTTCAAAAGTTGTTCCCCCCATGAATTAAGGACGATCGATGTGTTTGATGGAAGCTCAGGAAAGATCATGTATCAGCTGTATGACCCAGAATCTTCTGGTATCATGTCGGTGAGGCCTGGGCCCTCAAATAATAAATGGGAGGAAGCAGGGATTCAACCTCGTGGATCAGAAATGACCAGTTACTCCTCACATGCCCTTCTTCTGGTATTTCCACTCCCTCCTCATGCTCATCCCCTTGTCTCTGCAGCTCAATGAATTCAATCCCATGGGGGACACGCTGGCCTCCGTGATGGGTGAGTGTACATTAGGCCAGTCAAGCCCACCCTACTCCCCAAGGTTCAGTGCGGGCTCACCCAAGCTCAGGGCTGCTCCATCCACCCCCAGGATATAGTCAGTGAGGATGACAACCAGGAGACCGCGGTCTCTGGACCTAGAGCCATCCTTCTTGCTGAGTCTTGGCCATAGCAATGTCTGGCTTCTGCCCAGTTGCCTGGTGTCTCCTGACCAAGTCCTAGGTTCCCCACACCAGCTCCAAGTTCTCAGAGGCTGGTGATGGAAGGTGCCTCTGGTCTCACTCCTCCTAGGTTATCACATTCTCGTTTGGAGCCCGGAGGATGCTGGGACTCAGAAATGAGAGATGTTAATGAAGCGGGGGCCAGGCAGGGGCTTGGAGCCCCACGAGAACAAGTTCTTTGAGAAGAGGCGGCTTCGTATTAAAGGGCCGAGGCATCCGAGTCTTCGAGTTGGAGCTGGGGCGCTGGGACCGCGATTCGGGGACTGGACACGGGCTTGGACTGAGACCAGAAACTCCAGAGTTGGCAATCTCGCCGCCCCAAGGGTCTCTGCTGTATCTAGCCTGGAGCCGAGCTTCTCTTCTTTCTCCTCTCTGACATGCAGTGGCAGAGGGTCAGGCAGTGGTTTTCAATTTGTGCTCACTATTCACATGGCCAATAAAACCATACCCAACTAAGCTTCTGAGTGGGTCTTCTAGCTCTGATCTGGTCAAAGGGCTCCTCAGCTCCCCCAAATGAAGAAAAGGCATAGAACCAGCACTGGGAGTCCCAAACCTTCATTCTCTGGAAGCTGTCTCAGTCCTATTCTGGGCCACAGTCTAGAGCTGTTCAGCTCACAACCTAGGGATCCCACTCCCACTAAGGGTGGGGACAGTGGTGTCAAGATTCTGTACCACAACTCACCGTCTCCTCTCTGCCACCCCCGACTCCCTCCCAAGCACAAACCTCCTTCCAACTGGCTCAAGGTGAGGGGTGACAAAGATGCTGAAGGCATTACATCTCACTCGAGTTAACAACGGTGGCTTCAGCTGGACAAACGTCACTGGCTGGCTCTTGGGTGACCTGGTTCCCTGGCAGCCAGTGTCTGTACCCCCAGTGTTGGGCCTTTCTTCCCGCTAAAATAAGCACTGAGAGGTGAGAGGCAAGACCGTGTCCTCAGGGCCATCTGCCAGAGACTGGGTTGGAAGACAGAGCAGGGTTTGATGGAGAGGCCAAGCAGATCAAGCACCGTCTCCTTCAGTCTTTTTCTCCTAGGTCCTGAGTGAAACTGGGGCACTTGTCTACATTTCATGTCCTCAGAAGGGAGCACGGAGGAGGCACATTCTGTTTGGAGGAAGCCAGTGTCCAACATAGTACTTGGTTAATGTCAGGCACGTGGATGCTGGGTGACAGGTGCCTCGGGCCAAGCTGAGCCTCACTTGTTCATCTAGGTGCGGATGATCAGAGGGAGGCCCAACCCAGGGTCTCCTGTCCATGGGCTGGGGAGCAGCAGCAGTCAGGAGCAAGGGCCCAGCCCACCTCCCCTAGGAGGCAGAGGGAAGGGGGCTGAGTGGTTGTCAGGCATGGTCCTCCCCGTCTGGAACGTGGCGGTAGCCAGGAGGCTGGGCCTGCACCCGGAAGAGGACGGTGAGGAGCAGCACTATGAGGAGGAAGAGGATGGAACCGCAGACAGCCAAGGCCACGATCACCTCTGAGCGCGCGCCGGGGGAGGAGAGAAAGGTCGTGTCAGTGTTCGTTCAACACATGTTTGGGTGCCTGCCACATGCCAGGTGCCGTTCCTACAGTGGGGAGGTCACAGGCGCCCAAGACACAGTCTCCCTTGTAGCTTTCCCCTTCTAGAAGAGGAGACGCCGTGACAGGCAAATGGCAGAAAGGACAGGTTAGCGGCAGACGCCATCAAGAAAGCCAAAGCAAGGCAGGTCACAGGGAAGGTGTCACCGATAAAGTGACTCCAAGGAGTCGCTGAGTGAGACGTACGAAAGATCTGAGAGGAGAGGGTCCTGAGGCCAGCGGTACTCGGGGTGGGGGGCGGGGGAGGTGGGTGGATAGGAAGCAAATGCAGAAGGTAATTAGCTTGACATGGTCTAGGAAAGAGATAGTATCACCAGAGCAGACTGAGCAAGTAGGAGACCAGGGTGGAGGCCCAGACCGAGCAGGGCCTGGAAGGCCACGGTAAAGAATGTGGATTTTATTCCAAATGACGGGAAGCCACTGGACACTTCTGAGAAGGTTCACGGTGATGTGAACCGATTCATGTTTTTAAAAAATTTAACTGTGCTGTGCTGATAGGCTGGTAGGGCCAAGAACAAAATCAGAAAGAACGTTAGAAGGCTTTTCAGTACTTCAGGCAAGAGGTGATAGTAGACCGAGCTAGGGAGCAAGAGCACGGATTTTAAAGACTGGACTGGTGGGGTATGCTGGTGGTTTGGAGGTGGGGGGGGTCTGAGGAAGAGGGCACTCGGAATGGCACCTTGGGATATGCTGTGCACCCAGGTGGCTGAGGTGGCATTTACTAAGGCGGGGAGGCCTGCGGGGGTAACATTTGGCTTTAGACCTCCACTGTGAGATGCCTTAGTTGACATCCACGTAGAGACCTCAAGTCGGCAGCTGGATATGTGAACCTGCGGCTCAGAGGAGAAGCAGTCATGAGTCATAAAAAGAACTTAGCATGGAAAGGGTAACATGAAGCCATGAGGCTGGGTAAGCTCACTCGAGTAGTGGGCATCAGTGGGGAAAGAGCCAGGCTGATGAGCCCGGGGCCATCCACTGGTGAGTGGGGAGGAGAAGCCAGTAAAGCAAGCTGCTGGGGGGAGGGGGAAGGAAAACCAGAGAAACCAAGAAAGTGGTCAAAGGAGGAGTGACCGAGTCAGTAACGCAGCTGACAGGCAAGAGGAGCTGACTTAAGAACTGGCCAACTGGCTTTGGGGCGAGAGGCCACTGGTTCTCAACAACAGTGACTTCCGTGGAGTGGCAGGTGACGGAAGACTGTCCAGTGTGCGTCTGAGAAGGAGCAGCAAGGAGGTGACACCCGAGTCTAGGCAACTCTTTGAAGGATCCCATCCGAAAAGGGGGGGACGGGAGTGGCAGCCGGAGGAGGAGGAGGCGGGCCAAAGGAGTCTCTGTTAGGCTCTGCAACGGGACTGATCTGGCAGTCACCGAGCACCGGGGTCCTCGTGGAGGTGAGAAGAAACGAACCCAGGGCGTACGTGGAAAGGCGGGCCCCCAGCGGGGGCTCATGCCAGCGAGAGGGCCAGAACACCCCGTGGTGGGAGGATGAGACGGTTCTCTCCCTCCCAGCTGCGTGGCTTTTCTCAGCTGTGAGAAGGGCATTGCCTGAGGGCGAGGAGTACGTCTCAGGGTGGGAAGGGGACTGTCTGGGAACCTGCACCAGGACTGGAAGTGCGTCAGCCTCTGGAGGCCTCGGGGTATGAACCTGAAGCCGTTCTGGGCCTCGGCCGCCGCGGAGGCAGACGGCAGCTCACCTGTGTCTGCGGGCCCGCCCGCCAGCTGGCACTCCTGCAGCCAATCCTTGGGCACGACGGGCTCCGTGAGGCGGAGGAAGTCCTGCAGCGGGCAACGGTGAGGGCAGCCGGGCAGGGTCAGGGGCCAGGGGGCCCGGTTACTCTCATTCCGGAAGTACATCTCCACCGAGAAATTCCTGCGGACGGGTAGGAGACACGAGGGGAGTGGCTCCCCAGGCCAACAGCGTACCCTCAGGCTGCCCACAGTCCCCGCCTTCCGCTGGAGCGCCCCTCCCGAGGGCAGAACGCGAGCTCCACTCACCCACTGTCCTCCTGATACAGCTCAAACATGTGGCAGGACGCATAGGGGGCCTGCTCACCGTTGTAGACGTCCAGCGCCATCTGCAGCGCCACCAGGGTGGTGTCGTGCTGTAAGGGAGGAGGGCTTCCCATCAGCACCGCGCCCCCCTGGCCAACCCCAGATACCCAAGAGAGGAGAAACCCAGCTTCCGCGTGCCGTGAGCCCCCTGGGGGCCGTGGGAGCTCACCGCAGAGTAGACCAGCAGCTTGGGGAGCTGGGAGGCGGTTGCCATCAGCGTCAGGTTCTTCCGTATCTGAGCCAGCAGGACACCTGAGGGAGACAGTCCCCCGTGTCAGCGGCTGCGGCCTTCACCATCTTCCGACCAGAGCTACCTGAGGGCCTCTCACCCTCTGCCCGCCCTGGGTCTGATCACCAGCAGAGAGGGCACGTCAGAGCAATCCCACAGACTCAGACAGCAGCACCCCCTGCTCTCTTAAGAACTTGCAAATTTGCAGAAGGAAGCAAGATAAAACAAGATATCTCTATTTCAACACAGGTGCAGAAACCTGCCCATTTATTTAGAAAGGAGCTATGAGGCCCTGCCTGTGTTTGAAGAATTACTCCAGTTGGGAACAAATGTACACCTAAGACTGGTTCAGGGAACACAAGACGGCGGCACCAGGCCAGGGGAACTCTGTCAGGGGCAGACTCGGAAAACTTCTGAGACGTTGGAAAGGTCTGGCAGCTGGCACCCCCTTGAGCAATCAGATCAGCTTGTGGCCTGTGTATTACTCTTGGCCTTCTTTCAGAATGGCCCCTGGTGGTCCTTTGGGGGAGGTAGAGAGTTATTTGAGGGGATGGAGGGTTTCCTGATATGGGTGAAACTTAAAAATATGAATGGCAGAAGAGATACACACCAGCCTAACCGTGGTCACTCGTATAAGTGACAAACGTGCTTAGCGTCTGGGGGACTGGGGAGGCTTTGAAGACTGACGGGATAACTAGGGTTAGCTGGTCCTCAAAGAGCAGAGAACTCTTCAGGTAGCCAAGTAAGCGTGTGAGAAGCTCCCCCCTGAAGAAGGTTTCTAACGCTGTCGGGTTCTTTCAGGGGAGTGACATGCTGGTCTTGTCACTCACCCCCCTGCAGCCGGGCCTTCTCTGCAGGCTTGTAGATCCCGAAGAGGAAGCGGAAGCTGAAGTCCTTCAGCCGGCTCAGACGCTGCATGGTTTGGGGCGAGGCCCAGGGCGGCAGGGGCAGCCCGTGTGTCTGCTGTGTGCGGCAGCGGGCAGGTTAGCTCCCCAGCCCCGGCCAGAGCCTCTCCCGGGAGCAGCTCTCTTCCCCAGTGGGATGGTGCCTGTGTGTGTGTGAGGGGAGGCAAAGGAGAGGCAGAGGGTCTGGAACCGGGAGATGTGGTGGAGGGTGTCGAGGAGGAGGAGGAGGCAGCGAACAGGAAAGGAGGCTCGGGCCCCAAAAGTATGACTCAGCAGAATGGAGTCGGATACCACGAGAGCTCTGAGTGGGGAGAAGCAGGAACTGCTGACAATCAACAAACTATTTCCCACTCTGAGGTTTTCTCACCCATGAGGGAAATTCTTCTGTTTCACAAGAGGCGGCTTGCCTGGACCTCCCCAGCGGGCATGGCGTCCAGTGTTTTACTTGGCCTGGGCACCTGGGCCTGCCGAGGTGTGAGAGAAAACCTGAGCCAGCTTACCTCGCAGAAGAGCGTGTCGTAGACATTCCAGATGGTCTCCAGTGTCAGGTCCGTGAGCCCTGTCTCATTGGCCACCATATCCAGGAATTGCTACGAAACACGGATCAGGGGGTTAGTCCTGCCCGGGGCTGAAGGTCGGGGTGGTGCCCTCCACCTCAGCCCCACTCACTGCATTCTGAACACTCTTGTTCTGATACTCCGGTGTCCGCCGGGTCTCGTTCTGCAGCTGTTCAAAGCGGGGGCACGGGCCCAACGGGAACTTCAGCAGCTGCAGGCCGGGGCGGGTAAGCAGAGGCAGAGAAGGAGTCGGGGATCAGCAGGCCAACGGCCAGAGTCGTCCCTGCCATCGCCTCGAGGGAAGGGCGGGCCAGGCTTACCCTGTCCTCGGCGATGGGCACAGTGTGGACAGGGATAGGCTGCCAAGAGATGTTTGGGTTAAAGCGCTGCATCCCGTCGGGCGGGAAGAGTCCAGCCAGGTTGGCCTCCGCACTCATGAGCGTCCGGTCAAAGTCTGTGCTTCGCACATAAACCTGCAGAGGTGGCAACACCAGTCCCACCTGTGGAAGTCGGGGGTGCAGGCAGCTCTGGCCTTGCAGTGGGGCCCCAGTTGTTGCTGTTCACCCAGCAAACTGTAAATCCACCAGGCGTCTGGCCCTCTCCCCTTCTCTGGCCTTGCCCACCCCTCTTCCAGCCAAGACTGGTGGGGTTGCTGTCCCCCGCATCTGCGAAGAATTCCTGCGGGAACGGCTCTAGGTCAAATGCCCCTCCCAATCCAAAGTGCTTACTCAACAAGGCCCTCGGGTCTGCCTGCCAGCCTGCCTGGTTTATTACACCTGTCTCCCTTATCGAGGCCCGGGTCCTTGGGGGCAGAAACTGTCTTTAATCACACACACACACACACACACAATGCCCGCGCCCCCCCCCCCGCCACGCCCCTTAATAACTGGTTTAGAGAGCAGGAGAGGAAATGAGATGAGAAACAGAGATAACTGCTTGTGAAAAGGGAGGAAGAAGTGAGAAAGGGCAGAGCAGGATAGGGCTGGCCCTCAAGGAAATAGTAACAACACGAGAGACAAAGATTGGATCTGGCTGATGCACTGTTACACACAGTGCCAGCACAGTGCCTGGCCGGTAACAGTACTTGGATGGAAAGCCTGAGTTACTTCCCAGAGTCAGAAACTACTCTGCGAGGCCCTTAAGTCTGGGCTTAGATGCTTGAACAGTTTTGCTTCTTCCCAAGCCAAGCAGGGGCAACTCAGCCTCTACAGTTTTGCTCCAGACAGCCCGTGGACGTCTTGTCCTGCAGCTGTAACCTGAGATGCATGGAGGGGAGGCCACAGCGCCCAGGTCACCGGTAATCTCCCTGAGGGCAGAGCGTGAGAACAGCCAATCCCCTCTTGCTCCCGAGCTCCCAGCCTTACCTCTTGCCGGTGGTAAGAGGCGTTGAGGAAGCCATGGTAGCGCTGTCGTAGAGCCTGGCCCAGTTCCCAGTGCTGGAGCATCCCCTCCTGTGGGCAAACCCAAGGGTTAAGATGCCCAGGGGGAGGGAGGGGATGGCTCGGGAGAACAATAGGGCTTAGCTGTGGCTGCTTTCCACCTTGTGGTTGGAAGTAGGAGTGGGTTAATCTGATCCCACAAGTCATTTATTAAGGGGTTGATTGTGCATGCATTGTGTGTGCCCATTTTAATCTGGGCACGGATGAAAGTAAGCTGAAGAAATGTGGCCAAAGTCAGCACCCACATGGGGAAAAGCAGTTTGTTGAGTTCTGCAGCCTGCTCTAGAGGTCACCGGTTCTACAGCTCATCCTGAGATCCAGCTGGCTCCTGACCCACCTTGGTTAGCTGACCAAAGCCCTGGGGCCATTTGTCTTCCTGATGGGGGTCCTTGGGATACGTCTTCACTGGAGAGCGGTCTCCGTGTCGGTACAGCTGAGGAAAGAAAGTGGTTAGCCTAGAGGTCGGAGGGTCCCCTTGGTGTGGACACGGAGCCAACCTATGCCCCATGTTGAGAGCCTCAACTCTACCCACTGCAAAAGACCCCAACTCAGAAGTCAGTAACTTCTTGCAGCCTCCAGAGACTCTTAACTTGGCTAAGCAATGCCGCTGGAGACCTTGGGAGAACCGAAAGTACAGGTGGGAAAGGGAAAGAAAGGAAAGTAATGCAGGTGGTGGGGGAAACTGGAAAAAAAAATCACCAAAGGTTGCTTTAGAAGTGAATCTCTTATTAATCATTGAACTACATCCAGTCCCAAGGCAGACTCAGCAATCTGTCCTCTAACACAGAACTCAGTGCACCCTGCCCCCCACCCTAAATACCCCATGGCTTCACAAAAACTGCGAACCCTGGCCCCCAACCCCGCAGGCCAGTCGTCTCCCCGCTCCTCCAGACCCCGGGCCCCAGCAAAGCCCCGCCCCTCCCTCCACCAGCAGGCCGGTGCCCTCCTAGCACTGGCCAGCCCTTGGAGACCCCATCTCTCATTACCAAGGTAACGAAACGCAGAGTCCGGGCCTGGGTGGGTGGCATCACCATTAGGTTCACACCAAGAATCAGCTGGAGAAGAGCCGCCCGGCTCCAGCCAAACCGCCTGCCCGCCATCACCGCTGTAGTCTATGCAGTACAGAGGCTGGAACCCTCTGGGTGACACTTGCAGCAGCCGCCCGGACGCGCCCTTAAGAACACAAGCCGGAAATGGGCTCGCCGCCATCTTGGTAAAGGCGCGGAGAAGGGATGGTGGGAGGAGGAACCCGGGAGGGAATTCCTGTAGGAGGTTCGCGATCCTGCCGTGGAGGAGGAGCGTGGGAATGTAGCGCCACCTCGCCCTGCAGAAAGGGCTTGAAGACCTCGTCTTGGTAAAGAGACCCCTGAGCGTGGATTTTGTCTCTGCCCACGGAGACCCCCGTACCAAGGTGGCTCTTGTATTCGGCTGGATCGTGGCGGGGAGAGCAAGCGCCCCCTCAGGCCGGGGGTTGCTGCCGGGCTTGACCTAGAGCCAGAGCCGGTGCCGAATTGGGGCGAGGAGTGGCCCAGGGCGCCTGTCTCCACACGCCTACCTTCGGGTGGAGTTTGAGCCTTGGCCCGGGCTCCATTCCCCGAAAGAAGGCTTGTTCGGGGTGTAGGGCAAAGGGTGTACCAGCCCTTTGGACTTCCTGTATGCCTGAGGTTGGTCCCAGCCTAGCCTGCTGCTCATTTCCTGAGCAGAGCTAAGGTGCTGTCTCTTCCAGTCCTTTTCCCTGACCTCCCACCCGTCCACTTCCAAGTTTTAGATAATTAGAATCACGATGCCGTGCCTCTTCTCAAAGGATTTGGGTTGCACAGGATGTTCAGACTGCAAAACCAAAGCAGTGAATCCTCGGGGGAGACATTTCTGACCAGTGGGGAGATATTTATAGGGGTAAGGGAAAAGAGGATATCATACAGTAGGAGTAGATGGGCTTTCCACAGAATCAGACAGAGGCCTGCTTGGCACTCACCACTAGGATTATAGGTGCAGCCAGTCTGGCTTCAGATCTTTGTGACTCTGAGAGCTTGGGGAGGGACTCACTGCTCCAGGAAGTCAGGTCAAAGGCCCTTGAGATGCTTTGATTCAGATCTGCCCCCTAGTAGCCAGTTACCTCAGATGATTGGAGAAATAAAACCTGATCAGAACATGTGGAAGAAAGCAGAGTCATTATTTTGCCCCAGGACTCCAGATTGAATTATTTACATATATTTCAGGATCTAAACTTTGCTTCCGGAATTGTTACAGAGGAGTGAATAGAAATTGAGAGTTGAAGGCTGGGTAGTCAAAGTTCTTAGCCTTATTTAGTCATAAGCCCCTTTATGAATTAGATGAAAATTTAGTTTCCTCTCCTCCAGAAAAATGTCCACACACAAATAGAATTGTGCACACAATCCCAAGAAGTTCATGAAGACCATTAATAAGCTTAATAAATCAACATCTCTGAATCCTTGATGTAACCTAGTTCCCTTTTCTTCACAGATAAGAAAACAAATCCTAAGAGAGGAAGTGACGTGTCTGAGGTCACACAATTTAGGAGAATGGATTAAAACTCAGGTTTTCTGATTTCTAATCAAATAGCCCTTATAATGGGCTATTTCTCACAGGCTACTCAAACTGCATTAACTATATTCAGTGGCCCCAAAATGTTTTCAATAAAGAGATTTCTAGCAAAGGAAACCTTTTCACATGGGTGGGGTTGAACAGGACATGGTTAATTGGCAAAATTCTGCATATTAATGGGAGTTGTTGAATATTTCATTTTAATATGCCCCTTACTCTCCTTGCAAAGCAGCCAGACTGTTGTGATTTCAGAGTGTAAATCCCAGGCTTACTAAATTTTGGCATGTAGAACAAAAATCCCTTAAATTCATCTTTTGCGTTTTTCCCACTTGCTCAAATATTTCTGTATTCTTTGTGCCTGCAAATATCTGATGTAGGAAGGATTGATGGAGAAGATATTATTTCAGTTTTGATGGTGAGAAATAAACCCAGGAATGGTGAGGATTACATCACAAGTACCATGTTAGAGCCAAGAGATGAGCCCTGGTTTCTTGACCCCCAGCTTCTGCATATTTTCCACCAGATGGTCCTGTGGTTCCCACACCTTGGTTCTTAGCTAGAGATGCAGAAAGAATAGATGTGTAGATGGATACATGGGCCTACCTCAGGCCAAATAAATCAGAATTTCTGAAAAAGAGGCCAGGTTTGAGAACCACTGCTCTACCCTTTGTTGGCAGAAATGAACCTAAATCCGTGTGAGTTCATTGTTTTTCCCAGTTGGGAAGGTAGTTTTGTGTAATGGAGTGAGGTGGAAATTTCTTGTTGGAGTTTGAGCTTTTGAGTCAGCTACACTTGTGTTCAAATCTGAGATTTCCCCTCCTGCTAGTAACTGCCTCTTGGGGTTTTATATATAAGGAGAAATAAAATAATACATGTAAAGTTAAATGTATGTCGTAGGGCCTAATAAATGTTACTTTTCTTTTTTTCCTTTCTGCCGTCTATGTCATCTCTGAACTCACAGACCTGGAATTCCTGGGTTCTTCCCAGTCCTGTGATTTGGGAGGTTGAGAAGTTACTTGGGTGGCCTGAGAGATGACCGCACCCCCCACCCACCCCACACACTTTGTAGCCTTCCAGAATAGTGAGGGAGGCAGCAGGGAGCCCTTGCCCCCCTCCTCCCTATGGGCGTCTGTACCCTGTGGCCTGCTCAGGGGAGCGCTTTGAGGGGAGTTATCTAGTGGTGCATGTGACCATGGGCTGGGGGATGCGCCTGTCTTGGCTTCAGATTCCCTCTGGAGGTTGTGGGGAGCCAGGAGGTCTTAAATGGAGCTCCCAGGCAGGATGCCTCCTCTCGGGATGGAGGAAGCACGCAGGAGAGCCCCCACAGGACGGGGAGGCCTTGCACCCGACACCTCCTGGAGACTGGTAGGCCTGGGGTGGGTTTGGGGGTCTGGCAAAGTGAGATGTGATTCCCGCTGCAGATAACTGACTGCTTGCCCTGGCTTGGGGAACAGGTTCCAGTCAAGTCTTCAGGACCCCGGTGGAGAGACCACCAACGGGTTTTGGTCTTCGCCCATTTTGCTCTCCCCTCATGCGGGCGAGGCTCCTGAACCCCTGTAACCTGAAGGGGTAACTCAGGCAGGCACGCTTCCTCCTCCTCTGAGACGAGGCTGAGGCTGACTGCCTGACGTGGGAGAGATGGCGCCCTAAGCTGCTTGTTCAGCAGCCGGCTCTGACCTGGGTCAGAGGGCCACAGAGGCAGCTCGCGTGTGGTTCTAGGACCTGGCCTGTAGGGAGATGAGGGTGTGAGGAGAGGGTTTGAGGATCTGGAGCAAATGAGGGTCTTCTCCCGACTCCCAGAAGATAGGTCATCAGACCCCAGACCAGAGGTGTCTCGGGCACCGCTGACTCTCCCTGTCCACTGGAGGAGCAGGAGCCGGGAGAGGGTGTGTGTGCTTGAGACGGAACAGTGCCAGTTGCCCAAGAGCCAGAGTCCCTGGTTTCTTACTTTCCCAGGACAGCTGGGGCCTTGTGCTCATGACTCAGAGATGCCCAGCCCGGGGTGCCGGCCTTGTGAGCAGATGACCTTGTGATGAGAGGGAACAAGAGCAAAAGCTGGAGGCAGAACTTTGAGATGGGGGGTGTCAGAGGGGCTTTTCTGAAAAGTGAAAATGAATACATGGGCAGATTTTGCAACACCGCCCAGCCTGCTGTCTTCTCAAGTTTTGCTCCCCAACCTCCGCCCGTTCCCCCTGCCCCACCCTGAGCTTCCTCCCATCTTTCACCAAGCGCCTTTCTGTTTCTGCCGGCCGGTACCTCTCCCATCCTGTTCCCCCCACCCCGTGTCCACTCTTGCTCTGCTCCCTCTCCTGTCCTCTTCCCTGCTGCCCTGTTCATCTCCGTGTCTGTCCCTCTGGCTGCCCGCCCTGGCCTCCTGTCCTCTGCTTTAATGTGGGACCCATGGGAACTGGAGTTCACAGCAAAACAGGAAGAGCCTGTGAGCAGGAAACTGGGAGTGGGGTGGGGGGTGGGGGGGGGGAACAACCCGCAGTAACCTTAGCCCCTTGCTTCCCACATCTGCACCGAAGCATCCCCAGGGACCCTGCCTCTCCCACTGCAGCCCCCCGGGCCCCCACTTTGTCCATCTCAGCACTGCACTGGTCCAGCAGACCTGAGAGGCACCGAGATGAGCATCCTGGACTCTGACGCAGGAGAAAGAGGACAGGGACTCGAGTGAGGACATCTGGATTCCCATCCCAGCTCGGCCACTGACTGTGTGTGGTCTTGGAAAAGGCGCCGCCGTGTTCTCCGAAAAAAACAACGGAGCTCAGAGTTACTTTACCCTCCCTCCTGGGGCGGCTCCAAGGACCAGAAGAGATAGTGAGGGGGTTGTATACGGAAATAAGCACTGGAAGATTAATAGTGTTCAGAGTCAAGGTGATGGGAAAGACCCATTGCTGAAGGAATTGGGAGGGTGATCACTGCTACCATCTCTAGTACTCTTACAAGGTCCGATACATCTGATACATTGTTTAATTGCCACAACAACCTTCTGTGGTAAAAACCATTATTATTATTATCCCTATTATAAAGATAGGGAAACAGAGGTTCAGAGACATTAAGTAACTTAGTTAATCAAGTGGTATGTGCTGTGCTTAGTCGCTCAGTCGTCTCTGACTCTTTACGACCCCATGAACTGTAGCCCACCAGGCCCCTCTGCCCATGGGATTCTCCAGGCAAGAATACTGGAGTAGGCTGCCATGCCCTCCTCCAGGGGATCTTCCCAGCCCAGGGATCAAACCCAGGTCTCCTGCATCGCAGGCGGATTCTTCCGGCCTGAGCCAGCAGGAAAGCCCACTTAATCAAGATCACACAGCAAATAAGAGGCAGAGGCAAGGCCCAAATTTGAATCCAAAATCTGAGCTCGGAGCCCATGCACTGAAGCAGTGTTGTGGAGATAAAACTGACTCGAGGTAACAAGTATAGGATAGAAGAGGATCATACTGTTTTCCTTGTTTACTTATTCATTCAACAAACAGAACCACAGTACTCTTGTTTCTACTCTATGTCAGGTTCTGTTTCAGTGGAGGTAAAATCAATAAAATGAGGTGTCCACCTTCAGGGCAGACCTCGGTGTTCCAGGCAGCGGGGCAGGAAGGCAGGGCTATGGTCTCAGGAGAAGCTGGACAGGGCCTGCCCTCACTTGTGATGGAACCCTTCCTGCACACCCTCTCAGGTCCTCCCGGGCTGGTACCCAGATCTACAGCCTCCCATCCCAGACCATCCAGTGCTGAAGCGACTTCTTTCCACCCCTGTCTACCCCCCCCCCCCCACAACTTCTTCCCCTCTCGGAGCGCCCCCCCCCCTCCCCGCGCAGGGCACCCACAGTCAGAAACTCCCTGGAAGGCCCAGCAACCTGCCCGTCTCCACCCCTGGAGTTCTCTCAGCTTGGCCCCGGCCTGGAGATGGTGGGGAGAGCTGCTCGGTCCCTTCCCGAGGCAGGGAAGGCGGAGGGAGACTGGGAAAGCAGGCTGGGGCTCGGTGTCGCAATTCCTGGCCGGGCCGGGACCTTTGCTCTGCGAGATGTCTCCGGAGGGGAGGGGACGACTCTGGAGGCTGCGGAGAGGGAGGCGGGGGGGTGGGGGGGGGGTTGCCTGGGAGGCAGCGGTTTGTGTAAGAGCCGCCGGGGTGAGGAGAGGAAGGGGAGAGTCGCGGGCCGCTCCGCGGGGACATGCGGCCGCCGGGCTCGGGGGGCAGGGGCAGCGGTGGCGCCGGGCCGAGGGGGCGGCCGGCCGGCAGGGGCGGAGTCAGCTGGGGGGGCGGGGGCGAGGAGGCCCGGGCTCCAGTCGGTCGGCCCCGGGCTCCCGGCCCCTGTCTCGCTCAGCTCGGGCGCTCCGGCCGCCGCCGAGGCCTGCGGACCGGGACTGCAGCATCCTGCTCTCCCAGCAAGGGGGCTCCAGAGACTGCCCCGGCCGGGAAGTCTGGCGGCCTGGGCACCGGTGGGTCTGCGCCTCAGCTCTGGCCTCGAGCTCTGCGTCTGCGTGTCCGGGAGTGGGGGCGGGGTGTCCCGGGGCTTTAGAAAGGGGGTCTCTGGGGAGCGACGAGGGAGGGTGGTGATGGAAGCGCAGCGCTCGCTTTAAGCCCCAGAATAACTTGTCGCGATCAGGGGAGGAGGTCCTCTATGTGAACTGGGGTGACTCCCGGAGGCAAGGATTTTGTCCCGGGAAGTGGCAGGAGGGAGGTTTGTTTTAACTAGCGGTGTGTTTCTCGGGGTGGAGGGAGTCTGGATCCCAGAACTTGTCCCAGGTTCGGCCCAACTCCGGCGGTCCCCAGTGCAGGAGTGAGGGGAAGGGGCTCTGACAGAAGCGGGGGGTCAAACGTTCCCTGACAGCCTGGAGGGGGGCCTGGGGAGAAAAGGTGGCACGGTAGCCAAGACATCAGACTTTTCGACGTCGGGAGAGACCAGAGACTGGAGTCTCGGCTCTCCTGCTGCCTAACTGCGTGGCCATAGACAATTTTCTTCATGTCTTGTAACTCCAGTTTCCTCATCTGTAAATTGGGCTTAAGAGTAGCCCTAACCTCACAGGGATATTGTGAGGAAGGCATGGAAAGCCTTGGCACAGGCTAACACATACATGGCAAGTAAACATAAGCTGATATGTGAGGATAGATAAAAGGCAGGATCAGGAGGGGAAGGGACCCAGTTTGGGAAGAGTGTAACCTGGATCATTCCTGCAGGACAGTCTCTTGGTAATGTTCAGGGCTCCGGGAAGAGATGTCTTTGTGGCTGGAGGCCCCTGTGCCTGATGTTTCTACTGGTAAGCGTCTTCACTCCAGCCCTGTCCCCTAAGCCTGGGCCCCGGCTCCTCTCCTCCCGAGGGAATCAGCTTCCTACATGACCTGCCTTCAGCCCTCCCCTGGAGAGCAGCCCAGAGCTGCTCTGGGTGTTGCTGACCTCCTTCTGCCCGGACTACCTCTGCCCTTGTTCTGGTGCCTGGCCCTTGCAGATAACCTGCCATCCTTCTCAATCTGGGCTTGTTGCTGGGGAGGCTTGGCATGTCCAGGGTTTACCCAGCTTGGTTTTCAAGAGTTCTGTCTGATCTCTGAGATGGATGGACTTCAGCCCCCGCCCAAAGGACAGAGGTTAACATCCTCATTTAAGGTATTGAGGTGCAGGGGACTCCAAGTGACTCACCCTAGAGCCCACAACAATCCCAGGGTCCCAGAGCCAGAGCCAACGTTTTGCTGCCCTCTGTGGGCGGAGATAGGCTTGCAGTTTCCCAGGAGAATGAGGGGGACCTGAGACCCCCTTGTGTCTCTCTTTCGGGTTCAGACTCTGCAGTGGAGCTGTGGGAACCAGATGCACAAGATGCAAGCAGCCAGCCCTTGGGAAGCAGCAAGTGCATCCTCAGGGAGGAATCCAGCACACCGCAGTCCGCTGGGGGCACTTCGAGGGTGGGGCTGGAGGTGCCAGAGCCCGCAGCCCTGCTCCCTGGTGTGGAGGCCTCTCCAGAGTCCACAGGTGAGGAGCTGCCGGATTTGGAGGAGGGGGCTCCCTGGATCTAGGATCGGGGCTCTTTACCGTATGAGATCAGGGTTAAGTCCAAAAGCTTTGAAATCAATTAGATGTAAGTGATCTGAGTGTAAATTTTGCATCTGTCTTAGGCTCTTCACTCCAGTATTCTTACTTTACTTTAGGCTCTTCACTCCAGTATTCTTGCCTGGAAAATCCTATGGACGGAGGAGCCTGATAGGCTACAGTCCATGGGGTCGCAAAGAGTCGGACACGACTGAGCGACTTCACTCACTTTTAGGCTCTTCTGAGCCTTGATAAAATGGAACTAATAAGAGCACCCATCTCGTAGGTTGTTGTAAGGATCAGCGCCTGTAAGGGCTCCGATAGTACCTAGGACATAAGAGCACTTGGTGTATGAGAGCTACTTTCTTAGACTAGAGAGACCAGTCTTGGTATAATGAAGTGAATGAAGGTCACCGGGTGCTCAGGGCAGTGGCCAACTGCGCACCAAGCCTTCTCCCCGAAGAAGAACATTAAGGCTCTTCCCTGCATCCAGAGCTTCGTCCACAAAAGCGGAAAAAGGGGCCTGCCCCCAAAATGCTGGGGAACGAGCTGTGCAGCGTGTGTGGGGACAAGGCCTCCGGCTTCCACTACAACGTGCTGAGCTGCGAGGGCTGCAAGGGGTTCTTCCGCCGCAGCGTCATCAAAGGGGCACGCTACGTCTGCCACAGCGGGGGCCACTGCCCCATGGACACCTACATGCGCCGCAAATGCCAGGAGTGCCGCCTTCGCAAGTGCCGCCAGGCAGGCATGCGGGAGGAGTGTGAGTGTCTGGGCACCGGAGCTGGGGGTGGTTAGGCTGATGGGGAAGAGGGGACATGTGGCTACCAGGGTTTGGGGGCAGACAGGCAGCTGAGTCTGCAGGCCTTCCTAAGAGTGGATTCAAGTCTCTACTTTAGGGACTTCCCTGGTGGTCCAGTGGTTAGGACTCTGAGCTTCCACTGCAGGGAACTCAGGTTCCATCCCTGGTCATGTTTTGTTGTTTTTTTTTAAGTCTCTTATCTGTCTTTATCCAATGCTCTCCGCTTTTCTGGAGCCTCACACTATTCCTGTGCCCCATCCCCACTTCCTGTCTCCCCACTTCTCTCCTCCTCACCCTGTCCCACTCTGCCCTCAGGCGTCTTATCAGAAGAACAGATACGTCTGAAGAAACTGAAGCGGCAAGAGGAGGAACAGGCTCAGGCCACATCTGCACCCCCGAGGGCTTCCTCACCTCCCCAAGTCCTGCCCCAGCTCAGCCCGGAGCAGCTGGGCATGATTGAGAAGCTGGTGGCTGCCCAGCAGCTGTGTAACAGGCGCTCCTTCTCGGACCGGCTTCGAGTCACGGTACCTGAGGGACCTGGGGAAGAGATGGCTGTACCCAGAGCACCAGGTGGTTTCTCGACATCCAACTCAGGGTGCCTTGTTTCTTTCCTCCTTGCTTTTCTGGGCAGCCTTGGCCCATGGCACCAGACCCCCAGAGCCGGGAGGCCCGTCAGCAGCGCTTTGCTCACTTCACCGAGCTGGCCATTGTCTCCGTGCAAGAGATCGTGGATTTTGCCAAACAGCTGCCAGGCTTCCTGCAGCTCAGCCGGGAGGACCAGATCGCCCTCCTGAAGACGTCTGCGATCGAGGTGGCTGGCAGGGACGGGGGTGAAGGGAGGACCTGAGCAGGATGTCTGTGGGAGGAGGCTTCAGCCAGCCCCCTGGAAAGCCACGTCCCCCACTACCCCCCGCCCCGGGAAGTAGGGATGAAGGGCTCACCCCTTCCTCGAAGGTGCCCCGAGCCAAGACTAGCCTGATAATTGTGTGCAGGTGATGCTCCTGGAGACCTCTCGGAGGTACAACCCTGGAAGTGAGAGTATCACCTTCCTCAAGGATTTCAGTTATAACCGGGAAGACTTTGCCAAAGCAGGTGAGGACTGAGCTCACAAAGGGGTTGGGTTGGATGGACAGATGCATTTTGTCCCATCATGCAGGGGGTCCATAGCAACTACAGAGCTGCAGGCCCGGGGTCTGAGCGGCTGCAAAGGGAAGGACCCACCTATTTTTCCAAGACGGAAAGTTGAAATGCTGATAGTTTACCCTTAACTGCCCCACACAGATTCCTGCTCTCTGTTGCATTAGGCCAGTGGTTCTCAAACTGTGCTCCCAGGAACCTGAGGCAGGGTTTCCACAGTGTCACCTTAGAGGAGACGTGACCTTCACCCTAACTTTAGCCAAACAAGAAGCTCCATTTAAATCTGCATTATATGTTGTGCCTATGAATAATATTTTTCTTGAAGAAAACATTTGCTTGAAAAAAAAAAAAGATTTGCTTGAAGAAAAGCTAGGAAAAATACTTGAAAACTTCACTGAGCCTTTTAGTAGTCAATCACGAAAAACCTTTCACAGACGTGCTCTTTAAGGATCATGCGGACTGATATTCTCCTTTTCAATTGCGCTTTCTGAGGAGCTGTGGCATTGGTGTTAAAACACAGCAGACATGCCCAGATGGGGCAGTTTTAGGATAAGAGGGAACACTTCTGTCCCCATCCCATAGCTGGAGTACTTTCTCCAAGAATTAGTTCATAGTGCTGTTCTCTGTCTGATATTTGCTTGCAGGCTAAGCAGTGTTGGTTTCCTCATATTCAGTTGTGGGTGGCATTTGTGCTGTGGCAGAAGGGTTGAAAGGTAGAAGGTGTTTTCGAGGGACAGGACTGAGGCTGAACAAAAGAGTGAGTGGTTTAACGCCTGAGTCAGTGGGTCTGTAAAATAGGGCTGATGCTGACCCCGTCCTCAGGTTTGGAGGATCCTGGTCTCTAGGGCAGAGTTCAGAAAGGTTTCTGGTGACTCAGGCCAGCTCTTGTCTGATCACAGGCCACCCAGGGAGCTTTCTAGGTAGGCCTCCCTTCACCATAGGGCATGGTAGGGCTGTGTGGGCACCTCTAGCCTTCTATAATGCTCCGTGCGCTGCTTGAACGTAGAGACACATGATAGGAGTGATGTAATGACTTTTTCCTGCTTTAGAAGCCCAGCCCTGCCCCCTTTCTCTACCCAACCACGGCCTTCTCCTTCACAACATCCTCCCTTCTGAACCCTTGCCTGTTCTCATGCCTGCATGTGTCTTTCGGCACTCACGGACTTGGGCTATCTGAATCTGCATCTATTTATAGATTCATTTATATAAGCGGTTTTCATGTCGTCGTGTTTGTCTTTCGTTTCTCATGGCTTCAGTGAGGGGAGGAGGACAGCGGTGCTCTTTGGGTAGGCCTCCCTCCCCCTCTGTCTCCACTACCATATGCTGCACGTGTGAGTGACTAGTGATGTGAACTGACCGCACTGGGGGTGCTCACTCAGCGAGCAGCAGTGGACCCTCACAGGAGGTGTAACTCTAAAACTGGCTCGTTCTACCAAGGGGCTCTTCAGCGCCATTCAAGGCTGGACACCTCACCAAGAAATGCTTTCTAAAAGAGCTTGTCCATTAAGTGGATCAACGCACACTTGATAAACATCGGGGTGAAAGTACAGGAAGTGACTAATCGAGAAGCCTGGAATGGAAAAGTTAGCAGATGGTTGCTAAAAGACATCTGAGAAAACCTAGGGGATGGGGTAGGGTGGAGAGAGTTTGACTGTGTTTGGGAGAAACGTTCATTAGAACGCTATCCTTTAGAACAAGTCATGATTTATTGAACTTCAGTCTTCTCAGTAAGAAGGCTGGTTCTATTTTTTTTTTAATTTATCATTTATTCAACAAACACTTATATGGTAGTTATTATATGTGCCACTCATTATTCTAAGGACCCATTATGAGGTAGGTACTATTATTATTTCCATTCTAGAGATGGGAAAACCAAAGCCCAGAGAGCTTAAATAATTACCCAAGGTCACACAGCCTAGGAAGTGGTAGAGCCAGGACTCAAACCCAGGGAGGCCAACAACAGAGTCCACACCTCCAACACTGCTGTCTCCCCGTGATGTGGAAAATGAAATGTATTGCTATTATTCAATGTAAGGCCAGTTGCCAGTGAAGAAGTCTTTTTGTAAATAAACATAGAGTTGCCTCTATTTCTAGTAATTTGGGGCCCTGAAGAGTTCTAAGAAGAATTCTAACAGAATTGTTATTATTTAATTCAGCATGTCCTATATGCTGGGTGCAGTGCAAATGGGTCTGTATGCTTTACCATTTAACCATCACAACAATTTTATAAGTTCAGATATGATTCCCACCTCACAGAAGAGGCTTAGAGAGGCCAAGAAACTTATCCAAGGTTACACAGCAGAGCCTGGGGACTTCTGAGTTTCCTGGTAGCTTCCTGAATTGAGCAGTGCTGCCCATGTCACGGGACTCGCCTGGTGGCTCAGTGGTAAAGAATCTGCTTGCCAGTGCAGGAGACCCAGCTTCGATCCTGGGGTCAGGAAGATTCCCTGGAGAAGGAAATGGCAGCCCATTCCAGTATTTGTGCCAGGGAAATCCCATGGACAGAGGACCCTAGTGGGCTACAGTCTCTGTGGTTGCAAGAGAGTCAGACGTGACTTAGGGATTGAACAACAAAGCCCATGCCACACTCCCCAGCCTCTCTTCTTCCTCCCCAGGGCTGCAGGTGGAGTTCATCAACCCCATCTTTGAGTTCTCCAGAGCCATGAATGAGCTGCAGCTAAATGACGCTGAATTTGCCTTGCTCATTGCCATCAGCATCTTCTCTGCAGGTGCGGAGGAGGGGCAAGAGGGAAAACCAGCGAGAGACTCAAACCAGAGAGGGCTGCAGGTGCCCATAGGGCAAGGATTGTGGGGGCGGAGGCCCTTGCTGTGTTCTTGGGGGATGGCAGAGGTTGGGTGGGGCAGGTCCCTATTTCTGGGGTTGTGATTTGGGGTATGGAAATAAGACCCTGGCCAGACCTGCCACTCAACTCTGTTGGTGACCTGTAGACCGGCCCAACGTGCAGGACCAGCTCCAGGTAGAGAGGCTGCAACACACATATGTGGAGGCCCTGCATGCCTACGTCTCCATCCACCACCCCCATGTGAGTCTCCCCATTGTACCGCCTCCCTCCTCTGCACAGCTCATCCCCAGCACACCTGCTCTCCCTTCTAGAACCCCTCCCTGACTGCATCGAGCACAGACACTTCTCTGCCTCTCCTGCAACCCCCCTACCCCTGGCCCCTCTTCCCTGGGGAGAGACAAAAGGCCCTACTTGTCCCTCTCTTTTCCTAGGACCGACTGATGTTCCCAAGGATGCTGATGAAACTGGTGAGCCTCCGGACACTGAGCAGCGTCCACTCAGAGCAAGTGTTTGCCCTGCGCCTGCAAGATAAGAAGCTTCCCCCGCTGCTGTCTGAGATCTGGGACGTGCATGAATGACAGCTCCTCCTCCATGTCTTCTGTTTTCCTGGGCTGGATGACTGAGACTGTGTGGCTGCCTCCTAGAGGTGGAGCCAGATGAAGGACAAACATTCCTGAGGGCTGGGCAGAGGAGATCCTCACGTGGCATTAAAGGAGAGTCAAAGGGTTGGGAGTTTTGTGGCTGCTGAGTAGTCGGGATATCCACACTGTGCTCCACGTGAAGACTCTGTGAACCCCGTCAAATGGATGAACCTGCGGGCCCCTTTGCACAAGGCTCTCCAGGGCCCTGCCCATCCTGCTTCTACCACTTCCTGTTTTCCCCCACAGGGTCCCCAGAGAAATTCTCCACTGTCCCTCCGCGGCTTGGCCGTAAATGCCTCGAGGCTGCCACACAGAGGTCTGGCACTGTTTGTATCAGTTCCGTTCAGTTCAGTCGCTCAGTTGTGTCTTTGCGACCCCATGGACTGCAGTACGCCAGGCTTCCCTCTCGATCGCCAACTCCCGGAGTTACTCAAACTCATGTCCATTGAGTCGGTGATGCCATCCAACCATCTCATCCTCTGTCGTCCCCTTCTCCTCCCACCTTCAATCTTTCCCAGCATCAGGGTCTTTTCCAGTGAGTCAGTTCTTCACATCAGACGGCCAAAGTATTGGAGTTTCAGCTTCAGCATCAGTCCTTCCAGTGAATATTCAGGACTGATTTCCTTTAGGATGTTTGTATAGGAAGACCAAACAGAATTCGGAAGGAGAGAAACCGATTTCTGGATTGGGGGAGGGGTGGGAGCCCGACCACCGGAGGCGGGAAGATAGTGTGTCTTTGAGGGTCCGCTTCCAGACTCAAGAGGGGGGAGGCAGGTCACAAGTGACAGCCTTGGCAGCGAGAGGGGACCTCCTTTTACCAGCCCCATTGCGCCGTAAGGGGGTCAATGAGGTGCTGAGGCTTGGAGGCCCGCTTCCTCTTCAGGGGTCCCGGTGGGATCGCGCGTTGTCTTTCTCTGGGGGAGGGGTGTTGGATTTATTTTTCGGAACCAACGCCTCAGTCGCGCACCTGTGTTCGCGCGTGCAGGTCCAGTGCTTCGGTTTTCCTGAAAATCAAAGGACAATTCCCTCCTCTTGGCCCGTAGGCCCTGTGGGACCAGGAAAAAAAAAAAAAAAAGTCCTCTGAGGCCAAGGGGAGGCTGCCGCGTCCCAGGTTGAGCCTCTCAGAAGGGCTGGACTGCATTTCCCAGCGGGCGCCGCGGCGCCGCCCACGCCCCCTTCCTTGGAGCGCACCGGGCGTAGGTGATACCGCGGCCGCGCCTTCCGGCCTCAAGTTCCTCCCCCCCGCCGTCCGGAGTTGGTAGGCTCCGCCGCCGCGGCCGCCGGCTTCCCAGCAAGGGCGGCTGGGCGCTTCCAAAGCGCGCGCGGGGGTGGGGGAGGGACGTGAGGTGAAGGGAACGGCGAGAAAGTCTGAGAGCAGCTTATTTTGAGAAGTCGTTTCCAGGGTGAACCTCCCGTCATCGAAATGGGCTCTATTACCGTGTCGAACTGAAATGTTTGCGCAACCTATGCCCAGAGCGTTCCCGTGGGTCCTCCCCTTGGCACGTAGAGGCGCGGGGCCGGCCCCGCGCGCCCCATCGCGCTCCCACTCCCTCACGCCTAGGTGTGTGCGTAAACGCCCTTCTCCAGAGACTGGCTCCGCCCTTCGGCGCTCGGCTTGGTGCAGCCCCGTCCCCCCCCCCTACCCCCAGGGGGTGAATGGTACGGCCCCCGGCCCCCCTCAGCCTCCCCTTCCTTCACCTAGTCCGAGTGGTGCGCGCCCCCCTGGTGCAGACGCGGAACTGGCTTGCGCTCCGAGCGGCGCCCTGGCCGGGGAGCCACTGACACCCGGCTTGCCCGGGGACGTCCAGCCGAGCCCGGCCGGTGCCCCTAGGCCCGGGAGGTAGGAAGGTCCGGGCCACTGGGGGCCCTAGGAAGGTGTTGGGGATTGGGTTCCTCGGGGGGAAACGGATCCTGGGAGGGAACAGGGGCTCCAGGGGGAAGGGATCTCTAAGGAGGCCCCAAAGGCGTGTGAGAGGGTTTGGGGGTCTCGAGAGGCAGAGCAGGGATCGGTAAGGAAAGGGGGCGGTGGGGCTGGAGGTGGGGGCGTCCGGGCCGCTGAGGGGGTTCGGGCTGCGAGCCTGGGCGCAGTTCGCGGCTGCAGGGCTGGGTTCCTGCGAGGCGGGCTGGCGGCCCTGGTTCCGGGGCGGGGGCCGGGGGAGAACTGTCCAGCAGGTGAGGGGGCGGGCAGAGCTGTCCAGCTCAGGGGCCCGAGCCTTGCTAAGCACATGGCGAGCGTGTGTGTGTGTATGTGTGTGTGTGTGTGTTTCTGTGCGCTTGTGTATATGTGTGTGTGTGTTTCTGTGCGCTTGTGTATATGTGTGTGCGCGCACGCGCGCGGCTTATCTTTGGTTAGGTTTTGAAGAAGGACATTTGGTTCTTTAAAAAAAATTTATTACTTTTTTTAATTCGGTGTTTCAAAATTGGCTTGTTGGTGAGTGGAGACGCCGTTGTTCAATCTTTCCTGCAACAGCTTCCTTGCTCGTCCTCGTGCACCTCTAAATTCGTCCTCCTGTTCCTGTCCTCCCCTCTTCCCCATCCCTGCCTAGCGCCTGCCTTCTTGCTCTCATTCTTCCCCAAGCTGGACCAGTCTGTGCTGAAGCGCTTGCAAGGTCACTGCCTGGGGAGGAGGGGGAGGGGAGAGAGCCTCCTGTCGTTGCTCACGTCAGCGAAGATGTCATATCGCTCTCTGGTTCCTGTGGTTTTACTGTTAACATCCTGCCCCAAACGGGGGACAGATCCAAGGAGCTGGTCCTTGTGAGCATTTGTAAGCTGAAAAGACATGTAATTTAAAGCTCTGTGGATGCAGTGGATGGTAACTGTGTAGAACTTCAGCAGGTAGGTTTGCGTTTGGAGATTGCTGCCTTTGGAATATAGGGGCTAATAATGATGGGTTTTACGTTTAGTAATGAGGCTAGAGGCCCAGTGGGTGGATGTGAAGACAGAGTGTGAGCTATAGGTACTGTTAGAGGATCTAGAGTCTTTGTGAGGAGGGGAGAAGGGAGAGAATGGGTAGGAAAGTCTTGGTTATCTCTGCAATCTGAATAACTGAAGGCAGTGGCTGTTGATGAGATATGAGCCGAGACTAAAAATCCATCCTATCTCGAGTGGCTGAAATGGTCATGACATCTCTGGGTCCTTGTGGCTTTGGAGAGAGATGAACACTGTAGAGCATGATAATGATTTCAGTTTTATTAAGTGATTCTCAGTTCAGAGGGGGCTGGGATCCCACCAAGGTTAGAGGTCTGATGCCTGGTATATCAGTAGAAGCCGCTTCAGGTGTGATCTTCGAGATTTTTGGTTGTAAAGGGCTCCTGGTTTTCAGTGTAAATATAGATTTCAAGGCTCAGCCTTGAGCTCTGGTCCTACAAATTCTGTTTTATTTTAAGGTGTTTTGGCTCTCACTAGGCATTTTCCACATGATTCTTTTTTATTGGAGCAAACATTTTTATTGAAGTGTGGTTGACAGTACACTGTTATGTTAGTTTCAGATGTACAACAGTGATCTGACATTTAAATATATCATAAAATGACCATCACAAACACGTAATTCTTTAGAGAATGAGTTATGCTTTTATCCGTCTTCCCATTTCATTTCTGTGTTTCCCTCTCCTTCTCATTCTGCTTGGGAGGAGCTCTCTTAACATTGCTCCACATTCTGCAGTATGCTCATGATTCCATAGCATTGAGGAGACCTAGAGGCCTTTTGCGGTGGTAGTGATGCCTAGAAATGAGTATACGGCAAGCTTGGGAACTTGGTTTTGGTTGTATAGAAAGGAGATAATCTCTTAAGAAAATCCAGAATTAGAACCAAGTGCAAACTAAAGGCCCATGAGGGAGAAGATAACCTGATAATTGGTAGATGTGGTCAGTGGAAGAGGTGTCTCTAGATTCAAGGAGAATGAATTGTTAGGGGCACCGGGCAGCTCTGGGGTAGCAGCTGCTAGCACTGTGCGGTCACCAAGCAGGGGAGGGATGGCAGCTCTGCTATAAATAGTGCTGGAGCCAGAGTTGCTATGGAGACAAAACCGAATCCTATTACCTGCAGGCCGTCTATGGGGAGCAAGGGAAAGGAGGGAGAAGTGTTTTGAGGGTTTGAGAGGTGCTGTAAATAGTTTTTAAAAATTGTTAAGTAGGAGAGAAAAAAGATATAACTTCTCATCTAGATCAGGTAGAGCCTTAAGCCTACAGGGAGTGTTTGCATTGTACATGCAGCGGCAAAAAGGGAGTGGCATGTAAGAGTGTGTGTAGTGCAGTGGGGTTCTGTGTATGCAGTGAACAAGGTCCTAGTGTGGCCGTGTGTGGCACACAGAGGTGCAATGCTGGAAGCACTGAAAGTAGCCTTGGCATGGAGTGAAACACTTTATTTAGGGAAGTATATGGAAATTGAACAGGAAATAAATTGCAGTTAAGACATGGAGTGAGTGAGTGCTCAGTCGCTCTGTCATGTCTGACTCTTTGTGACCCCAAGGACAGTAGCCCACCAGGCTCCTCTCTCCATGGGATTCTTCAGGCAAGAATGCTGGAGTGGGTTGCCATTTCTTTCTCCAGGGTAAGACATGGAAGCTTTTTCTAATTTTTGGACTGTGGTTTAGAAATTTCCCTGAGCACCTCTCCCTCTCCTCACAGAAATCTTGGTGTCTCTGCCTTTAGATTCTTTATGTCTAAGATCCAGAAGGACAGGGCCTCATCCGTGTGTATTGTATTACTGATTCAAATCCTGGGACCACAATAGAGGTGGAAGACTATGATTCAGCACCAAGGGCAGAGCTAGTATCTGTAGCCACTCAGCCCCTCTCTTGCTTAAAGAGGGGAGAAAAATGGTTTGGAGGAAGCAGCTAGGGCAGAGAGAGTCCTCACTTGAGATCGCATGGGGTAGAGTAGCCATCTGTTGTTGTTGTCTGAGTTTAATTAAGTGTCGTCTATAGGGCAGTTTCACATCAAGCTGAATGCAGAATGTTGGAACAGAATAATTAGGTTTCTACCTAGAGCCAGGAGTGCAGATGAGTTCTGATTAGAGAGTCTGGTTTGATCCTGATGCACCCTGGAGCAGTCCTGAAAGTGACTTAATTTTTGTTATTATGATAATTGAGTCCCGATTGGACTGACTAGGCCTGCTTTTCAGAACCAGGCCCAGGAGTGAGGCTGAAACGACCTGGTTTGTAGGGATGGGCAGGTGAGCCATTACTTATCCTACTTCATGACGTGTGACTGTGAGCTCATAGGCCCGGACAGAGCTCTAGACTGGGAAAAGCGTCACGCTCTCCTCTCTTCCATAGTAGAATGGAAGATCTTCTGACCTGGGTTGACGTGGAGAGGGATGCGTCTCTCAGGTGTAACAGTGGATCTTATTAGTACTTTTTCTTCCTGTTAGGCTTGGATTTTCAGATAACATCAGAATTCCTCCTGGGAACGTTGACTCCATGCCTGGTGCCTTGGAGTTTCTCTGAGATGGATTGATGAACTTGAGCCATGGTGCAAAAGAAGAAGTCCTGTCCTCGGTTACTTGACTACCTAGTGATCGTAGGGGCCAGGTAACCAAGAAGTGACTGATTTTCCCTAGTCATCTGGGGTAGCCACAAAATCTGTAAGGAATCCCCTTCCCTACTTCCACGTTGCTTTGCATATCTCATTCTTCTGTTATTTGACCCTGATGGGAACCTTGCTGCCAGTTGGAAAAACAAAACAGGCGGATCGAGACTACTGGCCTGGAGGAAGAGAAAGAGCAAACCTCTGTTCTTAACTAGCATCTTTTGTGATTTTTGAGCAAATATACTCTATCTACTTCAGCTTCCTTATTTCATAAAAAAGGAAAAGTATGTTGTGCTCCTTTTCTGTCTACCTATGCTCCTTGGGGAATTCATTAGCAAATACACCTTGAAAGATGTTAGTCATCTTATGGTGTTGGTGATAATTTTACTGTCGCCATTTGCCTTTCATTTCAGGATAGGCATCTTCATGGCAGCACAGACCTCAATGTGCCATGTTTTCCCAGGTCCTGCAGCTAGGTTGCTTTATCCAAAAGAGCATTTGTTGCTCCACTGTGGTTAAATTATTATTATTATTATTATTTTTTTTTTTTTTACTGTGGTTAAAACCCGAAAGAACATGCTGTCCCTTCAGGCTGCTGACCTTGTCCGTGTGTTCTCCAGGCACCCGAGCAGTGACAGTGTGGCCCAGACTCCGGAACTGCTACGGCGGTACCCGCTAGAGGACCATGCGGAGTTTCCCCTGCCCCCGGATGTCGTGTTCTTCTGCCAGCCAGAGGGCTGCCTCAGCGTGCGGCAGCGGCGCATGACCCTGCGGGATGACACCTCTTTTGTCTTCACCCTCACGGACAAGGACACTGGTGTCACCCGTTATGGCATCTGCGTCAACTTCTACCGCTCCTTCCAAAAGCGTGTGCCTAAGGAAAAGGGGGAGGCTGGGCCAGGGTCCCGGGGGAAGGAAGGGCCCCGAGCCCCCTGCACCTCCGAGGAGGTGGGCCCCGAGACCTCGGAGAGCGGCCCATCCCTGCAACCGCCCAGTGTCGACTCCACCCCGGACGTGAGCCAGTCTCCGCGGGCCAGACGCCGGGCCAAGGCAGGGAGCCGGTCCCGCAACAGCACGCTGACGTCCCTGTGCGTGCTTAGCCACTACCCCTTCTTCTCCACCTTCCGAGAGTGTCTGTACACCCTCAAGCGTCTGGTGGACTGCTGCAGTGAGCGCCTGCTGGGCAAGAAACTGGGCCTCCCTCGAGGCATACAGAGGTATGGTTCACCACCGCCGCTCGGAATAGGGGAGGCGGCTGGAGTTGAGGGGTAGTTGGCTGGTGAGGGGCGTAGGGATTTCCCTCTAAAACCTGAGGTCCCTCAGACCTCCTTAAACACTTAATGTTAATCCATGGAAGTGAAAGACTGCTGCAGAGTTAGACCTTCTTCCATGATCGTGCTTGGAGTGATGCTGAGGAGTTGGGTGTTTCAGGATGGGCAGGACACGAAGTCCTTGCTGTGTGTACATTTTGCACTTGTCATCACCCTTGTGTGCACCCTGTGGTCCTGGCTGAGCCCATAGAGAGGTCTTCTCCAGTTGCCATCATTAGATGCTCTGTGGTTATGCTGGACTGCCGTGAGGTATCAGCTCCCAGTGCTAATGTGTCTGCTCCCTGCCGTCTGCTCCTCAGGGACACCATGTGGCGCATCTTTACTGGATCATTGTTAGTAGAGGAGAAGTCAAGTGCCCTGCTGCACGACCTCCGGGAGATCGAGGCCTGGATCTACCGGTTGCTGCGCTCCCCGGTACCCGTCTCGGGGCAGAAGCGAGTGGACATCGAGGTCTTGCCGCAGGAGCTCCAGCAGGCTCTGACCTTTGCTCTCCCAGACCCCTCTCGATTCACCCTAGTGGACTTCCCGCTGCACCTCCCCCTGGAACTTCTGGGTGTGGATGCCTGTCTCCAGGTGCTCACCTGCATCCTCTTAGAGCACAAGGTGAGAGGGCAGCATTCTAGACCGTTCTAGGGGAAGGACTTTGAAGTGTGGCAGAGGCTAGACCATCAGAGATGAGGATTAGGGACTGCATCTTTTTCACCAACTTGTCTCCAAGAGATAACATGATACCAGGTATACTGTAGGTTCTCAGTGGGTGAGGGTTGAATTAAGGTACCAGCATTGTGGGGGTTAGGGGGCTCAGTGGTAAAGAATCTGCCTGCCAGTGCAGGAACCATGGATTCGATCCCTGGGTCAGGAAGATCCCCTGGAGGAGCAAATGGCAACTCACTCCAGTATTCTTGCCTGGGAAATCCCATGGACAGAGGATCCTTGGCAGGCTACGGTCCATAGGGTTGCAGTGAGTTTGACATGACTAGGCGACTGAGCATCGTGTGGGATATATTCAGAGAGCTTGGCACTCAGCTGAATTCATCTCAACTGTACCAGTCTAATTCTCTGGAAACCTCAGTAATTCTGTACTGACGAGTGATCCTGGGATTTGGGGAACAAGAACTAAGAAGGTAAAGGAGTGACTCAAGGGAGGATTTGGGCAGTGCTTACAGTGGGAGGTGACAGGCAGGCGGGGTGTAGGGCAGTGATAAGTGTGGAAACTAAGGTCCCAGGGCCGTGGCCTTGGTGAAAAGAAATTAAATTGTAGTGTCAGAGGCTCTTTTCACTTCAGCCTTACTTATTCTGTCGAGCAATCCTTCTGGTATGGTTTGTGGCAGGTCGTGCTCCAGTCCCGAGACTACAACGCGCTCTCCATGTCCGTGATGGCGTTTGTGGCAATGATCTACCCCTTGGAGTATATGTTTCCTGTTATCCCACTGCTGCCCACCTGCATGGCATCAGCAGAACAGGTGAGTCTCAAGGCGTCTTGTGGCTTTGTCACCTCTGCTCTGACACTGTCCAGGTGAAGGCTCCATGCCCAAAGAAGTTGTAAGTCAGTCCTGGTCCTGAATTCCTTGTTATAAGTTATTTGTCCACAAAATCTGAACTGATCTGGTGGGAAAACCTAGGCTATTTAGGCTTTTCTTTTTTAAACCTCTTTTTTTGTATTGGGGTATAGCTGATTAACGGTGTTATGATAATTTCAGGGGAACAGCGAAAAGACTCAGCCATACATATACATGGATCCACTATTTATAGTTTTTATTTATCACAGTTAATGTCAGGGATTATAGGCTACTGGCTACCCCACTGCAGGTGGTACATAATATGTATAATATATACTGTTACTTCTCTAAAATCTGAAGCATTCTGAACTTTGGAACACATCTGCCTTCAAGGATTTTGGAAAAGGGATTGTGGACCTGTGTTTTCCTCCCTTGGAAAAATCTTGACCTGACAAGTGATCACAGTAGGTTTTGGTTTTGTTCCTTGTCTTTTCCTCAGCTGCTGTTGGCTCCAACACCATACATCATCGGGGTCCCTGCCAGCTTCTTCCTCTACAAACTGGACTTCAAAATGCCTGATGATGTGTGGCTAGTAGATCTGGACAGCAATAGGGTGAGGCCCCTTGTCTGAGGCTCCGTGGGGTCTAGAATAGGAGTGTGTTCTGTTTTTCTAGATTACTGCCAGGAAGGGCCTAAATTTGTGATTGCTACTGTGAAACTCACTGAAACAACTTTTTTTTTTTTAAAGTGCTGCTTTTACTTTATTGTCTTGATCGGCTCTTGGGTAGGACCCAGAGAATTATAAGATTTAGTTTTGCTGGAGTTAAATGCTTCCCCGCATCTTCCAAGAGCAGCAGAGCAGTTATGGTTGCAGAATTATTAACCTATGGCATAGGTCATATCTCCTGGTTTTCTGGGAGTGTAGTTTCTAGTAAGAAACTGCCTTTCAGTGCAGACTTTAAAAAAGTATATTATTAACATTCTGTGAATATGTTCAAGCTTCGGTAGGTAGCCCTTTATATGTGTTTGCCATAAAACTTTAGAGAGTGAAAATAAAAGTACAAGGAATGAAACAAAAACCATGATCCTCATTATGCCCTGGTGGTCCAGTGGCTAAGAGTCCATGCTCCCTATGCAGGGGGCCCAGGTTCGATTCCTGGTCAGGGAACTAGAACTAAGAGTTTGCATGCTGCAACTAAAAGATCCTGCATGTTACAACTGAAGAACGCATATGCCATCACAAAGATGGAAGATCCCCCGTGCCATAGCTAAGACCTGGCACAATCCCATAAGCCTGTTGGCTAGGGAGAATCACCAAGAACATTTAGGTATACTGTTTCCTTTCAAGTGTGTATATCTGTCATATACGTGCATATATATATATATATGTATATTTATATAATGCATATATAATACGTGTATTTTAATGTGTATAATAGTATTGTATACACATCCCTGGTAGCTTAGATGGTCAAGAATCCGCCTGCCAAGCAGGAGATGCAGGTTCGATCCCTGGGTCAGGAAGATCCCCTGGAGAAGGAAATGTTTACCCACTGCGGTATTCTTGCCTGAGAAATCCCATGGACAGAGGAGCCTGGCGGGCTCTAGTCCATGGGGTCGCAAAAGAGTCAGACACGACTTCGTGACTAAAAACAACAACATTGTGTACCTAATTTCCTATTCTTGTTCCTTACCCTTACGTGAGAGAAAGTCTGGAGCAACTCATTCTGAAGTCGCGCCTTTGCTCTTTCTCTGGTGCAGGTGATTGCCCCCACCAATGCGGAAGTGCTACCTATCCTGCCAGAACCGGAGTCGTTAGAGTTGAAGAAGCATTTGAAGCAGGTGGGTGAAGAGGGGAGCCAAGGAAGGGGAGCAGCAGCAGCTGTTGAGAGAGCCGGTCTCCTTGCTGACTTCCAGTCGAGTAGATTTCTTTAGCCGTGGGCGGGCTCCAGAAAAGCAGGGTATCCCATTTCGGGGTGGTGGGGTGAATCTCAGAAGAGAGCCATTTAGATTCCTTCTTGTTCACTGTGTGTGCACCGCCCACCTCTAGTGCATAAAACCACCCTTCACTTTGTGTTGTTGTCACAGCCACTCTTCTTAACGGCCTCGGAGTATTCTCTGTCTCCTAAGGAGGGAGTCAGCAGTTTGGGCAGTCTGGCTCCTTTCGTGTTTTTCTCTTGAATTGATCTCTGGTCCCTACAGAATCATTTCTTCAAAAATTCCTCCCTTAGAGGAAACCCCGTAAACGCATTTTCATTGATTGATTTTCTTCTTCCTCTGCATGCTGAACACAGTACCTGAAGGTAAAACGTGCTGAGACCCGGGTCCCCTGCCCTGCTGTATGTGTTGTGTAGGACCACCAGTAGATGGCTCTGTGTTTCTTTTTAGGAACCCCTCATTTGATGATCAGAAATCTCTCTCTGTGTTGTCTCAGTTATTTAGCAATACCTCTAGGTGAAATCCGTTTGGATTTAAATGAGTCATTTTGTGTCATCCCTCTCTTTCTGTCACTTGGCTCCATCACTGCTGATGCAATATGATGTGTGGTAACTGCAGAGTGTGGTGAGGATAGCAAGTTCAGAAGGTTCTCTAGCTGTCTTCCTTTGCTGTGTTTTCATTCTCAATGATTGCTTTAGTATGACTAATGAGATGGAGAAGTACAGTCAGAATTGTACTTTACATGTTCATAGGAGCTAAGATCCCTGGCCTCACAGATCCTGTATTCTGACCCCTGTCACTCAAAGTGAGGTCCCTGGACCAGCAGCATCAGTATCACCTGGGCTTGTTAAACGTGTAGAATCACCTCTGACATACTGAATCAGAATCCGCATGCAGCCACGTCCCCAGGTGATTCCTATGCTCGTAACATTGAAGAAACCCTGCTGGGACTGCCCTGGTGGTGCGGTGGTTAAGAATCTGTCTGCCAATGCAGGGCACATGGGTTCAGTCCCTGGCTGGGGAAGATTCCGCATGCCGCTACTGAAGCCCATGCGCCCTGGAGCCCACACTGTAACCGGAGAAGCCCCAGCAGTGAGCAGCCTCCTCCCCACACTAGAGAGAGCCTACATGCAGCAACAAAGACCCAGTGCAGCCCCCCAAAATTAGCTGATAAAAAAAACCAAACACTGCTGGTATAAACCAGTGGTTTTCAAACTGGCCCGTGGAGCCCCTGAGGATTGATTTAGATCAGGACCACTGAGCTATGAGGCTCTAGGTTCCTCATGTCCTTCAGAGAAGCTTTACTTTTATAGGTTTCAACTGTTTATGTTCCTACCTAGATCTCAACTGAAAAACAAGGTTTCATAGCTGAAACAAATTTGAAAACTATCACCTTGGACCTCAGGTTTGATCAGGTGGCCTTGATCAGATTGGTTTAAGCTGAAGATTTCGTAATTCAGATTGTTTTCTAAAGGTTAAAGTCTTTGGATTCTTGTTTCAGAGATGAAGGCTCTTTCCTAGGAATTGACTTTGGCTGGCCGCCCAGGACTCAGCCATCTGTGAGGGACTTCTTCTTGTTCCGCAGGCCCTTGCCAGCATGAGTCTCAACACCCAACCCATCCTCAATCTGGAGAAATTCCACGAGGGCCAGGAGATCCCCCTTCTCCTGGGAAGGCCTTCTAATGACCTTCAGTCCACACCTTCCACCGAGTTCAACCCACTCATCTACGGCAATGATGTGGATTCGGTGGATGTCGCAACCAGGTACACGCAAGCCAACCAGACAGTCACAAGCTCTTAAATTGGTCCCTCCTCACTCAGTGACCTTGGGGCAGATTACTCCCCTGAGCCCAGAGATTATTTATAAAATTTGGGTAATATCTAGTTTTATTTGCCACCTTAGTTAAAGCAGAGTAAATGGTTCATCATATTCTCAGGCCTTTTAGGCCTTGGGTGCAGAAGCGGGTTGATGATTCTTTAAGACATCTCTCCCCTGGCTGTTGGAAGCCTGTTAAATGATGACCTCGGGAGGTGGTCTGAGGCCTCGGGTCGTGGGGACCCTTGCTCCACAGGGCGTGGGACTCGGGTCAGCTCACTGTCCCCTTCTTCTCCAGAGTGGCCATGGTCCGTTTCTTCAACTCCCCCAACGTGCTGCAGGGCTTTCAGATGCACACACGCACCCTGCGTCTCTTCCCCCGGCCCGTGGTGGCTTTCCAAGCCAGCTCCTTTCTAGCCTCACGCCCCCGGCAGACTCCTTTTGCTGAGAAACTGGCCAGGACTCAGGCCGTGGAGTACTTTGGAGAGTGGATCCTGAACCCCACCAACTACGCCTTCCAGCGGATTCACAACAGTGAGTCCCCGTCGCTCTGTGCCGCCCCACCTCCTGTTTTGTCCTCCTGATGGCTCTTCCTTTTGCGCTCTCCTCTGCCAGTCTGCAGGCTGCCCCCGCTATTCTGACTTCGCTTGAGACTTTCTCCCACCTTTCTTTTACGTTTTGCTTGCTTTCTCTCCCCCTGTTGCCCACTCGAGTCTCCTTTCTTCCCTCCACGGGTAGACATGTTTGATCCAGCCCTGATTGGCGACAAGCCCAAGTGGTACGCCCACCAGCTGCAGCCCATCCACTATCGAGTATATGACAGCGGTTCCCAGCTGGCCGAGGCGCTGAGCGTGCCGCCCGAGCGAGACTCTGACTCTGACCCCACTGATGACAGGTGAGCAGCGCCTTACAGCGGCAGGAGGGTTCTCAGAAGGCTAGGAGACTCTCGCGAGCACAGTGGCTGGATTTCATAGGGTTTAGACATCAGTCCGCGAAGCCTTGGGTCATAGTTCAGTTGATTTTGTGTTCGTTTTCTCATTCTCTCTCTTGTTCCCTGATCTTGAGTTACACGTGCTCCTCTGTTGATTTTTCCTGACACGGGTTGCTGATTCTTATCTCTGCCCCATTTCTCCTGTTTTGTTTTTCTTGCTCCTCCCTCTGCAGCGGGAGTGACAGCATGGATTATGACGACTCAAGCTCTTCTTACTCTTCCCTTGGTGACTTTGTCAGCGAGATGATGAAATGCGACATCAACGGTGATACTCCTAGTACGTATCGGAGAAATTAGCCACTCGGGGCAGGGTTTGGGGCTCTGCGACGGAAGGTCTACAGCTGCCATCCTTGAGGTTTTTTTTTTTTTAAAGAATTAAAATTACAAAAATTAATCTTTTAATTGGAGTGTAGTTGATTTACATCGATAGCTTCTACGTCCGCCAGACATATCCCCCTTGGGTCTTGGCAGACGTGGACCCTCTGACACACGCGGCGCTGGGGGATGCCAGCGAGGTGGCGATCGATGAGCTGCAGAACCAGGAGGCGGCAGAGGAGCCCGGCCCGGACGGCGAGAGCTCTCAGGAAAACCCGCCCCTGCGCTCCAGCTCCAGCACCACCGCCAGCAGCAGCCCCAGCACCATCGTCCACGGCGCCAGCTCTGTACGTGACGACCCGGAGGAGGGGACGAGTGAGAACTGTGACTTGGGGTGTGGGGGCCTCCTCTCTGTTAGGAAAGCTAGGGTGAAACCGTCTGCTTAATTTGCTACTTTCTCTGCATTTCCCCCTAGCCTCCTCTCCGTAGAGCCTGTGGTTTAAAGCCTATGAGATACAGTCTGACCCCAGAAGTGAGCTGAGATCTCCCCCGTGCATAATCTGCACAGAGAATAGGGGTGTCACGGAGATGTTTCTCACACACTCCTCAGGCTCAGAGTCTAGCAGGCCTGGCTTGGCCCTGCCCAGCTGAGAAAGACGGGAAGGCACCCCAGGTGCCAGGTGACTGCTTTGTATTTAATATGTCCCCAGGAACCTGCCGACTCAGCGGAGACAGATGAGAAGGCGGCAGGAGGCGTCCCCAAGTCCCTGCCCACCGTGCATCCTGGCGTGGGCAAGTGCAGCGCAGATAGCCGTCAGACAGAACCCGGAGAGGAGTCAGTGCGCCGGCGAGCCTCTGACAGTCCGAGCCTCCAGCCCCAGTATGGCTTTCCCCCTGAGGAAGACGACGAGCAGGGGGAGAGTTACACCCCCAGATTCAGCCAGCATGTCAGTGGCCATCGGTGAGAGCCTGCGGATGCGGGAAGGGCCTCACCCCCGTGGGCCCTGGGGCGAGGGTGGACCAGAAAGTCCCGGCAGCCCGAAGGCTCTTGAGGTCCAGCATCCCCGGAGGCTCGTGCTTTGCTCTAGCCCTGTAGGGACTGCGGGAAGGGAGTGCAGTGTAGAGTCAGGCCCGTCTGCCCAGGACTTGGCAGCCCTGCCTGGGGGCTCAGAGGTGCCCCTGTGTGTTCAAGGGCTCAAAAGCTGCTGCGGCCCAACAGCTTGAAACTGGCAAGTGACTCAGACGCAGAGTCGGACTCTCGAGCAAGCTCGCCCACCTCCACCGTCTCCAACAACAGCACGGAAGGCTTCGGGGGCATCATGTCTTTCGCCAGTAAGTGCCTTCAGCTCCTGCCCGCCTCGGTCCCATCTCCGGTCCGGCAGGGCCTGGCCACGGCAGATGTTCCTTACAACTTCAGACATAGGGCTGGGTTGGCATTGTCAAGCTCCTCCTCAGGTCCTTTGAGTGATGCCAAATAAGATATTCTTGGGGGAAGTCAACAGAGAACAGGGACAGGTTAGTCATTGTCTTTATGCCTGGAGGTTTCAGTCTGTTTCAGGGTAAGACAGCTGCCTGTTGAACTGAAAAGGAATCATTTTATTAAAATCATAACCCTTGTACACGTATCTCGTGGAAACGTTCTGGTCAAATTTGATTTGGGATTTGTGTCTAATACCTTCTCTGCATGGGGGAACGATTTTTTCACACATATGCCTTGAAATCTATGTGACATTGGCTTGTACACAGAGAATATTACCAGAAATGAGGGTGGTGTCAGTTCAAGATTAAAGACAGACTAGGGGCCAGAGAAGGCCATCATGGGGGGATCATTGTGATGGTGAGGTTTGTTTGTTTGTTTTAAGAAGCCAGGAAGGGACAGTACCAGCGTCAGACCGGAAGTGCATTATCTGCCAGGCGTTTGTGCTGGGCCGGCAGTACAAGAGAAGCTTGGGTGTTACCATGGGAGGCAGCCAGGGAAAGTGGTTCCTGGGGGTTCTGAGCGTTCCTGGCAGTAGCCCTTTTGTTTGCCCTAAGTTAGCCATGGTCCTTTCTAAGCTTAGGTGAGAGACTCTGGGATTACATCTGAAGAGGAGGAGGGTGGAGGTGGTGCTCCAGCCCCTGGAGGGGAGTGCTCTGATGCTTCCCCCTGCCCCTGACGCATGGCTCTCGCCCGCCCCCCCTGGACAGGCAGCCTGTATCGGAACCACAGCACCAGCTTCAGCCTCTCAAACCTCACGCTGCCCACCAAAGGAGCCCGAGAGAAGAGCACACCCTTCCCCAGTCTGAAAGGTGACTACCGCCCTCCTTCTGCCAAGCCAAGGTCCTCCGGGAAATATCTCAGGCCCGTGGGTGCTTGTGAGGAACCCCGTGTATGATGAGTTATCTGACCTGGCCGTTGCCTCTTACACAGCGCTTCTCATGGCTCTCACCGCACATCCTATGAGTTCTCGCTGGTTTTCAGGTGGAAACTGTCTTTCGTAGCTAAAGAGAAGGCTCTGTCATGTCATTTAGGATAATGGCAACTGGGGGATTACTGCTGCTTCCTAGGGGTACCTTTGTCAGAACCACATAATCCACATAGGGCTCGTCGGCTACCACCAGTCTTCTGCCAGGTTCCTACTGCATGGACTTAGGACAGACTCCATCCTAAGGAGCTGGCCCACCAGGGTATGGTTGTGAAAAGACTGGCAGTGTTTACAGAGTCAAGAGACCTCTTACTTTGGCTTCCTGTCAGCTCAGGGCCCCATGAGTGTAGCACTGGTTGGCATCGAGGCGCGATTAAGACCTTATTGGATTTTCATTGTGATCTCCCAACAGTTTGACAGGCTCTTCTGAATGTACTCTGACTTTTGTTTGTTTCCTTTGGAGTTTGTGCTGAAATATTTAATCAAAGAAGAAAGCCCAGTGAGCAGCAGTTTCGTGTATTTTCTAAGTGACCTGTCTCCTCACCAGTTAGTAAATGTTAGGGATCTTAGGAACGTTCTTTGGTGGGGATGGGAGCATAGGGTAGATGGGCAGAAGGACATCACGGCTAGGGGTGTGTGTAGGGAGCTCACCAGGCCTGCAGGGCGGATCGGCCCAGGCGGGCAGGTTAGGGATGGAAAGGCGGCAGCGTTGCTGGCTCTCGTGTGACACAGCTGCTGGGGACAGGTGTCCATGCTCTCATCGCATGCCATGCCGGCGCTTCACTCCATCCGCCGCACTCGTCCCGCCCACCCGCTCCCGTCCTCAGCCCCACCCCCTCCCCATGATGCCATCGACACACTGGGGCGCTTCCCTCTGCCTCCCTGTGGGCCCTCTGGACCCCTGTGCTGGATGTTTCATGAAACAGCTCGCTCTCATGCATGCGTCCGTTGAGTACCTAAAGGCTCCTGGTGTCATTCCCCTGCCTCTGGTTCGGAGAGGCCATAGTCTTAGGACAGTCTTCCCCAGAGCCTGGGTTTGTTCCCCTTGGCCACTTGGCTTCCAGCCTCTGGAGGTGCCCGAGAACGAAGGTCACATGCACTAAGCTTCGGGAGGATGCTCAGACGATCTGACTGACAGCTCCATCATGGGGTGCAGGGTGGTGGTATCATGGTGCACCTACTAATTGTGTATTTTGTGTCCCAGTATTTGGGCTAAATACTCTAATGGAGATTGTTACTGAAGCCGGCCCCGGGAGTGGTGAAGGTGGGTCTTGCCCGTGAGCTCTGCATGATCTTTTTTCTCCTAGCATCTCCTGTGCCTGCCTGAGGGCCATCCTCCTCCCGGAGCAAGCGGCATCACGCGAGTGGCCCGCCTTGCCCTGCCCCCCCGTGCTTGCCCGTGGGGCGTGCTGCTGGTGCATGTGGAGCGGCCTGAGTCTCCATCCCCACCTTCTCCACGTGGCTGGTCTCCACCTGTGTGTGTGTGACACCCCGGGGCTGCCCGCACCCAGTCCTTCCAGGGAATGGGTGCAGAGCATGGCTGCCCCGGGGGGCTGTGCTGACCCTCGCTCCTGGACCCCCAGGAGTGACGCCCGTCTCCTTCTGCCTTCCTGACCGCAGGAAACAGGCGGGCCTTAGTGGACCAGAAATCGTCAGTCATTAAACACAGCCCAACCGTGAAAAGAGAGCCTCCGTCACCTCAGGGTCGATCCAGCAATTCTAGGTAATAAAGGGCAGCACTGTTTTGTTTTGTTTCCTGTGTAAATATTGACTTATTTATTTGGCTGTGCTGGGCTTAGTTGTAGCACTCGGGACCTTTGATCTTCACTGTCACGTGGGATCCTTAGTTGTGGTACATGAACTCCCCAGTAGCAGCATATGGGATCTAGTGCCCTGACCAGGGATCGAACCTGGGCCCCTTGTGTTGGGCATGCCCAAGAAGTCCCCAGAGCTGTTTAAAAGGTTCTCAGATGGAGGTAGTGATTCCTGTACCAAACATGAGGGGTACTGAAGAGAGAGAGAGAGAGGTGGAATCCCTTCCCACTCTGACTCGGCCCCCTTGAGGCAGCCGTCGCTTGTGGTGTGGAGGAGGGTGGGACCACTGCTGGGTCCTTGGGCCCACCCGGCCGTCTGGAGGGGTGGGCTTCGCAGGGGTGGCCTTCGCAGTGCTTTGGAAAGTGGCTTCGTGTTTTTGCCCCCTGGTGGCAAACATCTAGTCTGGTGAAAGTGGGGGATGCTCTGCCAAGGAGCCGCTGACCCCAAAAGTGGTGTGCGGACCACCCCCCCAGTGAGAACCAGCAGTTCCTGAAGGAGGTGGTGCACGGCGTGCTGGACGGCCAGGGCGTCGGCTGGCTCAACATGAAGAAGGTGCGGCGGCTGCTGGAGAGCGAGCAGCTGCGCGTCTTCGTCCTGAGCAAGCTGAACCGCACGGCGCAGTCCGAGGACGAGGCCCGGCAGGACATCATCCCGGACGTGGTCAGTGCTGGGGGCCAGGGGCCGCCTGGGGAGAAGGGGCGGGGCCGCCTCCCTGGAGACAGCGGTGCCCACTCTCGGCCCTGGGCTGTCGTTGCAGGAGATCAGCCGGAAGGTGTACAAGGGCATGTTGGACCTGCTCAAGTGCACGGTCCTCAGTCTGGAGCAGTCCTTCGCCCACGCCGGCCTGGGTGGCATGGCCAGCATCTTCGGGCTTCTGGAGATCGCCCAGACCCACTACTACAGTAAAGGTAGGGGTGGGACCAGCAGGGCGGCATGCCGTCCGCAGAGAAGGAACCCGGCCCCTTGACAGGATTCCCAGTGCCAGGCTGCTTCCTGTGAGGCTCTGGGCTTTTCTTTTCTAGCGCATGTCTTTATGTAGCGGGTATTCTGCTGTTGGGGCAGAGAACGAGGCTTGCTTTTCTTTCTCTGCACTTTTTCCCTTCCACCTTCTCCTCTGTCCTCGCTTCTCCCACCTCATTCCACACCTGGACTCTCTCTTTTTTTAAAAAAAGAAACATTTACTTATTTGGCTGCGCAAAGATGGTCTCAGTTGCAGCATGTGGGATCTCGTTCCCTGACCAGGGATCGAACGCGAGCCCCCAGCTTTGGGAGCTCGGGGTCTTAGCCACTGGGCCACCAGGGAAGTCCTCTCTGTCTCTTTTGACCTCTTCGTGTGTTTCATCTTTTCCTCAGAACCAGACAAGCGGAAGAGAAGTCCCACAGAAAGCATCAGTACACCGGTTGGCAAGGATCCTGGCATGGCTGGGCGGGGGGACCCAAAGGCCATGGCACAGCTGAGGGTCCCCCAGCTGGGACCTCGGGCACCAAGTGCCCCAGGAAAGAGTCCCAAGGAGCTGGACACCAGAAGTCTAAAGGAAGAGAACTTTGTGGCATCCATTGGTGTGTATCACGTGTTGAGTGAGCTGGAGGAGTTCTGGCTTCTTCAGTGTCCCTGCCTCCTTTCAATTCATCCAGAATCCCGCCTCTCTCTTCCCCATGCTTTGCTTTCCAGACAGGGGGACAGATTTGTGTCCATTTCTAGCCATGTCTCTTTATACTTCTCTATCCCTTATGCTTTGTTTACAGCCACCCTCACCTGAGCCTCAAAGGAAGAGTGGGAGTTTTGCTTAGGGGGCCCCGTGGACCCCCCAGACCTCTGGCTGGAGTCTGAGCTGGACTCCCCATCCCCCCCTCTCTTATTAACATTGGGATTGCTTCACATAGTGGAGAGCTCCTAGAAGCTGTAAGGCAGTTTATAGATGCATCTCTGGGCTGCGACACTGTGATTGTCTGGGTCTCTACAGCCAGTTTCCACCCCCATCCAGCCATCACACTGCCCTTGGACTTGCTCCTCTGGGGCATGTCCGGCCACCCTATCTCCCTGGGTTCTAGACCTTGAGGTGCAGAGTTCTGAGTCAGCTCTTCCTCAGTGGACTTGATACTAGCGCTAGCTTTATGTGTGGTGTTTCTCCATTCCCACTGAGGCAGTGCCTTGATGAGCTCTCGGGGCGTCTGTCTGACTCACTTGCCACATGACCTGGACTCATCTAGATGGTATCTCTCTCTTTCTGGTTCTAGATCCCTGGGGAACATGCTTCTAACTGAAGCGTGTTTTTGCCACATCCATGAGCCAATAACTTTTACTCCCTTAAATGGTAATGCGGAGCCAGTTTCCTTTTTAGAAACCTGGCCTTCTCTAGCTGGCAAAATACTTTCCTCGAGGCAGCCAGCAAAGTCTATCTCCTATCTGTTGTGACGCTCTAGAAACTGACTGACCCACCAGTCTGGAGATCTGGAGTTTTAATCCTAGATCAGCCCCCAGCAAAGAAAATGACTTTGGACAGATCGCTTCCCTTTCAGGGTCTGTATCTCCTCACCTGGGAAGCAAGGAGATTGGACCAAGTAGACTTTATAGTTCTTTCAAGAAAAGAATTGCTGTGATGACTATTCCCTCTTCTCTACCCCTACTAAGATGCTCTTCTTGACCATTTAGGGTTCTCTGTCCACCTCTACTGGCTAAGGTGGGTCTTCTGGCAGGGCAGGCACTGATTCTGAGGGTAAGGCGGGTGTTTTGGTAGCAACAGGGAAGGATGCTAAGCCTGCACAGGTGGCCTCTGTCCAACCCAGGGAAGCACCCAGATTTGTGCTGATGTTTCTGAGACCCTTTGGCTGCACGAGGTGATCGTCTGTCTGATCTGGAATCTTTAAAATTTGCTGGTGCCTGGCTCACTTGGCACAGAGAGCACACTGTGGTGGAAGTTTCCCTTGGTCCAGGGTTACGTGATCTTGGGCAAGCGCTTCAGCCTCTTTGGGATCAGCTTCCTCGCACCAGAATGAAGGAGCTTTATTAAAGGCTTCTCCAGCTCTGATATTCGGAAGGATTTTTACTGACGCATTGAGATGAGGAAAGGAATTTAGTTCTTGAGTTGGGCGGCGGGGGGGAAGGCATTAGATCTCTTGATGTTTCACCCCCCTCCTCCCCTCAATGAAGATCTCTCTTGATCTCTTGATTTGTAGTCCTGTGCCTGAGACGGAAGCACCTTGGGTGGGTGGGGTTTCCATTTCATCTGTCTGACCAGCCTCTGACTCTCTCTGTCTTTCTCTCCTGCTTACATTGCATCTGGGGTAGAATTGTGGAGCAAGCACCAGGAAGTGAAAAAGCAAAAAGCTTTGGAAAAACAGAGTAAGGAACAAATGCCCCTTCCCGTTCCCAAGTCTCCCATACCTGCCAACTCCCCAGGCCCAGTCGGGGCAGGCTCCCTTGGTCAGCCCCAACCCAAATTTGTTCTTAGGGGGGTATTTGGAACGAAAGCAGGTAGGTGGTGTGTGACGCCTAGGTATGTGCTTGTAGGCTGCTTCTGCCCCTTCCCCTTGTGGTAAACCAGGCGGTGATCAGGGCATCCGCTGCGTAAAGGCCCCCAGAGCTGGGTTCTCTGTTGCCCCAGAGTTGGTGGGGAGAACGTTTGCCTACTTCAGCGCCCCTCATTGGCTGAATCTCCCGCACCCACTGGAAGGCCTGTGGGCACAGTTGGCAGAGATGGTTGCTGTCCCTCCGTGTTGAGTCTGCAGCTTCCCGACTCTCTCTGGTGGCTTGCCTAGGCACGCTTTCTCGCTTTCTGTCATTCTGTCCTTCTGCCATACCATTGTGGATGGGCGGGAAAGACGGGGGTGCCTTTTAACCTCGAACTAGAAGCTGGGGGGGTGGGCAGTGTCCACGGAAACAGCTAGTGCTGTTTAATCTCCCTGGGCTCCTCCTGCTCTGGTCCCTTCAGACACATTTTTGGGAAAGCACAGTGACTGGGGGCCCCTTAAAGGCTCTCCAGCCCCAGTGAAGCGCTGACCCTGAGTGCAGTGGAGTGTGGTTTGTTTGTGTAACTTTTCCTCCTTAGGGTGATTCGGTCAGAGTCTTCTCAAGTTGAGAAGATGGCTGCAGAACCCCTTGAGACCAGGTCTAATTTTCCCCTACCTAGTTCTTAAGGCATCTGGGGACTTCTTTTTCCAGCAGGGCCCGAGTGAGTGGCAGTCCCTGGAAAGGTGACTGGGACACATGGAACAGGTCTGGGACCAGGCCGTGCCTCTGTCCCACTCCCTTGGCCAGCCTGCCCCCTCGCCTGTATGCCGAGTAACACAAGTCTTCCCCTCCTCAGGGCCTGACGTAATCAAACCCACCTTTGACCTTGGTGAGACCGACGAGAAAAAGTCCCAGGTCAGCGCAGACAGTGGTGTGAGCCTGACATCCGGTTCCCAGGTTTGTGACAGCCTTGTTCAGAATCGTGAGCATTCACAGTTCGCTATCTCAGAATACTTCTTTAAGACCGAAACAAAAAGACAACCTTGAAACATCATGAATATCCAGTCGCAGAGGAATGATGAAATAAGTGTAATATATCCATGTAACGGAGAAGGAAATGGCAACCCAGTCCAGCGTTCTTGCCTAGAGAATCCTGTGGACAGGGGAGCCTGGTGGGCTGCCGTCAATGGGGTCGCACAGAGTCGGACACGACTGAAGTGACTTAGCATGCATGCATGCATTGGAGAAGGCAATGGCAGCCCACTCCAGTATTCTTGCCTGGAGAATCCCAGGGACAGAGGAGCCTGGTGGGCTGCAGTCCATGGAGTCTAAGAGTCAGACACGACTGAGCAACTGCACTTTCACTTTTCACTTTCATGCATTGGAGAAGGAAATGGCAACCCACTCCAGTGTTCTTGCCTAGAGAATCCCAGGGACGGGAGAGCCTGGTGGGCTGCCGTCTATGGGGTTGCAAAGAGTTGGACACGACTGAAGCAACTTAGCAGCAGCAGCAGTATCCATGTAATACAATATTCAGTTCAGTTCAGTCGCTCAGTCATGTCCAACTCTTTGCAGCCCCATGAATTGCAGCACGCCAGGCCTCCCTGTCCATCACCAACTCCCAGAGTTTACTCAAACTCATGTCCATCGAGTCGGTGATGCCATCCAACCATCTCATCCTCTGTCGTCCCCTCTCCTCCTGCCCCCAGTTCCTCCCAGCATCAGGGTCTTTTCCAATGAGTCAACTCTTCGCATGAGGTGGCCAAAGTATTGGAGTTTCAGCTTCAGCATCAGTCCTTCCAATGAACACCCAGGACTGATCTCCTTTAGGATGGACTGGTTGGATCTCCTTGCAGTCCAAGGGACTCTCAAGAGTCTTCTCCAACACCACAGTTCTAAAGCATCAATTTTTTGGTGCTCAGCTTTCTTCACAGTCCAACTCTCACAACCATACATGACCACTGGGAAAACCATAGCCTTGACTAGACGGATCTTTGTTGGCAAAGTAATGTCTCTGCTTTTTAATATGCTATCTAGGTTGGTCATAACTTTCCTTCCAAGGAGTAAGCATCTTTTAATTTCATTGCTGCAGTCACCATCTGCAGTGATTTTGGAGCCCAAAAATATTAGTCTCCATTAATGACTGTATTTTCAAAAATTTAGTGACATGGGAAAGTGTTTACAAAGCTACATACAGTGTGATTCAGACTTTACTTTTAAAATATACATAGGAAAGACTGAAAGGAAGTATGCTAAAGACTTAATAACAGTGATTAATGTGGGTGGTAAGTTTATGGCTTTTTTTTTTTAAATTTCCTTATTTCTTTCATATATTTTCCATAGTGAGCACGTATTTGTTTTACATTCATTGTTTTTCTTATTCTGTAAGTCATATATATTTTAAATTCAGGAAGAAGAGCTGATTTCTCATGACCTATCCAGGGATGACAATAGAAGGGTGGGGATGGGAGGAGGAACAAGATACAGTGTTTCTTAGGGAAGCTGAGAGTGGATGGGCCACCTCCCTACTGTGTCTGAGTCCGCGTGTCTTGTTTCAGAGGACTGATCCAGACTCTGTCATCGGTGTGAGTCCCGCCGTGATGATCCGAAGCTCAAGTCAGGACTCTGAAGTTAGCACCGTGGTAGGGGAACACCAGGCTGGCACCTTGGTGGGCGGGGTGTGCGTCCCCCTTTGGAAGAAGGGGGTTTCCTCTCTCCTGTGGAGGCTGTTCTTAGTCTCAGGTCAGCTTGGTTCTCTTGGTGGAGACGTGTACCTGTCATGGGTCTTTGTTCATGGGATCAGACCCAAGATTTCACCCAGGGCTCCTCCTCCTCTTGTAAAGAAGGTACTTCTGGAGGCTGTCTTAACACGCCTTTGAGGCTGGGTCCTTTTTTTTCTTCATGGCAGCAGAGAGCTCTAACAAGCTTGGCATCTCTGCGACGCACCCCTGGGGAGACCCCTTAGCAGCTTTCTTCCTTTGCAGGTGAGCAACAGCTCCGGAGAGACCCTGGGAGCAGACAGCGACCTCAGCAGCAGCGCGGGCGACGGCCCAGGCGGCGAGGGCAGCGCCCACTTGGCAGGCTCTCGGGGCACCTTGTCTGACAGTGAGATCGAGACCAGCCCCGCCACCAGTGCCATCTTCGTAAGCACTGTTCACTGGGATGGGGCTAGGTTAGAAAAGGTTGACAGTTAGGAGGCAAAAGGGAAGGAAGGCATGGATAACCTTCGTATATCTGACCCTCAGGAAAATGTTTCTTAAATTAGCTCTTTTCAGAGTCATCCGATGCCATGCTCTGGGACTTTGAGAACTGTCTCCTGAATCATTGATGAGTTAGGCTTCCTGCCCAGTGACATAAGGGCTTCGACTCCTATGTGGCAGTAACCCCCATGTTTAAAATAAACAAAGTGATGCCTTTGTGGCCATGTCAGGGCAACTGCGGCTCTCATTTTGTCCCAGTCAGCCTGTTTTTATTCTGGTCACTGCTTTGTTTTTGTAGCACCTTAAAATAGCATTTCATTTTCATGTATTCCTAACAGTTATTCAAAGCTTTCCTTCATGAATAAACATCTATTAAGTGATTGACTAAATGCCAGATTCTGTAACAAAGAATCAGGGATGACAAGGCATGATTCCCCTTCTCAAGAAGTTTGCAGTTCTGTATATTGCTATGACCAATCTCTTCTGATAGGTGAGGGAAAAAAAAAAGATCTTGCCCTAGGTTATACAGTAAGCCAGTGCTCAGCTGGAATTAGAGTTCTTTTTAGACCCTGTCTGTAGACACACCGCCCTGCAGTGTATACAGGCGTCCACGGGCAGCGTTAAGGGTTCTGACACTCGCCATGTGGTTAGGCAGAGCTGAGGATGGGTGTTCTCCGCCTGAGCTCAGAGGTCCTCACCTTTGGTCTGTGGGGAGAATGGGAGAGGAAGTTTAAATGTAATAAATCATGCAGCCCTGGTGACCACTCTCACCCCAGGGCCCTGTGTAGCCCTGCTTCTGACAGAGCCAGTAACATCCCAGAGTGGAGGGTGGGGTAGGATTGAGTCAGCAGAGCCGTTCAAGCTCCTGGACTGTAACTGGCCCTGAGTCCAAGCAGACCCTTGTAATTAAGAGCACCTCAGATCCCTCTAGTGTGCTTCTGTTCTGGAGGCTGAGGTATGTGCTGTGCTGTAGCTGTCTTGCAAGAAGCCACTCAGCTGTGGGCTCCTCTTCCTGGCACCTTCCCGGGACAGATGCTCACTTGTCCTGTGCTGCTGGGTAAGGGCGCTTCCTGCAGTCGGGTTGCCGAGAGCAGTGACCTAAATTTCTTGGCTCAAAAAAATAGGCTGTTTTGGCAAGAAATAACTTTATATTAAGGTAATACAGCTCCCCGAAAAAAGTCTTGGGCTGTGAACCAGGCAGCTGGCCTTTGGACACACTTGTTAGGTATTTATTGCCCAGGACCCTCTGATTGGAGGCTGCTTCTGCTTATGCTGCCTCACGTGTTGTGAAGTGGGCGTGAGAGCTACCCCTTCCCCAGCTGAAAATCTTTCCCGAATGAACATAAAGCCTAATGTTGTGGAAGTGGCAGATAAAGTGGTATTTTTATGTGGGAAGATATTTCTAAGAGATGGTAAGAGAGAAAACATTAACATTTGTCAAATACCAGCCTTGTGCCAGTGGTAAAGAACCTGCCTGTCGGTGCAGGAGGTGTAAGGGACGTGGGAGTCGGAAAGATTCCCCTGGAGGAAGGCATGGCAACCACTCCAGCGTTCTTGCCTGGAGAATCCCATGGACGGAAGAGCCTGGCGGGCTACAGTCCAGGGGGTCGCAAGGAGTCAGACACGACCAAAGCGACATAGCACACGCACGTGTGCCAGGCACTATGTGTGATTTACATGTCTTTTCTCATTTGGTCCCTGGAATAGTCCTGTTGAGTGGGTATTATAATCTTCCTTTTACAGATGAAGAAAATAAGTCTGAGAAGCTAATAAGTTTTGTACCAACGATCACACAACTAGTAAGAGGCAGGGATCTGATTCTTGGTTATTCTCAGTTTAAACCCAGTATTCTTTTCACTGTGTCACTCTGCTACAGAGAATTTGTCTAATTTTTAAGAGTAAAGAGTCTTCTAGAAACAAGGTAGTAAAAATAAGTAAAAATGAAAGCTCGATTACATGTTTTGGGAGGCAGTAACAGAAAGCAGTATTATCAAGTCGACTTCTTTTTTAAAAGGTTTCTTTTATTTATTTTTGGCTGTGCTGGGTCTTTGCTGAGTGAAGGCTTTTTCTCTAGTTGCGGTGCATGGACTTTAGGGAACACAGGCTTAGTTGCCCCGTGGCATGTGGAATCTTCCCAGACCAAGGATCAAACCCATGTCCCCTGCATTGGCAGGTGGATTCTTAACCACTGGACCACCAGGGAAGTCCCAGATTGAGTTCTGATTGAGGCGAGCAGAGTGACCAAGGCAGGGCCTCTGGAATACATGTGGCTAATTATGGTGACCAATGTGTGAGCCTCTCTTATAAGCTGCTGGGTTTACTTTGCCCCAGTCCCTTGGTGCTTTGGGCAGCTGACCTGTTGCCTCTTCTCTCTAGGGTAAAGCCCATAGCTTGAAGCCAAGTGTAAAGGAGAAGCTGGTGGGCAGCCCAGTTCGCTCTTCTGAAGATGTCAGCCAGCGAGTCTACCTCTACGAGGGACTCCTAGGTGAGCAGCAGACCGAGAAGGCCCCTTGCACAGGAAGGAAGCAGGCCCCGGCCAGGGAAGAGGGTGGCACCCGGCAAGGAGCTGCATGGCCGTTGGCTGATCTCAGTGCGGATGTGAGAGGGCGTGTTTATATCTGAAGCTGGCGGCCGTCTGGGTCTGGAGAGAGGAAAGCAGTGGGGGAACACTAGAAGAGACTGAAGCTTGGTGTTAATCAACAGTCTATCTTTCTGTCTTCTTTTACTTTCTTGCTACCGTGGTCCTTCCTGCTCACAAACTGGCAGGAAGGGACAAAGGATCGATGTGGGACCAGTTAGAGGACGCTGCTATGGAGACCTTTTCTATAAGTAACCACCTTTCTGTGTGTGCTGTTCATCCCTCCTCCTTGGGAGGGATTGGGCCTCACTTGGAGGCAGCCGGGGCTGGTGGCAGGAATGCTGGATCTGGGGTGGCAAGTCTGCTGTTTTCTTTGCTCTGGAATTTGTGAAGACTCCCTTCCTTGCTGGAATTGACTCTTTATCTTAGTTTGGCAGCCGCCTTCTTTATATGTTATATAAGCCCCTCAGAAACCCTCTCTTCCACACAGGCAAAGAGCGTTCTACTTTATGGGACCAAATGCAGTTCTGGGAAGACGCGTTCTTAGATGCTGTGATGTTGGAGAGAGAAGGAATGGGCATGGACCAGGGTCCCCAGGAAATGATAGACAGGTGCGAGGTTTATAAACCCTTGTAAAAGGCAAATTTGGCCCCTTCCCCGTTAATTCTGCATCCTCCCACCTGGGGGCTGACGTGCCCTGGTCTCCCATTCAGGTACCTGTCCCTGGGAGAACATGACCGGAAGCGCCTGGAGGACGATGAAGACCGTCTGCTGGCCACACTCTTGCACAACCTCATCTCGTACATGCTTCTGATGAAGGTAGCGTTGGTTTTGCTTAGGCCCAGCTACTGCCAATGCTGAGGACAAGGCAGTCGGGAAGCAGTCAGGGCGTCCTGCTAGGGCCCTCTTCCTCACTGAAGGTCTGAGGCCTCTCTGCAGCTCATTTATCCCCTTCTCTGAAGCAGCCAGGCTGCTGTGTGCTGGGGAGTGTTATAAAGGGGATGGATGATGGCATGCCACTTGTTTCTTTTGAATTTTCAATGGGCTTCCTTTACTGAACAGTTTTAGGATGCCTGTAGAACTCCCCACAGGATTCAGTGGAAAAAGAATTGTTTTTAAAGTAGTAGATTCTGAAACCTTAGAGAGGATGCTCAGAATTTACTTTTCAGCACTAGTCCTTCATCATGTAGACTTTCCCATAGATGTAAAAAGCACTGCTCATTAGAAAAGTAATGAATGGCAGATTCTAGTTTGACTTGGTTATATTTGATTTTTATAGCCATGGGAGAGAACTGTGTTCACAAGTAGACGAGTCTTGTTCTGAAAGGACCTGGTGGGTAGAAGAGAGTTGTTTTGAGAATGAGTTCCTGGGTTTTTCCTCCGCCTGTTCTCCCGGCCTCTCTTAACGTGAAGACATGACTTGATCCAGTGGAGAAAATACCCTGCTGTCACTCTTGGTTATTAAGGTCCTGTTTTGGTTTTCCAGGTAAATAAGAATGACATCCGGAAGAAGGTGAGGCGCCTGATGGGAAAGTCCCATATTGGACTTGTGTACAGTCAGCAAATCAATGAAGTCCTTGACCAGCTGGCCAACCTGGTGAGCACGTCTCAGTCATTCTTCAGGGTCCTCCCATCACACTAGTCAGCTGCCCAGGTGTGGGCCCCAAGGCCTGACAGAGAGGCTTCCCTGTAGGTCGTTTTTTGGCTCAGATGTTTTCAGAATTCCTAGTTCTGAACACAGGGCTTGGACTCTAGATGAGGTGTTTGCCCTTCTGTTCTGTGATAGGAGTCTCTGCACTGAAATCATCCTAGTGCAGCCTTTTCAACATCTGTGTGGTCTGTGGACCCCTGTGGATCCACAAGGTGAATACTGCTTTCTTGACAATACTGAAGTGTTACTTGCTTTTTTTACCGGGTTGATGTGCACACTAATGGTTCAGAAGCAGTAGTGGGTAAAAACCGCTGGTGCCTTAATACAGTGTAGACAGTGGCACCAAACGTGCTGGTGTCGCCACCTCTGCACTCTCTCGGTTAAAAAGAAATTGAAGAGCCAGCTTACTTGTGAGTGTCCTCGATGAAGCAGTTAAAATCATCAGTTTTCTTAAACCTGATTACTGATTATACATCTTCTTAACATTCTGTGTGGCAAAATGAGAAATACACAGAGAGCATTTCTGCCACAAACCAAAATGCAATGATCACTTTGAGGAGAAGCAGTTTGTGATAATTTGAGTTGCACAGTGAACTGGCAGCTTTGTTTATGGGACATCATTTTCACTTGACAGAATGACTAACAAACTATCATTGTTTGGAGTTGGGTATTCAGCAGATTTTTGTGCTCGAAGCTTCCCAGTATTTAAAGGCTTTTCTAGTGAGACTGGTGATGAAATTAATGAATGTGATTTTTTGATATTATGTTATGAAATTTGTCAACACTTGAAAGAGCTTCAGAACTTGAAAAACCAGTATTTTCCAGATGCCCAATGTGTGGTGTTGCAAATTCAACTAACCATTCCAAGCTTAACTCCAAGTGTAAAGCAGACAAATGGATCTTAATGTAATGAAGTACAAAGTGTTCACCTGTGTGTTTTCAGATCCCACATTGCAACTAAGTTTAAGAAACTACTTGAGGTTCTGGTACAGCATCAGAGAAGAATATACATATATATATGGAAAGCCTAGTAGAATACGCCTCCCTTTTCCAGATACATATCTTTGAAGTCAGATTTTCTTTAATACACCTTTGCCAAAGCAACATGTCACAATGGATTAACTGTAGAAGCAGATACGAGAATGCAACTATTTTTTAATAAGCCAAACATTAATCAGATTTGTAAAAATGCAAAATAATGCTGCTCTTCACTTTTTTTTTGTTCTGGGAGATAGTTATTTGAAAAACATATGTTATTTATATTACCACGTAATGGATTTATTATTGTACCCTTGTATTTAGTTGCTCAGTCGTGTCCGACTCTGCAACCCCATGGACTGTAGCCCAGGCTCCTTTGTCCATGGGATTTCCTAGTCAAGAATACTGGAGTATGTTGCCCATTTCCTCCTCCAAGGGATCTTCCTGACCCAGGGATCAAACCCGTATCCCTTGTGTCTCCTGCATTTGGCAGGCGTATTCTTTCCCACTTGCGCCACCTTATTAATGAATTACTAATTCCTTTTAAATGAATTGGGTTTCCCTGGTGGCTCAGGTAAAGAATCTGCCTGCAATGTGAGAGACCCAGGTTCAATCCCCGGGGTTGGGGAAGGAGAAGGGAATGCCTATCCACTCCAGTATTCTTGCCTGGAGGATTCCATGGACAGAGGAGCCTGTGCAGTCTGTGGGGGTCACGAAGAGTTGGACACGACTGCGCGACTAACACTTTAAATTAATTAATAAAAACTTAAAACTTTTATCAGTGATAATATCTAATATGGTAAATATCTATAAATTTAACTCACAAAAACATAAGCTCTTGGGGGTCATCAGTAACTTTAGAAGAATCCTGAGACCAAGAAGTTTGTGAACACGTCCATGGTGGCCAGTGGCCAGCAGATGGCGCTTCTCTGAGGAGACCGATAGGAATTGAATTGCTGAATGGGGAGTTCTGGGCCCAGACTGCTCTATAAGAGGGACGTTCCGATGTCCCTAAAGGATCTCTCTTTCCTCAGAGTGGACGAGATCTCTCCATCCGGTCCAGTGGCAGCCGGCACATGAAGAAGCAGACATTCGTGGTACATGCAGGGACAGACACAAATGGAGATATCTTTTTCATGGAGGTAGGTGCTGCTGGTTCATGCCCAGAGGGGCATTTGAAAGTCACAAGGAACTCCTAGAACGGATGCCAGGATATTTTCCCCCATTTATCTCATTCATTTTTATAGTCCATTTATCATTCATTGTCAGTTCAGTTCAGTCGCTCAGTCGTGTCTGACTTTTTGCAACCCCATGAACCACAGCACACCAGGCCTCCCTGTCCATCACCAACTCCTGGATTGAGTATTTACTCAAACTCATGTCCATTGAGTCGGTGATGCCATCCAACCATCTCATCCTCTGTTGTCTCCTTCTCCTCCCACCTTCAATCTTTCCCAGCATCAGGGTCTTTTCCAGTGAGTCAGCTCTTTGCACCAGGTGGCTAAAGTATTGGAGTTTCAGCTTCAGCATCAGTCCTTCCAACAAACACTCAGGATTGATCTCCTTTAGGATGGACTGGTTGGATCTCCTTGCAGTCCAAGGGACTCTCAAGAGTCTTCTCCAACACCACAGACATAAAGGTAGCACATCATATCTGCTGATCTGAACCTTTTTCTTTTTTTCATTAAACATATCCTGGAGATCTTCCATATCAGTACAAAAAGAATGTTCTCATTCTTTTTACAGCAGTGTGGTGTTCCACCATGTGACTAGACCATACTTTATTTCGCCAGTCAGTATATATACACCCTTGGTTTTCTCCCAGATTTTTATAGTTAGTAGTGTGACTCTGGATGATGCTGTGCCTGCTTCATTTCATGCATGAAAGGAAGCTTTATCTAAGAATTCCCAGAAGTGGGATAGCTGGGTCAAAGGGAAAATGCATTTATAGTTTTGGTTGATATGACTCTAAAGTATCTCTTAACATATAGTTTCTCTTCCATGTTGCTGTTTATTTTGTTGGGAAAAATGTGCCGTATGGAGCGTCTTACATTTTAGATTTTTTTGCTGATTGCATCTCCTTAGTGTTGTGTAACATGTTTCTCTATCACTTGTATTTGTACAAACTAGTGTTTCAGTCTGGAGATTTGTTCAATTTCAGTTTCAGTATTTTGGCAAGAATAGGTGGTGCTGTATATTTTCCTGTTGCCTCATATGATCAGCTCTCTCCTTGTGATCAGTGGGTTCACATGTGGGAATCTGACCTCTGCACTGCATTAGTTTTCTGATTTAACTTACGGTATTTTTTGCCGTGCAGAATTTTTTTAAACCTTTTTTGTAGTTGAGTTAATCAGTCATTTATCTTCTGGCTTCTGGATTTTAAGTCATAGCTAGAAAAATCCTTTCTTAATCTGGTATTATGAAGGAAGTTGGCCACGTTTTCTTCATTTCTGTGTTTTTAATTCCCAAATGGCTAAGATTCTAAGTAATTTTAGGGGCCAAGTACAGCTCCTCTATAAAGTAGTGAAATTAGCTAACACCCTTTTGCCTTTTGGTTCAGTTGAATTTGATTTTCAGTCACAGCTTTTTGAAGAGGTATCAAACGTAGGGTGGGGTATCTGCTCTGCGGCAGAAACTTACATGGTGAGGTAGCTAAGAAGGCTGTTGTTTTCATGTCCCCTCGAAATGAAAGAATTTGTCTGAGTGCCTGTCGGAGCTGAGGGCTACTTCGGACACCTGCTGCAGAGTAAATTTCTGCAGAGGATTCCCTGACGTGTAGGACTCACTCTCACCACTGTACATGGAGCCTCAGACGAGGGCCGTGGAGCTTGGGGTGCGTCCGTCACCTCATGGATGCGCTGCCTTGTACCGCAAAGCAGGGTCACCTCGCTCACTCTGTCAACGCCTGGCTACCGTGAGGCTGCCGGATTTAACCGTTCTCAGCACAGGCTGCTGGCTGAGTGATCAGTTGGATAACAATTTGCAAAGACTTTAAAGAATCACTTTTATTGCCTTTTAATTACAAAAGTAAGAGTATATGTTGGAAATGTTTCAAACCCTATAGAAGTCAATTAAGTAAAAAGTAAAAATTTTCCTTCACTTCCTGCCAATGCCATGTCTCAGAGGTAACCACTGGTAAAGAATTTGGTGTGAATCCTTTCAGATTTTTTTTAAAAAGTGTATTTGTATAAATTCCATATAAATATGGAATTTTATTTCAGTGTTGATAAAAGTGATACCAGATTTAGAACAAATATTGTTCTATAATTTGGCTTTTTTCACTGAATGTATCACAGATATATCTATAGTATGTCTCCATATTATAGAAATTGGTCTTTTTTAAATGGATGCTCAACCGTTAGGTTTTCTATGGATGTGCCATGATTTATTTAACTAGTCCCTCCCCCCCTTTTTTTTTTTAAACAAGGATTAACTGGTCATCCTTGAACATAAACCTTCACATCCTCAGATGAGAATTTCTGTAGAATAGATTGTTAGTGTGAAATTTCTGGATCAAACTATGTACAAGATGGATGGCTAATGAGAGCCTAGTGTGTAAGACAGGGAACTCGATGCTTGTGGTGATCTAAATGGGAAGGAGACCCAAGAAAGCGGGGATAGATCTGTACCTGTAGATGGTTCACTTTGGTGTGCAGTGGAAACTCACACAGCACTGTAGAGCAACTGTATGCCAATAAAAATTAATTTAAAAAAAGGCATTTCTGGATCAAGCTTATACATGTTTACAACTTTTTAAAAAGTTTTCATTTTGTCCTGGAGTACAGCCGACTAATGATGTTGGGATAGTTGCAGGTAGACAGCAAAGGGGCGCAGCCATACAGATACAGGTATCCACTTTACACATTTGCAGTTTTGATAGATTTTGCCAAACTGCCATCCCAAAGACTCTATCAGTTCACGCCTCCGCCAGCAGTGTAGGTGAGTATCACACGTTACTACCTCTGTCTCTCTAGCGTAGAAATCATATGTTCTTCTAAATATCTTTTCCCCTCCATTACATGATGTTCTTTTTAAAATTTCTTGTTTTTGACTGCACTGGGTCTTTGTTTCTGGGCATGGCCTTCCTCTAGTTGCAGCCAGAGGGGGCTGCTCCTCCACGTGGTGCTTGGGCTTCTCATTGCAGTGGCCTCTCCTTTGTTGCAGAGCACAGGCTCTAGGCGCACGGGCTTACTTGCTCCGAGGTGTGTGGAATCTTCCCAGACCAGGGATTGAACCCGTGTCCCCTGCATTGGCAGGCAGATTTTTATCCACTGTACCACCAGGGAAAGCCCTACATGATGGTCTCAAAGGGTTATGGAAAGCAGAGTAGTGTCCTCCATCTTCCAGACGGAGGGAAGCACAGAGTCCAGCTGCGGTAGGATTCAGGTCTCTAAATTGCTACTCAGCTACTTTGGCCCTTTTATTCCTCGGGCTTTTGAACTCCAGTAAAGTCTTATGTAGGTGGATTAAAGCTGATAGTCTTGTGTGTTCCTTATTCATTCACCCAATTTTTATGGAGCACATACTACAGCCAGACACTCTGCTGGGTTTGCTGGCTTTGGGGTTATAGTTGTGAATCAGGGAGATACGGTTTCTGTTGCCCTTATAGGGTTGATAAGCCATTGGGGAAGTCAGGAAATTAAACACCCAGTGTCATAAAGTATAATGAGCATTATGAGAGATTTCCAGGGGGCAGATGTCATGCGGGTACACAGCAGAGGGCCCGGGCGTTGTGGGTGATGTTCACAAGTGATCTTTGAGCTTAGACTTGAAGAAGAGTTAGGACTTAATGGCTGGAGTAGGGGAGGGGAAGAGTGTCCTGGGGTGTATGGGGCGGAATGGTGGGGTCTCATTCCTGGCCCAGGCAGCCAGGGGGACGGAAATGCCAGTTACTCAGACAGGGAGCTCAGAGGGAGGAGCTGCCCAGGAGATGCAGAGTTCAGAGTTGGGCAGGATGAGTTTGAGGTGCTGCCAGTGTGACACCAGCACAGAGCGTGGTCAGGACTTGGGAAGACATGTCTCCTTTGCAGAAGGATTGGAGGATCATCAGTACGGTCGTCATAATTATTGTTTCCTACATCACAATTGTATTATTGGTATAGCAGCTGACTCTTGGGTACTTTCTACGTGCCTGGCTTTATTCTGAGAATTTTATTCACATTAACTTACTTAATCTTCACAATAACTCCATGAAGTTATTGCTGTCCCCATCGTATACATGAGGACATACAGACATGGATTAACTTGCTTAAGGTGACACAGCTAAGTAAGGTGATAGCCAGAATCTACACCCAGGCAGTCAGATCTTAGACTGGTGCTCTTACCCATCGCGCTGAACTGCCTTCTCCACAACTGAAGGCAGATGGACAGATTCATTGGCCTGCAGGAGAATGTTGAGCAAGAAAGAGGAACTTTGTGAAGGAGAACTTCGCCTTTTAATTTATATCATCCTGTGCTGGATAACTTTTCTTTTTATTGCATTAAGCAATGTCCATGTATCATTGGTGTAATTAATTTTTGAAAAGAATCTCTGCAGAACTGGAGTTGAGCCAGGGTTAGAAACTGTGTTCCTTTCCCATTTTTCCTCCTCGGTTAAGTCTGCCTCAGTCACTAAAGAGATGATCCCTAAGATTGAAAGGTAGAGGCAGGAGATGGCCTCCGCGTACTTTATGTCCAGAACGTGTAAGAGTTAATCAACCCTGAGGTGAGACGGGGGCCTCCTTACTGGCCCACGAGTTCCTTTCAGTGGCCCCTTCTCTTGCCAGCAACCCTTCCGGTGGACGGCATGTCCAGCGGTTCAGGGTCTGCGTCTCCCCCCAAGTTAGGCTGAGTGTCGGGGGAGAACCCTGACCTGGGGGATGCTTTTAGCACCCGGCGTGCATCCGTCCGCGGGGCGGGGCGGCCCACGGTGAGGCCCGGGGCGGGAGAGACCCAGGAGACCAGGGCCGCCGACCGCCCCGCAGGTGTGTGACGACTGCGTGGTGCTGCGCAGTAACATCGGGACGGTGTACGAGCGCTGGTGGTACGAGAAGCTCATCAACATGACCTACTGCCCCAAGACCAAGGTGCTCTGCTTGTGGCGCCGAAACGGCTCCGAGACCCAGCTCAACAAGTTCTACACGAAGAAGGTGCCTCCCGGCTCCCGAGCTCCGTGTGCCGGGGCGGGCGGGAGGTGGGGGAAGGGAACGTCCTGGGAGCCACGCATCCGCGTGCCTCTGCTGCGGGCTGGGCCACCTACAGCTGCCTCCGAGGTCCTGGGTTCCGGGGGACGGGGTGGAGCGCCCGGGGTATGGTCTGACTGGACGGCCGCCCCCTGTGCCGCAGTGTCGGGAGCTGTACTACTGCGTGAAGGACAGCATGGAGCGCGCCGCCGCCCGCCAGCAGAGCATCAAGCCGGGTGAGGAGGGGGTGGCCCCGCGGAGGTTGCGGGCCTCGGGACTCGCCCCTCTCCGGTAGCTGATAGCGCCCTCCCTCGCCGCAGGGCCGGAACTTGGTGGCGAGTTCCCCGTGCAGGACTTGAAGACCGGTGAGGGCGGCTTGCTGCAGGTCACCCTCGAAGGGATCAACCTCAAGTTCATGCACAACCAGGTGGGTTACAGTGGTGGCCGGAGGCTTCCAGCCCCCGCGCTGCAGGCGTCCAGTGTCCAGGTTCCCCCCTCCGCGAACGCGAGCCGGGCCTCCGGGGCTAGGGAGAGCATCCGGGCAGCTGGACCAGAGGGCGATCCGAGGGGAGGGCGCAGTGACACTGGCCGCCCCCACCCCGCGAAGCTGCGGCAGGGAGGCTGTGCCAGGGGGCTGGGGAGAGGGGGCCGCGGCCCTGCCGTAGACTCAGCTCAGTGTGAGTGGGAGCGTCCCCCGGCCCTCGTCGCCTTCCCTTGCTCCAGGGTGTGCTTTTGCTTGTGGTTTCGCTGTGAGAGTCTAGGCCAGCTGGTCCTCTGGTGCGCGTGAAGCGTGTGTGTGAGTGTGTGTAAATTCGTCTTTTCGCCCTGCTGATCCTCCTTCCTGTTCTCTTCCTTCCTCTGAGTGCCCCGCTCTGTCCCCTGCTCCGCAGACCCCACTCCCTCGCCCGCCTCCCACCCGGGGAGCACTTCTGGATCCATCTTGCCCTCCCTGTGGTTCCACCGTAGGAGCTGACCGTTTCTCCTCTTGGTCTTCTAACTCAGCATTACATTTTCTCTCAGTGGACACTCCTTAAGCTAATTCCTTTCTGAGGCCCGCGCATCATCCCAGGTCCGTTCCCAGTCCTGACTCTTCACACAAGTGCCTTCCCTCGCCCTCCCCGAGGCTCTGAGCCAGACCCGAGTGCGCTGTGAACGCCTGGACTCGGGGGCTCCCTCCCCGCTTCCATTTTAGTTCTTCTTTCAGGACCCCCTCAGGGCAGCTCGGTGTGGTGGGGAGCAGCCGCCCAGCTTCTGGGCAGGGTACGTGCAGAAGCACTTTCACTCTGGGCCACGGTCGTGCATTAAACAGTATACTCAAGACCTGAGGGTCCACCCACAGAGGGTTTACTTAAGCGGTTTTCTGGACCACGGAGGCGCCAGCAGTTGTTGGGGGCCAGGCTTCGGACTGCACCTGAGGGTTGCGGCCTCCCCCGGAGCCTCACCTTCCGAAGAACAGGTCTCAGTGAATGAGCCCCATCCTCACCTTGGTCCACCCCCAGCACCCGCCCCAGACTGACCTTGCGTCTAAGCATTACACAGTGTGTACAGGACAGTCTGTGGATTATGGCTTTGCCCCAGGAGAGAGATGGTCAGACCCTGACTCTCGTTGAGATCCTGGCCTCGGGGCCCATCTTCTACCTCCTGACAGTCAGCTGGAGTGGAGAAAGCGGTGGCCCCCTGGTGGGGCTCTGCTGAGGGGGAAATTGCGTGGCCTTTGGAGTCAGGATGTACTCGGATTCAGATCCCAGCTGTTATCCGCGGGCAGAACCCTTCCTGACCCTCCGTGTCCTCATCTGTGAAACGCGGGTGATCCCACACCTGTGCGTCATGCCCCACCCCGGAGACGTGAGGACAGACAGACAGACAGTGTGTGCAGGACTCCCAGTGGGTGCTCACAGTGGCGGCTGTCACCGCCATCACCACGCACTCCGGGGAGAACCTGGATCCTGTTTGACGGAAGATGCCCCCCACCTCCCCCAGGACAGTGTGAGGAGAGCTTTGTGCCTGTGCCAGCCCTCGGTGCCGGAGGAGGACGCATGGCGTGGTGGAGCGCCGAGGGGCCGGGGCGGGGGCCCCCGGGGCGCCGGGTCCTGCCAGCGCTGCCCCGGGCGGAGGGTGCGGGCAGGCAGCCCAGGCCGGCAGAGGGGCCTTGGGGTTGGCTTTGACCGGTAAAACTAACACCTTCCTTTCTCTCCCATGCTTTCTCCTCCGGCCAGGAGCGGAAGGTACTGCCCTTTCTGCTGTCTTCGCTTCTTGGCGCTTTTGAGCTGTGTGTGTGTGGGTTCTCGCGCCCCCGCTTCGGGACATAGGTTTCCGGTGTGGGCGCGGGGCTGTAGCCGGGAGAGGGGGCTCTGCGGCGGAGGGGGAGCCTCTGGGCCTTACCGCTCCCTCCCTCCCTCTCTTGCAGGTTTTCATAGAGCTGAATCACATTAAAAAGTGCAATACAGTCCGAGGCGTCTTTGTCCTGGAGGAATTTGGTAATTACACTATTTTGCTCTTAGGTCTGGACTCACATGGCAGTAACTCAAACCTCGGAGCTCCAGAGGAGGGACTAGAGACAGAGAAGAAGCGCCTCTGCAGAGAGGTCAGGAGGAGCAGGAGCATAGGGAGGACAAGAGAAGGGAGGCAGGAAGGCTAGCCGGTGCTGCCAGAGAACAGGCCCCAGGGCCGCGGCTTAACGCCGGCCCAGAGCTCAGTGCTGGTACTGCGGGGCTCCTCCAGCCAGCGCGCCTCCCCTTGCTGGGCCTGACCAGCTGGAAGTCAGAAAGGCCTGGGGGCAGAGCGGCTGAGCCGTGTCCCGCTCAGCAGTGCTCGCGTAGCCCGCCTCGGTCCCTCTAGCAGCCCAGCGCCTCATCCAGCCGCCCCGGGGCCACGCAGGGTCGCAGGCAGGCCTAGCTGCAGAGGCAGACAGCAGGATAGCCAGGAGCCAGGCCCCCCCACACCCAGGGCTGAGCGGTGTCTGGGTTCTCAGGCGGGGCTGTGAGTCCCTGCTGTGTCTGCGCTTCAGTCTTTTGTGCCCCTCGTCGCTGCTATGAAAACCTTCGTTCTCCAGCAGGTAAAGTGACCTCGCCTCGCTGCCTCCCCAGGCCCCCGCCCGCCGCCTCGGGCCCTGCGGCGGGTGGGTGGGCTCCCATCGCCAGCGTGTCTCTAACCTTCCCTCCAGCCTCTTCCTTCCCCACATCCTCCACCCGCCACCCCCTGCGCTGGCTCACCGGTTCTGTACGCCTTTCTCTCTTCTGCCAGAGAGATGTTTCGGGGGCGGGGGGGGGGGTCTTCTGGCTCAGGAGAAGGACCTGGGCTTCTTGTTCTACCTTGGACGAGTGTATTTACTCTCTGTTAACTCTGGGCCCCGAACTCCCCTCCCAGGGTCAGGAGGAGGAGGGGCCCCCTGGGGGCGTGACGCCACCCGTTCCTGGTCTGGGGCTGGGACAGGGCTGAGGCCGGGGGACCGGCTTCCCTGCTCCGGCTGGGTGACAGCCCCGTGGGGCTGGGGCCGGGGGTCCAGTCTTGCCCCTGGGCTGTGACCTGTGTGTATCTTGCCTGACGCTCCCCATCACTCCCCCGGGTGCTGTCCTCGCCTGTCTCTCCTGCTCGGCGTCTCTGCTCCAGGGCCCTCTGACGCTCTCCCTCACACGGGCAGGCCTGGGCCTCTCCTGCCGTCAGGGAAGGAAACTCCCAAGTCTGGTGGGTTTAGTGTCCCGGCCCTGCTTCGTCCCGCCTCAGGAGCCTCCGCGTCGGGGCTGGGAGCGCAGGGCGCCTGCTGACTTGGCCGGAGGGTGGGGCTGGGCAGGGGGCTGAGCACTCCGGGTCCCAGCAAGGTGAGGCACAGGCTAGGAAACTGCTCTCCCGGCCGAAAGCTGGGCACGCCCGCGGTGGTCCTCGGGGGGGGGGCCAGGACCGGAGCAGCGACCAGCGGGGCGGAGCCAGCCTGCGCTGGGCTGGGGCGTTGCCCGCGGGGCGAGCTGCGGACCTCAGGGCGTCTGGGCCAGTGTCCCCTCGCTCCCAGGGGCTGGGCGAGGCCCGGAGGGGAAGGGGACGCTGTGCCGGGCGCCGCCGCCTGGGGGAGCGTGGTATCACTGCTCTTAAGTTTTGAACTTTCTTGTTTTGTCTCTTGCCCGTCCGGTTTTAGTTCCTGAAATTAAAGAAGTGGTGAGCCACAAGTACAAGACGCCAATGGTGAGTGTGCCGCCAGCCCCGCAAGCCGGTCTGCAGAGGGCTCCCAGGGCACTCCAGCAGGAGGGGGGCGGGCCTCGCAGGGCGCGGGGCGACGCAGTGGTCGAGGCGAGTGTGGTCTGGAGGCCAGAGGTGCCGCTGGGGCGGAGCGGGGCTGCTGGCCCGCTCCAGCCTCGCGGGGCCTCCAGCTGGAGGCCAGGAGCCCCCACTTGGCAGCCGTCCACTAGTGCGGATGGCGGAGCGCGCGCCCGCGGACGCTGACCCGGCTGGTTCTCTTCCCCCCAGGCCCACGAGATCTGCTACTCTGTACTGTGTCTCTTCTCATACGTGGCTGCGGCCCGCAGCAGCGAGGCGGACCTCCGGAGCCCGCCCCGGCCCGTCTCCAGCTGATGGCACGCCGAAGGCTGCCCCTCGCTGCTGCCCCGGCGCGACCTCCGCGGGCCTCTCGCCGCAGCTTAGAGGCGCTCCGTGTGTGTGTGTGTGTGTGTGTGTGTGTGTGTGTGTGTGTGTGTGTCCCAGTGTGTCCCACGGGGCTGAGCTAGTCTCTCCCTCCCCCCTCCCTCCCCCAGACCAGCCTGCTGTCCCCTCAGGGCTCAAGAGTGAGTGTGCGCGCGCGCCCCTGTCGGGCCAGTGGCTCCTGAGAACTCGAGAGGACACGCAATGCGAGCCCTCTGCCGTGTGCCGTTGAGACGTCTGTGTTGTGTTCTCGTCGGTGACGTCGTGGCTCTCCAGGGCAGACCCGGCAGCCCCGGGGAGCTGGGGGAGCCTCGGCTCGTCCCGCCGCCGGCGAGGGGTGGGTAGGGACGGGAGGGGTCGGGGGCGGCAGAGGCAGCGGACCGCCCTGCTCCCCGGGCAGTTCCCAGGTGGCAGCCGCTCTCACGGCCTCCCCCCACAGCTGGCCGCGCTGACCCCCTTTCGTTGCTGAGCGGAGGGTTCCCTGCGGCCTGCCCGCCTTGGCAGGAGACCCCTGGGGCCGCGGGCTGCCCCGCCCGGAGCCGGGTACGGTGGGGAAGGGCCAGTCCGGGCCTCACTCGTGTGTGAGGGCGGGCGAGCCTGGGAGTGGGCAGCAGAGGGACTATAAATATTTTGGCTCCATACTATTTATAGAAGTTGTACAGAGGTGTGAATGTGAAATAAATGTCCTGAACTCCCTGTGGGTTCCTGGCTGCCATGCATTCGGTGAGGCCCCTCAGCCCAGGTGCGAGGAGGGCCGCACTGGACTCCACAAAGGCAGTCGGGAGGTGAGGCCGTGCCTGCCCCACCTCGCCCTGCGGCCAGCTCCAAGGGGCGCCCCCCCAGGTGGCTGTGCTCCGAGTGCGCCACTAGAGGGAGCGGCCAAACTGGGCTTTGACAGGGAGCAGGCATTCAGTGGGGCCGGAAAGAGACCGAGGCCTGGGTCTCAGCTCCCAGGGCGGTGTTGGGACTGTGCCAGGGCCTGGAGACCGGGAGTGTCTGAGGTGGGGCAGGACTCCGAGAAGCACCCCTGGACCAGCCTCCTGGAACTTTTTTCCTACGGTGTGGAAAAACCCACTCTATCAGAGCACCTCTGAAAGCTGCTGGCTTCCCCCTCCCAAAAGGAAATCAGTGACGGGCTTCCAACTGCTGGTGGAAAAGGGGAAGCAGAGTAGGGCCCTGGCCCCCACACACCTTCCTGGTTCCCTGTCTTCTCCAGACAGGATCCCCTCTGCCCGTGCAACACAGCTATGGGTGGGCAGCAGGCTCTTTGCCTACTGGGACCCCAAAGCAGTTGGGACAGTTCCACCCCAGGCCTTATGGGCAAAGAAACACGGACGTCCATCACTACCCCTCACCAGGCTACCGTGACCTCGGTCACCAGGACAAAGACGGCAGAGCCTGGGGTTTCTGGCCCTTTTGCTGATGATACACTTTGCTCTGTCACAGCTCCTCAGTCTCCTCTACTGAAGGTCAGGGAGACCAAGTTCCTTCTATTCATGTTTTGAGAATTTAGGATCCTATGCTGGTCCTCAATTCATCCGGGAGAAAGAATACCTGCCTTCAGTTGGTTTTCAATGTAAATTTCCCCACGCTTCTTGTGAAAACAGGCACCTGGGACAGGAAGAGTCAGTTCTCAGTGGCCGCACCAATCTTTTATTGCCCTTACATGCTGAGAAAACGCGGCAGGCCAGAAAGGCCTGTCCCCAGCCGTCACTTCCAAAGCCCACACAAGGGTCTGAGGGCTTCCGCATGGAGTGCTGAGGTCAGAATGTGCCTGCTCGCCGTGACTATGCTGCCCTACGGGTGCCCCCCGTCCCGACTCCAGTGTACACACTTGCACACGTATCCAGCAGCAGGAAGGTGGCCTGTGCAGCTTCCTTCCAGGCTCCTGGCATACGGGCCGGCTCCAGCTGCACCTGTAGTGAGGTTCCCGTCTGAATGCGCTGGGCTGAAACCCTAAGAGCCTCCTGCAGCCCACTTCCTGGTGGCTGCCCCTGGACCAAGGGCGATCTGGAGCACCTACCTGGCCATCCGCAGGGAGCCAGCCCGGTCACTGAGGCACTGCGGGAGAGGAGGCGGCCATGCTGAACCTGTGCTGCCCCCTCCAGCACCACGTGTGGCCCCCGCCCCCGGGAAGGCTCAGCGAGCGGCTCTAGCACAAGTGCAGGGACCAGTCCCGCCCGCAAGTGCCAGTGCGCGCTCCGCCAGGGCGGCAGCTTGGGCCAGGGCGGCAGGGCAGAAGCCCAGCGTCCCCGGGGGCACCCGGCCTCGGCCCGGTGGCTCCTCACCTCGCACCTCCAGGCGGCACTCGCACTGGGCCTCGCCTTCTAAGTTGGTGGCTCTGCACACATAGACACCCCCATCAAAGGGGCAGGGCTTTCTGATCTCCAGTGTCAACACTCCCTGCTTGCTGAACATGCGGAAGCGGGCATCTTTGCCCAAGTCCAGGCCATTCTTGAACCAGGAAATCTTGGGCTGCACATGGGAGGGCGGGAGGGAGCTCTCAGGCTGAGGGACACCAGATGTTTCTCTCTCCTCTGAGCTCCCCCTGGAGTCCCAAACTACAGCCAAGGCTGAGGACAAACAGAGCCAGCAGGACCGTCTCAGCCCTGTTCACGGAGGGACCTGACCCCCAGGGGTGGCGAGGAAGCAGAGCCAGCCTGGGAGGAGCACTGCTGGAGGTGGGGGCCCCCAGGCCGCTCTCCTGGGTCGGCCCAGACCAGCGCCCGCAGGTCCATACCTTGGGGCTGCCCCGAACGGCGCAGCAGAGGGTCGCGTTATAGCCGGCGATGACCGACCGGTTCACCAGCGGGCGGGTGAAGCTGGGGGCCTCGGAGAAGTCCAGGGCCTTGTACTTGGGTGTCTCATACTTGATGCCTGTGGGGGTCAGAACTCAGCACCAGAGGGCGGCACCCAGCCAGGCTCGCCTCCTGGCCCCGCCCAGCACCTGGTCTGGGGATGAGCACCGGCTCCTTGGTGGTGGCGGCTCTGTCGCTGGGCCCCACTGTGTTGTGGCTGAAGACCCGGAAGTAGTAGCTGTTGCCGATGATGAGCTCCGACACGACGCAGTGGGTGCGGCGGTAATGCTCCAGGACAGTGAACCACTCCTGGAGGGGAGGGGAGGGCGGATTCCCTGAGCTGGGCCCTACTCGCTGCCAGGGCCTCTCTCGGGCACCCCTGTCGTCTGCACCTCACTGTGGAGGGAACCAGCGCAGAGAGGAGGAGGGTCCCGCCTAAGGGCATGGAAGGGCAGCTGGGCTCGGGCAGGGATGGGGCCCGGCCCCCAGGCTCACCATGGTCTTCGTGTCGGCCTTCTGAACCGTGTACCCCCAGAGTTCTGTGTTCCCGTCGTCTTGGGGCGGCTTCCACTCCAGAGCCACATTGAAGCCCCACGCCTCTGCAACCTGGATATCCTGGGGCGGACTTGGCTTGTCTGCAGGAGACAGACTCAGGTGGAAGCCCACGCCTCTGACAGCACAAGCAGGGGACGCCAGGCTCCAGGGGCCCCCTTGCCTGCCAGGACCTGGCCTGCCGTCCTCGGCAGGGGCTCTGGGCCTCCCAGAGGAGAGGCCCCAGGCCTGTAAGATGACAAGCGGCAGCCCCGTTCAGGGACTGGAGGGGCTTAGGCTCGGAGGGAAGCCCCGGGGCCACGCACCGACGACCTGCAGCACCAGCTGGGCCTTGTCCTCCATGTCCTCCACGCGCAGCGTCACCTGGTAGGTGCCCGAGTGGGCGCGGCACGCGGTCCGGATGAACAGGATGGTGTCGGTGGGGCTGTTGCGGATGCTGACCTCCTCGCCCGCCAGCAGCCGCCCCTCCTTGGTCCAGGTCACCTGAGGCCGGGGCTTGCCCTGCGGGGGAGCACAGCTCAGCTGCGAGCCTGGCCTGCCCTCCTGGCCCCTGTCCCCGCCTTGCTGAGGATGCCCGAGGGTGCCGGGACGGGAGCCAGCCCTACCTGGAAAGGAATGAGGAGGTTCACGGGCTCCCCAACCTTCTTCTGGATGGTCTGGCGAAGGTGTCTGGGCAGCTGCAGCCGAGGCCGCTCTGTGGGCACAGGAGAGCGGCTTGGCGGGGCCTGCAGGCCAGGAACGAGGCTGGAGAGCCACGGTTGGGCCCCCCTCTCCTCCCGCCACCCAGCCCCGGCCCCAAAGGTCACAGAGCTCCCGCCGCCACCGCCTCACACGGTGACACAGGCACGGACCAGGGGGTGAGGGGCTTATTTAAGGTCCAACGGCCAGTCAGTCACAGGCCAGGATGCTAATCTAGGCCTTCGCCTCAGTGCACCCTGCTGCTTCCTCTGTCAGCTCTAAGCAGCAGATCCTCAAGGATCCACTCTGCTGGTGACAGACTAATGGCAAGTGGATACCCCCAGGGGCCAACCTGACCCCTGAGCACGCGGAGAAGGCTGACCTGATGGAGCTGCGAGACCCACAGAACAGCTCGACAGTGATGGTGCAACGACCTACTACGCCTTCCCTGCTCCGAACCGGGAATGACATGGGCAGCCACGTGGGAGGCCCCGCCCCTCCCGCGCATGCAGGGGGGGGGGCGGTAGGGGGGCGGCCCGGCGTCTCTGGCAGGCTCTCCCCACCGCCCCCAGCTCGCTGCCTGAGGGGCACTCACGCAGCAGCTCCTGCACCGTGACTGCCTCCTTGGTGGTGATAGGGGGCCCGGACCCCGCCATGTTGTGCGCCCGCACGCGGAAGAGCATGCGGGCGCCCGTGGGCAAGTCCTTCACCAGCAGCGACGTGCGATCGATCAGGCCGGGCAGGGCGGACACCCACGCCGAGCCTGCGGGAGGGCGGAGGCGGCGGTGAGCGGGCAAGGCCAGCGGGGTCCGCACCCTGCCGTCCACCTCCCTGGTGGCTGATGGGCCCAGCAGGGGGACGGGGGCCAGCCTGGGGGCTGGGGGCGCCCTCACCAGAGCCCTCCCGGCAGTACTCCACGCTGTAGCCGTCCAGCCCTCCAGCTCCCACGCGCTCGGGGGGCCTCCACTTGAGGGAGACAGTGGTGTCGGAGACATCCTCCACCGCCAGGTGGGTGGGCTCGCTGGGCGGGCCTGGGCAGAGGGGAGGCAGACGGGGTCTGAGCGAGGCTGCACCAGTTGGCGAAGCTGAAGATCCAAGGAAACCCTCCCCCTTCCACTGGCCTTCAAGCACTCGAGAAATAACCCAGCTTCCTTAAAAGACATGTCTCTAGAGAGACTCAGAAACACACACACGCCCAAATGGCATCAGCAATTACCGAAGAAAGATCTAAAGAGACACTCAAAACACCAACATGCTTAGAAGGAGTCGCTTCTGTCAGACGGTGTAGGAGATGCTATAGATGTAATTAAAGGGAAAACTAGCCCAAAACATGGAAGTCTCCTGGCATTGTACAAGTGAGCTGAGAAAACTGAGTGAGTGAGTGAGTGAGGTCGCTCAGTCGTGTCCGACTCCGCGACCCCATGGACTGTAGCCCACCAGGCTCCTCCGTCCATGGGATTCTCCAGGCAAGAATACTGGAGTGGGCTGCCGTTTGTCAGTCCCTAAAGAGGGAGGCCTGAGCCCTTCTCCCCAGGGCATCTTCTTCCTGCCATCTCACTAAACTGTGCCCCTCCCTGTGTCTGCCCCACTACCACCAGCCACCCCGCCCCTAGACTCATGGGTCCTGACACCAACAGCGGTCCTCAAGAGTGCCACACCCTCGGGGGCTGCTCTACCTTCTCAACCCCCATTATACAGATGTGGAAACTGAGGCTCGGAGGAGACCATGACTCCAGACATTCCTCCTGGGGACTTCTCAACCCCCCATCACACAGATGTGAAAACTGAGGCTCGGGGGAGCCCATGACTCCAGATATTCCTCCTGGGGACAAAGGCGCTGGTTCTGCAACCCCATCTCTGGTTCCTGGTCCAAGGCCCTTTCCAGAGACAGACACCCATCACACCCTCAGCACCCCACTGCCCTCACCCCTTCCCTGGTTCACAAACCCCGGCTCAGAGAGTGGGGAACAGGGGAAAAGAACCATCTATGCCAGACGCTCCACCAGCATGGTCTCACTCCATCTTAAGAGCAGTTCTGTGAAGCAGACATTGTCATTACCCCCACTTCACAGATGCGAAAAGTGAGGCTGGAGAGGTGAGTCTCAGCTCCACCCCCTGCCAGCTGGGCTCCCCGAACAAGTCATTTACTTCTCAGAGCCTCCCTTTCTTCACCTGGGAGATGACGGGAGTGAGGGAAGACGAGGGGTGTGAATGCAGCCCACAGGGCAGCTGTGGTTACTGGGCCCTGGCTGGGGTGGCCCAGGGCAGGGCTGGGGGCACCCGCAGGCTCACCGATGGGCATGAAGGGCTGGGAGGCGGGGCTGGGCCTGGACATGCCCACTGCGTTGACTGCGTAGACCCGCATCTCGTAGATCACACCCTCGATCATGCGCTTCGCCTCGTGGCGCAGCTCCCGCAGCAGGTCAAAGTTCAGTCGCATCCAGCGGTAGCTCTTCTTCTTCTTGCGCTCCAGGATATAGCCTGGGGAGGGGAGGCGGGCGCGCTGGTCCGGCCTGCAGCCCAGCCCCCTGCCCCACGCGCCCTGCCCGGGGCTCAGGCCCATGCCCTCAGCTCACCCAGGACTGGCTGCCCGCCGTCGTAGGCTGGGGGCTCCCAGTGCACCGTGCACGAGTCCTCGCCCACCTTGCTGATCTCAGGGGCCGCGGGAGCATCCGGCACATCTGGGGAAGTAGACCCTCCTGCGCCCTGCCCAGCCAGGGCCAACGGCGCCCATCCCCTCACCACCCTAACCAACAGGCTCCCCCATGCCCCGGCACCCACTGCCATCTTTCCAGAATGCGGTTCTCATCAGGTCACCAGCCTGCACTCAGCCGGCCACGGCCCCCCACTTCCCGTGTGCCCCAGGTCCAAGTCCCAACCCGCTCTATGGGTCTGAGAGGGGCCCGCGACGTCCGTCGAGAGGCTAAACGACTGAACGGACAGGTCCTCCCTGGTTCCCCCTGCGCTCTCCCCTGGACCCCCGCCTCACCGATGACCTTGACCGTGAGGTTGACTTGGTCCTCCCCCACAGGGTTCTTCACCGTGACCACGTAGACACCCTCGTCCTCCTGCTCGGCCCCCTCCACGGTGAAGATGCTGCGGTCCTTGGTGGTCTCCACTCGGACCCGGCCCTCTGTCTCACACAGCAGCTGGCGGGGGAGGAGGAGTTGGGGGGGAGGGACACAAGTCAGACCGACCCCAGCGGTTCCTGCAGCCTCTGCAGCCGCCGACAGCCCTGAGATGGGCCTGGAGCTCAGCCCCGGCTCTGCTGGGGAGACGCAGCCTGAGTGGGAACTGCACTGTGCGAGCGTCTAATCCAAGACCCTTTCCCGCCACCTGCCCGGAGCACGACCCTCGCTGTGTCAGGGAACTTCAGGCAATCACCTGTCTGCTCCATCCTCAGGTTCCCTATCTGATCTACATGACCTCACACAATTACTGTGAGGATCTCAAAAGACCTCAGCTGGGCAGAGGAAGCAGCAGCATGTGGAGGAGGAAGAAAAGCCAGGAGCAGTGCCCCGGCCGCGACTCCGACTGAAAAGGGCCAGGGACCCACTCCCCCGCTGGGAGGAAGCACAGTCAAGGCGGGCTCAGGAAGACAAGAGCCGGGGAGCCCCCAAGTCCGGAGGACTTCCTGGGGTGTGGAGGGTGTGAGCATGTCTGTCTGGGGCCTGAGGGCCCCGCGGAGACCCTGCCTGGGGCAGGAACACGGCTGGCCAGATGGAGCGCCTTCACAGAGACCTCGCCTGAGCGCGGATACCACATGGACAGAAACTGACGGCAGGCAAACAAACCTCCTCCAGCCTCGCTCACCTTCTTGTCAAACACCCACTCGTCACCAGCACCCGACTCCTCTGACGCATCGGGGGCTGGACCTGCTGGGACCTTCTTCCCCTGGACACAGAACAGGAAGGAAGGAGGGAGGGAGGAGGAGGAAGGTCTGGTTCGGCCTGGAGGGAAACCGTGCCAAGCACCCCCAGTCCGTGTCTCTGCCCACCCTCTCGGCCAGCTGTAGGGCGTGCACAGGAGGGGTGGGGACCATGCTGGCCCCATGCACCCATTTTACAGATGGGGACGTGGGGGAGGGGTCCACAGTACCTTTGTGATGGTCTTCTGCCAAATCACAGTGGGAGCAGGGTCCCCAGAGATCGGGACGTCCAGGCGTAGCTTGTTCCCAGCCACCACCACAATGGTGTCCGGTACGCGGCCAGGGCAGTCCAGGTGGATCTTGGGAGGTTCTGGCAGGGAGATGGGACAGGTCAGAGAAAGAGGAAAAGGGCCCCAGGCCTTTGAAAGAAGGAAAAACTGGAAGAAGCACACGCCCCTGGGTGTTGGTTTATTTCCTGAATTTATCGAGGTACTGCTTAATAAGTACTGACAAACATATACACCTGTGTATCCACTGCCTGACCAACACCTAAATCATTGCCTTCTCCCCAGGAAGTTCCCAGGGAGGTTCATAACGTTGGGTCACCTAGGATAGCGTTTCTCAGATTGTGTTTGGGGGAACACCAGTGTCTTCCTAGAAAAAAAAAATTTCCATGGAAAATATTTAAGAAACCCTGGGTTAAACCAAGTTAGGTAGGACTTTTCAGAGCCTTTGACATGCCAATGCACTTTCTGAATCAAGCAGCAGTAGGACAGATGGTTCAGGGTTTCTCAAACTTACTGAACCCTGTTTGGAAAGCCCTGACCTAGAGCCTGCCTCAGCCTGGACGATTCTCCCGAAGTTAAAATCCTAAAATGCCTGACTACAGTTTAACCTAAAAGCAGGAGAGGTACTTCTAAAAGCAGAAAAGGTTTAATAATGAAACCCCACAACTGTGACGTCCTCTGCAAGCTCACGTGTACCACCTTAGGTCGTCATTCCTATCAGCCCATCGGGGAGCCACTTTGGGGTCCCTGTCTTAGAGGTGAGGAAACTGAGGCTGAGACAGACCGCAGCTGGCCCGTGGTCGGGAGTGGTAGAGCTGAGGCTGGGCCTCAGGCTGAGCCAGGTCCCGACTCCCGGCTCCTTGCTTCTCTAAGTGGAGGGGAGACCCTGGCGGGGTGGGGGAGGCAGGATGCAGGGGCCCAAGACTCACCCTGCCTAGGCACGAAGTCAATCTTGACCTCTGCAAGAGACGGAAGAGCAAGTGGCACCAGGGTGCAGGCTGGGCCCAGCAGCAGGGGCCCCTCTGCCCCTCAGCACCCGCTCACCCATGAAGTGGAGCTTGGCAGACAGGTTACAGGCGAAGCCTTCTGGCACAAAGCTGTAGTCCGCCTCGTCTGCAGGCGTGACGTCATCAATGGTCAGCTTGTGGACCCTACAGGGCAGTGGTGGCTCAAGGGACCCTGCTAGGCCACGCACCCCATGCCTCACCAAACAGCCCAGCCAGGGCTCCAGGGAGCCCCCACCCTGCCCTGGCTCAATGGTGTGCAGAAGTGTTTTCTTGGACTTCCCTCGTGATCCAGTGGTTAGGAGTTCACCTGCCAACGCAGGGGACATGGATTCGATCCCTTGTCCGGGTAGATCTCACATGCTGAGGAGCAACTAAAGCGATTGCACCTAGAGCTGGTCCTCCTCAAAACGAAAAACCACCGCAGTGAGAAGCCCGAGCGCTGCAACTCAAGGGAAGCCCCCGCTCGCCCCAGCTTGAGAGCGACGGTGCACAGCAGTGAGGACCCAGCTCAGCCAAAGAAATGGTTTTTTAAGTGCTGTCTTTCTCTGCTTTTGAATTTTTCTGCTCCCTTGCCTGCTTTCAGAGGTAGGCAGTGTAGACATGTCCCCTTGGCTGGGCCCTTGGAGACTGGGCAGGGGCCTGTCACATTAATCTCTGTGACCTTGGGCCCAGCACGGGCTGGCCCAGATACTCAGGGTATGAGTAAGAGAGTGGGAGACAGTGAGGGCCCCTGGCCAGAGCCGTGCCCCGCGGCGCCCTGCCCTGCCCTGGTCACAAGCTGGGGGTCCCAGCCTGCCTGTCTCACTGCTTCGTCTTTGTCTCTGACTTCCTCCTGTCTCTAGTGGACCCTCCTTTTCTGCATGTGTCTGCCTCTCCACACTTCTGTGTACCCCTTTTCCTGTCTGTCTCTGTCCTGACTGTGTGCCTGTCCCTTTCTGCTCCCCTCTCAATATTCGTCTCTAGCTCACTCTCAGTGCTAAGTATCTCTCTGCTCGTCTCTTTTTCTGTTTCAGTCTGTTTTTCTATGCGTCCGTCCCTCCCTCTGTGTCTCTATCTCAGCCTCTGGTTCTTGCTGTGTCTCTGCGAGCCTGTCCCTGGCACACCCTGCACACTCACCGCCCGATGTGCGACACCTTTATGCGGTTGTCAGGCACCAGCTCCTTTCCGTTCTTCAGCCACACGCCCCGCACGTTCTCATCTGACACCTCACACTTGAACACAGCCTGGTCCTTCGAACCCACCGTCAAGTCCGCGATGCTCTGGTACACCTCCAGCTTCTTCTCTGGGGGGCAGGGCAGAGCCAGTGAGCTGGGCAGGGTGTGTGTGGGTGGGAATCCCTGCGGAGATCTCGTGGGCTTGTGAAAACACACGAGTGCGTGCATGAGTGCAATGCCTGTGTGCCTGTGACGGCGCTGTGTACACAAGGAACCTGAGTGCGCCCGGGTGGGTGACGCTAACCAGGCCCATCTGAACCTCCCAAGGCTCTCCCGATGGTCACCCCAGCATCCCCATTTTACGGATGAGAAAGGGGAGGTTTGAGTTATTAAAGTGACATGTCCAGGACCATGCTGGACTCGATAATGGCTTTGCTCAATTCCCGTCCATGGCTGGGGGCCTCGGGGGCCCCCCAGGCCTCACCCTGCACGATGAGCTCAGCCAGAGCCTGGCCCCCGCTGGTGCGCAGCGCGTAGTGCCCGGCGTCCTCCAGGGTCGCCTCGTTGATGATCAGGTGGTGTTTCTGGCCGTCCTTCTTGAACCGGTACTTAAAGGTCTCCTCCCGGGTCAGCTCCACGCCATCCTTCAGCCTGGCCAGAGGGCGGGCAGCAGGTGCCAGGGCCCCCTCTGGGGACACCCCAGGCCCCCGGCCCTGCCCACGACCCCCTGCCGCTGCACTCACCATTTGACCTGCGCCCCCTCCTCAGACACTTCACACTCAAACTCCACACGCTGTCCCACCATCACCAGCTGGTCCTCCAGAGGCCGCGTGATCAGCACGGGGGGCTCTGTCAAGCAGAGGGAGCAAGATGGGCGGGCTGCTCTGTGGGGCCCCCGTCAGGGTCTCAGGGTCCCGGGCCCACCTTTGACGAAGAGCTCGGTGCTGCACTTCTCGCCGCCCACCACGCACTGGTAGGCCGCGTCGTCCGCCAGCGAGCACTGGCTGATGGTCAGCGTGCGCTTCGCGCCGATGGACTCGAAGATGTACCTGGGTAGGGCCGGGGTGGGGGCAGGAGACCCATGGACGCCCCGCCTGGGCCCTGGGTGCCCCTCAAACCCCCGTCGGGACCCCTGTGCCCCACCCCAAGACTTCCAGGAACCTTACTTGCTGTGGAGCAGAAGAGGCCAGTGGAGCACTCCCGATGGGAGGAGCGAGATCGAGAGAAAATGAGCAGGGAAAGAGCCGGGCAGAAAGAGAGACAGGGAATCAGAACCCAGAGAAATGGGGGGAGGGAGAGAGAGCTGGCCCGAGGGCAGGGGCAGAGAGAGAGGCGGGACAGCAGGGTTGGGGAGCAGCCCTCGCCCGCCCCAGCACCCCCAGGCCCCGCTCCCGCCCTCACCTGCCGCTCATCTGAATCTCCTGTCCGTTCTTAAGCCATTTGACCTCGGCGTCAGGGTCGGCCAGCTCCACCATCAGCCGGATCTTGTGGCCCTTGCTCACCTGGTAGGCTGGCTGCAGCTTCTTCTGAAAGGCTGAGCACCCCCACCCTCAGCCCCCTGCTCCCCAGGCTGGCCCAGGCCCGGTGGACAAGGTCCTGCCTCCCCACATCTCTCTCTGTGCCTCTGCTGTGGCTCTGTCTCTTTATCTCTGTCAGCTGCTTATCTGTCTTCCTTCCTTGGGGTCCACTTCACCTGCTCAGCTCAGGGCTAGGGTTCGGGGCTTCCAGAAAGGCCGGAGCTTGGCAGGAGAATGGGTGATGGGACAAATGGGCCTTCTCTTCCTCTCCAGTCTGTTTTTGCAGCAACCCCAGGTTCATGCCCTCCTTCTAGGCGCCTCTGCTGTCTCAACTTGGTTTCCAGGGCCTCCATGTCAAGCCCGTGATGGGGAAGGGCTGGCCTGAGCCCTCGCCTCTGACCCACCTGGGGTGGGGGCCGGGCGCGCTCACCTGCACCCACCTGTTCTGTTTGCCTATGAGGGGGCTTAACCAGGGTTTTCTCTTCCCGGGTTGGGGGCGGGGTGTCCTCTGGGCTAAACTGGCTTCTTCCCCTTCTGGGGGGCATGGGGAGAATCAAGCAGGCTACTTTTTTCACCAAGGGCGGGTAGGGGAGGAAGGGGTCTCCTGGCTTTGGCTGTGGAGAGAAGGGCTGGCCTGGACTCCGTCCTCTTCCTGTGGCGTCTCTGGGCTAACTTTGCCCTTTTCTTTTTCTGTACGACCATATGCCAACCCGGGCACCCTGGCTTTTTCCCCCCACTGAAGAGGACGTTCACCAAAAAGGTCCCTTCCTGGGTGCCTCTAAGTCAACCAGGACGCCGCTCGCTTTCCTGTGAGCGCGTCTGTGCGCCGTCGTGCGTGCACGACCCTGCGTCCACGCGCCGCTCTGCGTGCACGTGCCTGCGTCTACGCGCCGCCGTGCGTGCACCTGTGCGCAGGCTCTCATCCAGCCCTAGCTCTGCTCGGGAGGCTCACCTGTGCTTTTCTTCTCGTCCCGCTTTATGCCCTTGAGCCTCTTGAGCATGCCCCGCAGGTCGGTGACTCCGTGCTGGAAGGCGATGCGTTCGTACTCCGACGGGGGCGCCTGCCGCAGGATCTCCCACACGTCCTCCTCGGCGGGGGCCTCCAGCCTGCATCCACGTGGCGAGCCCTCAGGGCCCCCATGGCCAGGACAGAGTTGCCGTCCCTTTCCCTCCCCAAGCGGGAGCTGCCCCTGCCCCTCTGACCCTTCCCTTCTGGTGGGGCACCTTGAAATGGAGTGGATCCCGGGCCAGTTCCGGGGATCATGAGGCCTTAGGTGCTCAGTGTGGGGGACTGGGAGGGGCTCCTGGCTGAAGTAGGGATGATAAGGGTGGGGCGGGGGGGGGTGGCGGGCTTCCTGGGACACTCACCTCGGGGTCCGTAAACTGCTGCTCCAGGTAGGGCAGAAAGGCAGTGTACACATTAGAGGCGGAACAGAGAAGAACAAAGGTGACTCCATATTGAGTCCATGCCTTTAGCACTAACCCTTGTGCTCTGTTGCCTGTTCTTAGTCAAGCTGGCTCTGCACCCTTGTAAAAGCGTGTTGTCTATACCCTGAACCATAAAGTATATGATAGTCCATTCTCAAGGCTGTGTCTCCCTGGCTGGACCGTTAAAGGTATAGAACACTCTTCATTTGTATAGAGATAAAAAGTTACAAAAGATAACGATTGTCTTGTGGGATGTTTACAAGAACATTGTGACCAAATCTACCTGGAGGCTGCAAGAACAAAACATTCTACTAAGAAGTCTGCAATAACCAGCCATAGGCCCTCCCCCTTTCAGTAGAAGAGACCAGAATTCTATCTGGGGTAAGGTGGTTCTTTGGGACATCAGTCCACCATCTTCTTGGTTTGCTGGTTTGCTGAATAAAGTCGCTATTCTTTGCCCCAACAAGTTGTCCCTCGATTTACTGGCCTGTCATGCAGCACGCAGTACAAGTGTGGAGTCAGTAACAAAGGCACGGGTCATCCCTCCATGAACCACAGCGCGTGGGGCCTCACCTCCACTTTCCTCCCTGCACTCACACCATTCCTTTTACAGGGCCCCCGTGGCCTTGTTTATTCCTCCTCAGCTCTGATAGATGTGTCAGGAGAGCCGGAGGCTCAGAGACTCTCCCCAGTCAGTGGAGATCCTCGCCCAGGTCCTCGCCCAAGTCCTCACCCAGGTCAGTCTGATCTCCAGCCTTCTCATCTGTCACCTGCCCTGGTGGGGATCGCCCTGCTGCCCCCAAAGCACTTGACCCCAGTGCTCATTCTCTGGGCTGAAGCAGCACTGGCCGTAATGCAGGGTCCAAGAGAGGAGGGGACAGGACACAGAGGACACAAGTCAGTTGTGCTGGACGGGGCTAGGTGGGCAATTCCTGAGGCTTTGGAGCCTTCTCCCACTTCTGGGTCTCCAGAGCCTACTGAGAAGAGCTATCACAGACTCAAGTGTAGGCTGGTCATGGGAACAGTGTGGGGATGTTAGTTCACGGGGTGTAACCTCTGCTGAGCCCTCTGACGCTTCCCCGCACCTGGGCTGTTCCATCTGATGGACAAGGAAACCAGCTTAGAGAGGTGCACGACCTGCTTGGGGTCACGCAGCTGGAAAACCACAGGGCCGGACTTTGGGAGCTGCATGTTCCGGGAGCTGCTACCCTGGGGCTTACCTCTTCCTCAGCAGCGAGCTGAAGTCCAGAGTCCCAGCATCCTCGTGGCTGTCGCTACGGAGAGGAACCCCCAGTAAAGCCACAATAGAGCCAACTATTAATAGGAGGTGTTTGGGAGCAGGGGCTGGGGTGGGGGTGGGGGCGCAGTGAGAGAAAGGGACACTGACTGCACGGGGGCACCCTGCCCATCTCAGACCCCTGGGGTCGCCATACAGGTGGATAGGAAGGGGTACCTGATGCGCCGACCACCTCCAGCCAGGCTCCTGCGGGGGTAAGACTCAAGTTTTTCACCTGCCCGGGGAGTTTACTCTCTTCCACACCCATCCGTTTCAGTCTGGCCATTCACATTACCCCAAGCCCTGGTCCCTATGTTATGCCCCTGCTCTGACCCCCATATCAACCCCAGTCCTGGTGCCCCTGACATCCCTCCCCAGCCCTGGCCCTTCACATAATCCTGGCCCTGACCCCAAGGGGCCACAGACCCCAACACTGGCCTCCCCCACGGGCCCCGAGGAGAGAGGGCCACTCACGTGCGGCGGAAAGTTGATCGGAGGTCCACATCTCCGGAGCCAATGGCCTCTGGTTTCAAAGAGGGGGGATGAGAGTCAGGGGGGAAGGTTTTAGAGGGGGCCTGCCCTGGGATCTCCTGGTGTCACAGGCCTGCCCATCTGTGACCCCTTGACAGTGGGCATCTGTCCCAGGAACCTGCCTTCTGAGCCTTGCCCAGCCCGCATCAAGGAACCAGGGATGTGGTGCAGTTTATGTTCCCCAATACCTTCCACATTCATCTCCCTCTCATCTCTCTACTCACCCTTACCCTCTTCACTAGTGCCTAATCATCAGACATCAAGATGATAAAGACCCCAGATGAGATCTGAGCTCAAGCCCCACTCCAACCCTAAAAGCTCCGATGTATTTCTTGCATGCTCTGTGTGAATAGCACTGGGCGTGTGATCAGCGGGCGTATGGTCAGGCCTCAGCATCCCCCTTAGTACTGGGAAGTGGAGGCGGGTGTGGGGACTAGACCCATGGGGAGCCTGAACCCCACAGACGCCAGAGGGCCCCTCACCGTGGACAGTGAGGTTGAAGTTGCAGCTGTCAAATTTGTCCTTGGTGGACACCTCACAGCGGTAACCACCGGCAAAGGTGGCCTGGGCATCCGTGATGTGCAGCTCAAATAGGTAGACCTGTGGAGGTGAGGTGTCAGGGAAGGCTGGAGGCCAGGATACAAGGCCCTGCACCCTAAAGGAGACGGGGTGGCTGAGGACCACCGACCTTTTCACCCCTAGGGGCTTAAATGAATCCATTCAGTTTTGGATATCTAAAAACGGGGCCCCTTCTCAAGACGCATTGCCATCTGCTGGCACAGGGTGGTGATGAAATAGAAATCAAGGGTGGCTACAAGGCAAGGGGCATTCGCTTAGGATAAGGCATTTGGGGGGAATTTCCTGGCAATCCAATGGTTAGGACTCCATGCTTTCACTGCAATGGGCCCAGGTTGGATCCCCGATTAGGAATTCCACGAGCCACGCAGTTCAGCCCCCCCCAAAAAAGGCATTTTTGTTCAGGGCACTGCCCACACAACTGAACATGTCCACCTACCCTTCCAGAAGACCCCTTGCCTGGGCCAGGACTGTGGAAGAGTGGAAGGAGCAAAGGTTGGGAGTCAAAGCACAGCTTCTAGGCCTGGCTCTGAGTGACCTGGCACCACCAACAGCAACCTCTCAAGCTTTGGTTTCCTCATATGTGTAGAGAATTGTGGGTGCTCATCGAGGGCCCTGTGAGCCTTCCACCTGGGGCCTTTGCACCCTCACTGACTGGTGCCCCCCAGGCTTTATTATGCCCCTTGAGACTATCACAGCTTCCCTGGTGGCTCAGTGGTAAAGAATCCACCTGCCAACGCAGGAGACGTGGGTTTGATCCCTGGGTCGAGAAGATCCCCTGGAGGAGGAAATGGCAACCCACTCCAGTATTCTTGCCTGGGAAATCCCATGCACAGAGGAGTCTGGCGGGTTACAGTCCGTGGGGCCGCAAAGGTCGGACACGACTGAGCACACACGTGAGACTGTCACGCCTCTGAGCCCCCATGTTCTTCCGTGCCCCCCAGTAACCCTACTCTGAGCCTCCCCAAGCTTGCTGAGTGCCGCTGGCCCCCCAGCCAGCTTTGCAGGCTTTCCACGCCCCTTCTCTGCACCTCCTCTGTGGCTCGGGTCTTACAGTGCCCCCTGCCTCCCTGTGCCCCCCAGGCCTTCCGGGGGCTCCCCGCGGCCCCTCGCTGTGAGCCCCCCGTGACCCTGTGCCCGCGGGCCCCACCTTGCTGGTCCGATCGTAGCTATCACGCAGCTGCAGATGCTGCCCCACCTTGCTGCTCAGGTCCACCCACTTGCCCTTGAACCACTTGACCACGGGCGGTTTCAAGAGGCTGGCTCCGGCCACGCGGGCTGAGAAGGTGATGCTGCCACCTGCAGGAGAGGGGTGATCGTCTGGGCTTGGGGGGCGCCCTGTGCCTCCCTCCCCCACCTCACCCCGGGGGCAGCAGACCCACACTCACCCACGGTCACCTCGCCGTCCTGTGGCCTCATCACAAAGAGGCCGATGGGGTCATCAGGGGCACCAGGGCCCTCGGGGGCCGCTGAGCTGGTCCCTGTGGGCAGAGGAGTTTGAAACCTGCCCTGGGACACTGCCACCCACCAACCTGGCCTCCCTGCCCCGCTCCTCTCACCTTCGGGACTCGGGGAGCCTCCTTCCACCTCAGGGGCGGAGGTCGGGGCCTCTCCAGGGGCTCCAGGGGCCTCGGCGGGGGCGGGAGCAGGCACTGCCACAGGCTCCGCTTTCCCTGGAGGGGATCAGGTCCAGAATTGTGGAGCAGCTTCTAATCAGAGCCCCCTCCCCCCACACACACCGGTTCTCTTGTCCCTGGTCCTTCCCATCTTTGCGGGAAGTCAATTCAGCCTGCGTTTCACCTTCTCCCTGCCCTCACCAGCTGTCTGTCCCCTCATCTCAGAGGGTCAGCCTGAACATCTCTCCTCTCTTCCTCTAGGCTCGGATCTTGGTCCAGCCCGTCAGGTTGGGCTGGGGCTCGGCACACGCCCACAGGTTCGCGGGGCTTCCCTGCCAGCACACCCAGCCCACCAAGTTCCCATCCATGTGGGGGTGTCCAGCGGGAGGTCAGTGTTACGTCTGACTCATCTCTGAACTTCCCCCACCTCCGGAACGGCTCAGAAGGGCCGGGGAGCCTCGTGGGGACACTCAGAAAGGTCTCGCTACAGAAAACAGGAAAAGGCCACGGCAGGCTGAGGGCATACCCAGATCCAAGGCAAGAAACTGGGAGGACATCTCCTATGCCGTGACTGACGGAGAGCTGGAGGGGCTGCTCCAACTTCAGGGAAGGCCGGCCCGGCGCTTACCTGCGTCTATGACCTTGAGGTCAAACTTGACCTTGGAGGAGCCAGCGATGACCGCATAGGAGCCCTGGTCGGCTGGACCCACGTCCCGCACCGTCAGCGTGTGCCGCGTGCCCTCGGCTGCCAGGCCGTATTTGTCGCTGGCGCTGATGTCACTTCCCGCCCGCTGCCAGCGCACCTTCAGGCCTGCCCGCTCTGTCTCGGCCTCGAACACGGCAGGGCTGCCGGCGGCCACCTCTGCGGACCGTGGCTTCTTGCTGAAGGCAGAGACTGAGGGGCCAGTGGAGTTTGCAGGGGTCCCCTGGCTTGCCCCTGCACCCCACTCCTACATCCCCTCTTATTAAATAAGGTGATGAGCGCTTTAATGGATCACCTTGTTTAATGCTCCAACCGCTCTATGAGGTAGGTGCAGTTATTATCCCCAGAGGAGGGCTCCGAGGCTCAGAGAGGTTAAGTGACTTACCCAAGATCACACAGCCAGGAAATGGGAGAGCCAGGCCTGTGGTCCACCCACCATACAGGAATTTTGCTAGGTGTGTCCCTGAATAGCCCACCCTCTCTGCCTGTGGAAGCCCAGCCCCCACCAACTGGGGCCCTTGGCAAGGGGCCAGCACTCTGCCTACTTGGACGTGGCTAAAATTGTCCTCTAAGGGCCTGGGGCTGGGAATCAGCAAGTGAGATAAAGTTGGCTTGGGAGGGGGCTGGGGCTGGAGGGCTGATCCCCGACCTGGACAACCTTGGTAAGGCCAGGGCGGGGACTCCAGGCTGTGACTTTCTCTGCCCTTGGCGGTGGCTCGGGGACCTCTTGGCCACCCTCTCCCAGAGCAGAGGGCCTGCATCACCTCAGTGTGGGGGCCACGCCTGGTGTGGGGGCCACAGCGGCGCAGGCTGCTAAAGCAGAGACTCCCAGAACTGGATTGACCCACCGAAGCCCTCTTTGTACAGTTGGGGAAACCAAGACCCAGAGAGGGGAGGGGCCCATCCAAGATGTTCAGGGAGATTGCTGGCTCGAGTCTGGAGCCATCCTGGGGTGCCTCCTGCAGCAGCCTTTCCCCAAAAGGCAAGCCGGGACCTAACCTTGCTGCAGAAGATGGGGATGGAGGCAGGGAAGGGGCCCCCCGGCATCCTGACAGTGGGGCGATAGCCCTGGGGGCTTCCTGCCTTGGCTGTCTCCCCCTCTGGGCCCCTGACCCTGGTTTACCCTCACTCTCATCAAAACGATGAGAAGGAGAAAGTGAGAATCGAAAAAGAACCCAGGAGGACAGAGCCCCTGTCCTGGGAACCCCTCAGGAGCTCATTCCTGGGGCCACCCCCCAGCCGCGGGTGCCCCCGGCCCTCCCTGCCCCACACTCGGCCCCCAGCCCAGGCCTGGAGCTACCTGGCTTCTTCCCTGGCTCGGGCATCTCGAGAGAGGTCACAGCCGGAACCGAGCAGGCACGGCCACCCAAAGAGACTCTGAGCAGGGATCCGGTCCCCGACTATATAAGGGGCCGCCCCCTCTCCCGGCCCTCCTTATCTGCACCCTGCCTGGACACCTGCTAAATATAGACAAATTCCCGAGATCAAGGGCTCTCCAGGAGAATGTGTGGCCCTGGCTTTCTCCGCTGGCTCCAGCGCCTCCCCCACTAACCCAACAGGACAGATTCTGCCCCCCAACCCTCAGTGAACACAGAGGCACCCCAAGCCCCGTCCGTGTGTCCTTGTGACAGGCAAATTGTGCGGTGGGAGTGTGCGGGTCCCAGAACCCTGACGCTGTCGGGTCAGATGCATCCGTGTCGGGCGATGGTTACGTGCACAGACCCCGAGTCCCGGCTTCCCTCCTCTGTGTCCTTCTGCCCCCCACAACTGCCTCCACACCCCCACCCCGCCAAAGTCACAAAGAACATCAGCGCTACACAGGAAGAAGCAAATCACATGTGACCTACTGTGAGCAAGACCCATTATCAGGGAAGGTCATTTGTACCCCACCCCGCCATCGTCAGGAGAGAGGAATTCTATATACAAGCATTGTCCGTGTGGTCAAAACTTGCCATCCCTTTCAACGTAAATCCATTCTCTTCTGCCATTTTAACCATGTTTAAACTGCATCTCGTGTCCCTGGGCCGTCTTTCAAAAGGAATTGGGGCTTTGGGACGTCCCTGGTGGTCCTAGTTAGGACTCTGTGCTCCCACCGCTGGGGTCCAGGTTCAGTCCCTGGTGGGGGAACCAATATCCCGTATGTCATATGGCACAGCCAAATATTAAAAAAAAAATTAATCCATAAAAATTCAAAGAGACTGGGCTCCACTCTCCCTCTCTCGGGGCTCAGAGATCCATGGAGGGGGATTATGGTTGGGTTTCCCCAGCCTGAGGGCTCAGGTCACTGTGCAGGGTGTCTGCCCCAACACAAAAGTCACCAGTATCTGGATTCTCTGAGGTCTGCAGGTTGCTCAGGAAAGTTCCCTCACTCCCAGGCTGTCGGCTGCCTCTTCTTGCTACTGTTGGAAGCAAAGCCCATACAGGTTTCGCGGCTCATCTTTTTCTCTCTCCCCTGCTGTGGGCCAGAGACCAGAGCGACCAGACGCCAGGGTACATGAGAGGAGTTCACTTGTGTCAGGGTCCTGCCAGCAGGGATCCCGTGAACTGCTCTGCTGCTGACGGGAGCTCTGGGGCTTCATCCTTGCTCCTGATCAAGCTGCACTTTACCCCTTTCCAGACACATGAAGCTTCCCGCCTCACATGGCCATGGCAGCCCTTCACTCCACGTGTGACCTTGGACAAATTAGTTGACCTCTATGAGCCTCAGTTTCCCAGTCTATAAAATGGGGCATTAGGTTCCACTTCTCAAGGTTAACATGCAGTAAATGGCTAGAATATCCAGTGTTGTCTTTATTATCATCATCATCATTGGGCTCATAACAGAAAGATTCAATGAGTTTAAGCCTCATTAAAACATTAAAAAAAAAAACCATTTATCAGATACAGAGAGCTTTTTAATGATTTATTTCTTTAAGAACAACTGAGAATTCGTTCCCTCCGTGGATCATGACAGGAGGTCAGGCAATATCAACTGTCTGCACAAACTGGACAACTAGACAAAGTGTCAACCATCCCGAGGTCTGCAGGTCCAGCACTGGCGAGGATCCTTAGTAAACGCTCAATGGACAAACGAGAAGGCAGATCAGATGTCGGGGTTGGGGTGCGTCAGACAAGGTGCACAAAAGATTTAAAAACAGCATTTCCGGGCTGAAGAAAACTGAGAATAACTTTAGGTAAATGGGTTTCTTGAGAATGCTGATGGGGGGAGAGGTGTGGGGAGAGAGGGCCACTGAAAAAAAAGGGGGTTCAATATACACAAATAATGACGGCTTCCAACTCCCAAGGCCGTTTGCCCAGTACTAAGCAAGCTGACCCTTCGCGGGGGCCAGACGCCCAGATGGCCTTCCGGAGCCGGGCCGGCGCCCTGGTGGGAGGCGAAGCAAGGGGTGTGGGGCGGGCAGGGGGCTTGGAGGAGGAGGGGGTGGGCGGGGAGGCGAGGCCTGGCCTGCCACAGTCCTGCCCCTGGGAGCTTCCCTCCTGTGTCCGGCCGCCCGGGCGAAGGGGTTAATGCTATGGCCAACGGGGCGGCCTGGCGGGCCCGGTGCGCTCAGGCCTGGGCTCAGTGGGGCGGGTGGCGCCGCTCGGCCAGGCCCCCGCGGCCCAGCACCTCCCCGCTGAACTGGTAGGTGAGCTTCTTCTTGACCTTCTTGACCTCGCCCGTCTTGCCGTAGTTGCGCAGCGCTCGGGCCATCTTCTGGTAGGTCATCTTCTTGCGGTTGCCCTTCTGGATGCCCCAGCGGTGCGCCAGCGCCTCCTTGTGCTTGGACGAGAACTGGAACGTGCCCTTGTCCTTGTCCACCCACCAGATGCTGTCCTTCATGTCGCCGCTGCGCAGCAGGTCCAGCAGGAACTGGTACAGGCGGATCTTCTTCTTGCTGCCTGCGGCCGGAGACGGTCAGCGCCCACGGCGGGGACCCAGCCCGCCTCCCGGTGACGTGGGACCGCCCCCTCCTGCCCGGGGTAGGGTGGGCGCAGGGGCGGGGCTACGGCCAGCATGGCGCATGCGCACGCCCACAGCGCACGTGCTCAGACCCGGATGTCGGGACGGACGCCCCTCCCCTCCACACACGGAACACACACGGAGACACGTGTTGGCAACCACACACCCGTACGCGAGCATTCTGCTCTCTGGCCAGGCTGCCGCATCCGTGGGCCTTGATCGGGGTGGGGACGGGGCACAAGGGTGGCCAGGGTGACGGCTGGGCCCAGGCTGGGTCAGGGGTGGGTCACCTACCTGTCTCCCCGTGCAGGAGGCCAGACCCTGGCTCCAGGCCGTCGGCCTCCCCATCGGACACCTCCAGCGGGGGGCTCTGCCGCTCCCCCTCCTCTTCATCCGAGCTGGGCCGGGCGGGGGACAGCGAGGGGTACGGCAGGCACATCCGGGGCATGTAGGAGACCTGGGAAGGAGGCAGAAGGAGGGTTGGGGTCCCTGAGGGACCGCTGAAGGCGGCCAGGTAGGGGACGGTCCTGGGGCGCGGTGCCTAGGGAGGGGCAGAGGGATTTGGGAGAAGGCCGGGGACACTGGAGGTCGGGCGGGTTATGGAGTCATACGGGGTCACCACACACAGGGTGCCGGTGGTGGGGACAAAGGGGCTCCTGACACCCCACCTGTCTCCCTGGTTTGGGCGGCGGGAGGTGCCACGTGGACAGGCAGCTGCCCTGGGGTGAGGGGCTGAGGAGGAGGGTCGGCCAACCGAGTCAGCGGGGAGATGGGGAGGTCAGCGGATTTCAGAACTCAGTGACTTGGACGCCAGACCCACGAGGAGGCAGGGAACGGGCTGGGGGCTGCAGCCCCGGCGTTTCAGAGGCCCCCGGGGGTCAGAAGGACCAGTGGGGGTGGGGTGGGGTGGGAATGGTCCGGGCTCTGTCCTCGGTGGGGCGGGCGCAGATAAGGGGTGCGGGGTCACGAGGTCAGCCGGGGGGTCAGGAGGCAGCCGTTGGGGCTCCGGCCGCCGTTGGCGCTGTGGGGCAGGAAGCCGGGTTGAGTAAGAGCCTGTGTCAGCTTCCTGCGGAGCGCCCGCCTCACCGCAGGCGCCGGGCCGGGCCGGGCCGCCCTGCAGGCACGCACCTGGTGGGGACCGAGGCTGGCGTGGGGAGGAGCCATGGGGGTGTCGAGCACGTGCATCTGCTCCAGCTCCATGTGGCGGTAGAGCTGCTGCAGCTGCGGGGGCTGGACGCTCTGCAGCTCCGTGAAGTGGTTCTCCGCGAAGCTCTCGAACTCGCTATGCACGTGGTGCGGGTGGAAGTCCCAGTAATGGTCTGCGGGCCAAAGCAGGAGGGGCTTATGATCGTATGAAACATTATATGAACAATAATAGTATATATTATACATAATAACTATATATAATATAATATATATAACAATAATAGTATGCATAAAAATAATAGTGCCAGGCCTTGTTCCCTGTCATAATCACCACCGCCATTCTGGGCTGCGGATTGGCATTAATCGCAGCACCACCCACCCTGCTATTTTCCGACCCCCAATTGTATAGATGGGTCTTCCCCAGGTAGCTCAAATGGTGAAGAATCTGCCTGCAGTGCGGGAGACCTGGGTTCGATTCCTGGGTCGGGAAGATCTCCAGGAGGAGGGCATGGCAACCCACTCCAGTATTCTTGCCTGGAGAATCCCATGGACAGAGGAACCTGGCGGGCTGCGGTCCACTGGGTCACAAAGAGTCAGACACGACTGAGGGACTTTAGAATACTCAGAATATGCTATGGATGAGGACACTCAGGCTTGGAGAGGCTACATGACCCGCCCATGGTCAAAGGCCGTGGGAGGCAAAGCCTTTGTTCTCAACAACCGGTCTACCCTGCCTCCCATGCCCATTCCAACGATGCCGGTTTTTGAGCCGGAGTCCGAATCCGGCTGTTTCCTTTCTGTGTGGCCTCAGCCACGTGCATTGACCCCTCTGTCAAACAGGGATGCTAGAAACTAGGAGGCTCCATGCAAGTTCACATTTGTAAAACCCCCTAGCCCCAGAGCGTGCACTCGGGAGTGTGTGGAATCGCCTCTCCTGCCCTTCAGACGCAGCCGTGGTTCCTGAGCAGACTGGCTGCCCGCAGTCACAGCTCACCGCCCTGTCACACGGCCGAGGTGTGACTGCAGAGTCACAGGGCTGACATTCCTCAGCTGAGCTCCCCCTGCGGCCCCTCCAAGGCCGCGTCCTTGGGGAGCTGCACCCGAGTCCCAGGGAGGTCGCCGCGGCACCCGAGGCTTTCCCGGAAAGTCCCTGGTGGGTGCTTTCAGAGTCTGCGGCAGGGTGGATTTGAGTTTGGGGAACAGCTCCGTGCCACTGGGAGCCTGCCTGGGCCTGGAGCCGGTCTTCAACGTGGTTACTCTGGGCACCTTTTCCAGGAACAAAAACCACCACATGTCTGAGGGCTTCCTGGGTACTACTTGGAGTCCCAAAGAAGATGTGGTGACAAAGCGGCAAGAGGAATTTTTCTCGTGGGACCCAGAGAGGGAGTGTACGGGATGCTGAGAGAGGTCAGCGTCTCCGGGACTGGCACGGGGCCCTGCAGGGGGACCGTCACCAGCCTCCCGTGCGTGTCTTGTGTGTCGTCTGTCTGTCTCCCCCCCCTCTTTCTCTCTCACAAACACATCGTCGCTCACGCATCCCTGAGAAATGACACGTGTGGTCTTGGCTCGGCACTGGCTCCCAGAAGACTCACTCATTTTCCAATCCTGCTCTGGGGTGGCTTTGCCTTGTGACCCTGAGCAAGACATTTTATCTCCCTGAGCCTCTGATTCTGCAAAAGTCAGAGACCCAACTGGGCAGTTACTGAGGTCCGGTTCACATGTGGAATTATTTGAACCCACAGTCCAGACTCCCACTTCCATGAAGCTGCAAGGCATAGGGGAGCCAACTGGGGCGGAGCTGGGTTTGAATGCTGCCTCTGCTACTCACCCCTGAGTGACACTAGGCAGGTGGTTCTGCTTCTCTGTGCCTGCTGCCTCGGCTGTGAGATGGGGCTAATAACTACACCCAGCTCACGACACAGGCTTGCTGTGAGGATTAGATGAGCTAATGCCTGCAAGGCACTTCGAATGGAACCTGGCACAAAGTAAGACTCAATAATCATTAACTATTATCATTCCAGGCTTCCCAGGTGGCTCAGTGGCAAAGAATCTGCCTGCCAGCGTAGGAGTTGCAGGAAGCGCAGGTTCGATCCCTGGGTTGAGAAGATTCCGTGGAAGGAAACGGCAACCCACTCCTCCTTGCCTGGAGAATCCCATGGACAGGGGAGCCTGGTTGGTTGCAGTCCATGGGGTCGCAAAGAGTTGGACACCTGAGCTACTGAGCACACACATACACCCGTTATCATTATAATGATAATTATTATGAATGCTTAATACTGTCTTTAGAGAGCCTAAATCAGCACCTGAGCAAACAACAGATACTTTAATACTTATCAGTTCCTCATCTTCCCCTGCTCTCTGCCATCTTAGTCCGTGGTCCAGAGAAATAGTTTGAGGGATCCTGGCTGTCTCTTTCTCCCAGAAACTTGAGTTGGGACCCCAAGGTTGCACCAAGGGCAGAGGACTGGTTTTGTTCACCTTCATATTCCCAGTGCCTAGACGCAGTAGGCATCTTGATGCTTTTGAACTGTGGTGCTGGAGAAGACTCTTGAGAGTCCCTTGGACTGCAAGGAGATCCAACCAGTCCATCCTAAAGGAGATCAGTCCTGAATATTCATTGGAAGGACTGATGCTGAAGCTGAAACTCCAATACTTTGGCCACCTGATGCAAAAAAACTGACTCATTGAAAAGACCCTGATGCTGGGAAAGATTGAAGGCAGGAGGAGAAGGGGATGACAGAGGAAGAGATGGTTGGGTGGCATCACCGACTCAATGGACATGGGTTTGAGTAATCTCCAGGAGTTGGTGATGGACAGGGAGGCCTGGCATGCTGCAGTACACGTGCTCGAAAAGAGTTGGACACAACTGAGCGACTGAACTGGCCTGAATTGAGATGCAGTAGGCACGAAGAAGCATTTCCTGAGTGAAAGCATGAGTCCTAGCTTCTTAAGAACTCTGACTCTCCTCCACCAAATTATCCAAATCTGAAGGGAAAACAAAACAAAATGACACTTATTTTGTACTTTCATCTTGCCTTGAGTTAATAAGACCCAGAAATTCTCCACTTGCTGAGAGAGAGTTGGCTCTGTCTGTATGGTTGGGGTTCCTTGGGGCTCTGGGGTTACTGAGTGGGTCCAGATTCCTTTTTAGCTGTAGATCTGCCCTGGAGCCCCGCTCCAGGCCCTCCCCTTTTTGCCTTCTCCTGCCCAGGCCGAAGTGCCCAGATCTTCATAGAATGCTGTATCCTGCCCATGCGTGCATGCCAAGTCACTTCAGTGGTGTCCAACTCTTTGCCACCCTGTGGACTGTAGCCTGCCAGGCTCCTCCATTCCTGGATTTCTCCAGGCAAGAATACTGGAGTGGGTTGCCATGCCCTTCTCCAGGGGAACTTCATGATCTTTATGAAATGCTTTATCCTCCCCCTCAAATCCTCACACCTACTACAGATCTTTTTTGGGTTTTTTTCTTGGGAGGGGTGGGTTTTGGCCGTGCCGTGTGGCATGTGGGATCTTAGTTCCCCTGCCAGGGACCAGACCCGTGCCACCTGCATTGGAAGCACAGTCTCAATCACTTGACCTCCAGGGAAGTTCCCCTACTCAGTTCTGGGTTGGGGGCGCTGAGTTCTCTCTCTCGGTCCCCACCTCTGTTCCAGCTCCACATGAGACCCATGGGCTCATTCTGGTGGTCGCAGCCTGAGGCCAGCACTTCCCACAGCAAGTCTCAGCACCCCCTGATTCGAGTCACCTTGGGGACCAGAAAAGCTTGAGGATTTGGGGCCCATCAGAGACCCATGCGATCCGCAGCGCCGGAAGGAGATGGGAGAGTCTGGCCTTTCACAGCACCCTACAGAGGTTCGTTTGCTCAATGAGGCTCAGGAACCCTGCCCTAGGGTCGCCTGAAACCTGCAACAGAGACTCTTGGGCTACAACTAAGGTTTCAAAAGGCCCAACGAAACCCTTTTCTCTACCCTTGATTTTGAGTGCTCGGGCAGTTATGTAATAAACACTGTTTGGTAGGCAGAGATGAGTCCTCTGAAGGAACATATTGCCACGAGTCCATCCTTATGCAAAGGTCAGCATGCCTGGGCTTTTTGGACCTTATTCCTAGATGACTGCTCATGAATGCTTTTCTATATCCCTGCTGGTCACTCAACAGGTCACCCAGACTCTCCTGCAACTTAAGTCCCCTTAGCATGACTTTCTGCTCCTCAAAAGGACATAGTGTCAAGACTTCCCTAGTGGTCCAGTGGCTAAGACTCCGCGCTCCCGATGCAAGGGGCCAGAGTTCAATCCCTGGTCAGGCAACTAGATCCCACAGGCTGCATCTAAGGGTTTGAATGCTGCAACTAAAAGAAAAAAGAAAGATCCCACATGCCACAACTGGAGAAAAAAAAAAAAAAAGACCCGGCATGAAGCAATGAAGATCGAAGATCTGTGTGCCACAACTAAGACCAGGTGCAGCCAATAAATAAATCATATATTAAAGTTAAAATATGGGAATATAGTGTCATTCACATATCCAGAGATAGCTCTGGACCCTCCCTTCTACAACCTGTAGGGCATTCAACACATACTAGGCTTCAGTCAATATTTGGTTAAATGACCAATGAAAGCTTACTTTTAATGTGTCTTTTATGTACCAGGCACTGTACTAAATACTTAATCCACACTATGTCATTCAGTCCTCACCATGGCTCTGACAAAGTGGCCAGTGTGGTATGATCTTCCTTTTGCCTATGAGGAAACTATGACTCAGAGACATAAAGTCCCTTGCCCATAGTCATTGGTAGAGTCAGGATCCAAACCCACCTGTGTATGACTCCAGGGACTAAACTCTTACCCCTATGCCATACCACTGCTGAGGACCAAGACAGCTAATGAAAGCTTTAAATTAGACACATGGTGACAGAATTTACAGACTGCTATTATCCATCTGGCTGTCTACCATCATTTACTCCTCATTCATTATTCATCATCTGTCCATCATCCGTCACCCAACATCATCCGTCATCCATCCATCCGTCTATCCATCCATCCACCCATCCAACATCCAACCATCATCTATCCATCATTCACTCATTCATCATCCATCATTTAACCCACCCATCCATCCATTTATCTATCCATCCACCACTGAACCTTTATTCATCCAGCCAGCAATGACCCATTCATCAACATCTTTCACTTCCACCCTCTAAACCAGCTTCCAGTCTGGGACCAAAGTCCTACCCACACATCCTTGCTGCTACTCAGTTCTTTGTGTCACTAACACCTGGATGTCACTAGGACAAAAATAAAATGATATTCAAAACAATCCCCCCCACACAAAAGGCAAACCTTAAGGTCATTCAGTTGACCTTATCTCCTCAGAGCAGAAACCTCAGCCTGAAGCCATGGCTCTTGCCAGGAGAGGAGAAGTAAGATCAAGACTGAGAAGGAAGATGAGGAATTAAGAAAGCAAGGAATGAGGGAAAAAACCTTCGCCGGAAATCACAGACCACTGGACAAGGGCTCCTTAATCCCAGCCCTCCTGCAATTTATTCACACATGGAAACTGAGGTCCCAGCGATCAGAGAGCCCCAGGTCTCACGTTCCTTGTTACTTCTTACATTGTAACCTAATTATTATGATTTTAGTTATTTCCCTTGTTAAAAAAGATAAATCTGGCAGGGCCTGTGTTTTATTCATCCTACAGCACCTGGCAATGTGCCTGGGATGGAGGGAAGGACACTTGGGAAAGTGAATGAAATGAATGGATGATTAGAAGTGAATAAACTGTGGTATGTGAATAATAATAAACTGTGAATCTGTGGCATGAAAAGATGAAAAGTGCATTGAAAGATGGAATGGTGGAGAGAACGGTCGTACTTTGGAACTCTATTTCCTCCACCAATCCCACTGCAAATAGCATTAGGATGGCTATTATCAAAAAACAGAACAACCAAGACCGACTGTATAACACAGGGAACTACATTCACTATCTTGTAATAGCAGAATGAAAGAGAATCTGAAAAAGAATACGTATATATGTGTATATATACATATATATAATCAGTGAGTCACTTTGCTGTAGACATGAGACATTGTAAATTAACTATACTTCAGTTTTTTCAATGGTTAAAAACAGAAAATAACAAATTTTGGCAAGGATGTGGATTAGTGGAATCCTTGTGCACTGTTGGTGGGAAAGTAGAATGGTGCAACCACCAAGGAAAAACAGTATGCTTGGTCCTCAAACAATTAGAAATAGAATTATCTTACAATCCAGCAATTCTACTTCTGGGTATGTAGTCTCAAAGAACAGGAAGCAGGATCTGCAAAGAGATATTTTAACACCTATGTTCACAACAGCCACGAGGTATAAGCAGCCCACGTGTCCTTCGACAGATGAATGGATAAGCAAAATGTTATCCACACAACGGGATGTCACTGAGCTCTAAACAGGAAGGAAATCCCGATGTACACCGCAACACAGGTGAACCCGGAGGATAGTATATGCTGAATAAAGTAAGCCAGTCACAAAAAGAGAAATACTGCATGACTCCACTAAGGTGAGGTGCTTGGCGCAGTCACAGTCACAGGAACAGAAAGTAGAATGCTGGTTGCCAGGGGCTGAGGGGAGGGGGCAGTGGGAGGTACTGTGTAATTGGTCCAGAGTGTCAGTTTCGCAAGATGCAAAGAGTTCCAGAGCTGGATGGTGGGGCTGGTAGCACGACATGTCCCCGAGCCACTGAACTGTACGTGTGAAAATGGTCAAGACCGTACACTTTATACTGTATACATTTTAATCACAACTTAAAAATAGCAGACAGCAAATTCTATGAGCCCTACGCCTTGAGAATCTATCCTGAATCCGTCTGCTCCTCTTTGCCCATCTCGCCACCACCCTTGGCCAAGTCACTGTCGTCTCTTTCTGGATTATTCCAGTGGTTTCCTCCCGGGCTTCCCCCCTCTTCCTACTCTGGCCTCCTCTCCAGCTATTCTTCACACAGAAATTAGAGCGATTTAAAAAAAAAAAAATATTCAGTGGAACCACTAGGTATTGGGAGAAGACACTAAAAACTTCCAGAGAGATAAAACAAAACTAAGCAGGAAAAAAATTGAACGAAACCCCAAAATGGTTACATTCAAAAAAGAGGATATGGAATGACATCAGATTTCCTAAGAAAAACTCTGGTAACCTGAAGACAGTAGAGAAATGCTTTCAGTTTCAATGAGGCAAAAAAAAAAAAGTTTTTTTTCAACTTAGATTTCTATACACAAGCAAACTACTGTTAATCAGGTGAGGCCATAAAGACACCAATTAACACAAACAGCAATAAAACCTTACCTCCCAGACAGCCTCTCTTAGGAGAGCATAATGCTATGAGTAACAAATCCTTACATAATTTTCACTTTCTAAGCCTCTTATATGGAGCAGCTCACTCCATCCTTAGGGCAGTCCTGTGAAGTAGGTATCATGAGTGAGGAGCTGAGGCCCAGGGGGGCGAGACCTCTTCCCTGTGGTCACCCCACCCGATCGTGGGGAGATGGGGCGTGACTCCCAGCAGCCTGGCCGCAGTGCGGGGGCCCTGTGTCACGGCCGCTCAGCCCTCAGAAACACAGCGACGAGAAAGTACAGGTAATCAGATTACGCAGTGTGGCTCAACTGTGAGCAATATTCACATGGTCCAAACCGTGGAAAATTCAGACGTCAGTTTAACAAAGTTAGAATACAGACAGAGGGACTTCCCTGGTGGTCTAGTGGGTAAGACTTCATGCTCCCAGTGCAGGGGACCAGGGTTGAATTCCTGATCAGGGCACTAAATGCCCGCATGATGTGCATGTTGAGTGTCAGTCGCTCAGTCGTGTCTGATTCTTTGTGACCCCATGGAATGCAGCCCACCAGGCTCCTCTGTCCATGGAATTCTCTAGGCAAGAAGACTGGACAGGGTAGCCATTCCCTCCTCCAGGGGATCTTCCTGACCCAGGGATCGAGCCTAGGTCTACCCGATTGCAGACAGATTCTTTACCCTCTGAGCCACCAGGGAAGCCCCCACATGTGGGACATGGCCAAAAAATGCAAAAAAATTAAAAATAGAATGCAGAGGAAGACAAATGCTGTATGATCTCACTTATATGTGGAATCTTTTTAAAAAAATAACAATTCAGAAAAGGAGGTCAGATTGGTGGTTGCCAGAAGTAGTGGGGTAGGGGGTGGAAATTGGGTGATGGTGGTCTAAGGTACAAACTTTCAGTTGTAAGATAAATAAGTCCTGGGGATGTCATGTACAGAATGACTAGAGTCAACTGCTGTATGGTAACTTCGAAAGTTAAGAGTATCTCCTGAAAGTTCTCATCACAAGGGGAAAATTTTTTTGTAACTGTATGAAGAGTTGGATATTAACTAAACTTACGTGGTAATCATTTCCCAATGTATAGGTGTGTGAAGTCGTTAGCTGTTACACCTTAAACCCATACACTTATGTTGTATATCATAACAGCAATAAAATGAAAAAAAGGGGAAAAGTTACTGTGACTATTTTGGTATGTGTGAAGAAGTACGTGTGTGTGCTATAAATAACTAGAAAGTCAAATACTCATCTTTCGTAGTACAATAAATTTCTCTAAGTAAAAAATCAAGCTAGATTCATCTCCACCCGGCATATAGAAAGCCCTCAATAAATGTTTGTGAATTAATAAATAAAGGCTGTTCTAAGTCTCTGTTTCAAACTTTCATGTATATACTTCCATAGCTCTGTAACAGAAAGACTGGAAAAATAGCTTTTAACTGTCTCTGATGCCCAGCATAGGCCATGGAGAAACAACTCTGATAAATTTAGGTAAAAAGTAGCAGATTGCAGAACCGCATGATATTACAGTTCATTTCTTTTTTTTTTTTTATACAGTTCATTTCTGAATGGATAGAATTTGTGTGGATGTATACACTTACAAACATATAGGATTATACACTGTCAAATAAAATATCTGCTAGGATAGACCAAGACAGCTATCAATGCGGGGTAAGAATGAAAAGTCATATTTTCCTTGATATGCTGCTGTATTTTAAAATTCTTTGCAGTGGGTATTTCTGGTTTGAATAATTAAAATTAAACATCTATAATTTCTTTAGATATTTACCAAACACACACACGCACAAAAGGTTATCCCGATCATGTCATTTCTTTGCTCAGCCCCCTCCCTTCCCATCAGGTGTGGGAAACACGACAAGCTCCACCGCAGTCCTCGGGCCTGCGCAGCCTCCTCTGCAGACCGGCCTCCCTTCATGTCGTTTCTGCCTGTGCTCTGGGCCACCCCGGTCCCCACCGAGGTCCCTCCTGCTCTTGCACCTGCTGTTCCTGCTCCTAGAACACTGGTCCCTCCCTGTCTGTGCATTCGTGTTCCTTCAGGGCACTCAGATTTCCACCGGGGGCCTCGCCTGGGGGCCGTTCACCCCTGGAGCTCCGTTCTGCGGGCACACCTCTGGCAGTTAAAGCCTGAGGTCTGCACCCAGAGATGCCATTTGTGGCGAGTCCTTCTTTAGGGCCCTCACATGCAGATGCCAGAGCCGGACTCACGTTACTCTGCTTTCTACAGGACGTCTTTAGAGCATGTCTGCTGATGCAACTGTTCCCCATCTCTCTCCCGCACCGGACTAGCAAGCTCCACGAGGGCAGTGGCCTTGCCCGGCCTGCTCCTTGTGGCAAATCCAGCGCCTAGAACAGGGTCAGGTCCACGGCATGTCATCAGGGGCTGTTAGGCGGATGGACAAGTGAGGGGATGAGTGGACAAGTGGACTGGACAACAAGCCTTGGAAGGATGGGTGGCTGCGTGGGGGCTGGGTGGATGGGAGGGGAGCGGACGGCTGGGTGAGTGGCGGACAGGCCGGCTGTCTGCTGGGTTGTCGGGAAATGAGCCTGTTGATGTCACAGAAACTTCTGTGCTTCTCCACTCCTTGTGGACCTGCTTCACCTCTCCCCCCTGGGGGGATATTCAATAAAACTAACACACCATGTCCTGAAAGTTTACTGGGCCTTCAACTCAGCATATTACCTCACACATTGCATGTATTACCCCATTGAATCACTGCAACTCCGAGCGGTGTTTTCACGTTCTCGGTTTTACAGATGCAGAAACGGGGGTGCAGAGGGGTTAAGTCACTTGCTCCAAGGTTACACACGGGTGAGTGATGGAGTCAGGACTCGAGGCAGGTCTGGCCCCCCAGCCTTTGCACCAAGCCTCACCTCCCTCAAGGGTACCTGCAGAGGGCATGCGGGAGCTGGTGGGAGAGTGTGGGGGTGTCTCAACTCTTGAGTCTTCAGAAATTACCTCCAACAGGTATTAGAAGGGAGAGAACGGATGCCCAGATGGACTGCGATGGCAGGGGTGGGGGTGGGGGAAGGGGTGGTGAATAGGGACCAGAGCATCTGAGGACTCGGAAGGAATCTGCAGAAAGGACCCAGACGGGGAGCTCAGGCAGCCAACTGGGAATCACCCCAGATAAAAGGGATCTGCCTGAGGACCGAGCTGGGAAAACACTGGCTATCTCTACAGTGCTCCCTCCATCAGCCAGCCCCAGGCCTACCTGGCTTCTAGAGTATATAAATAGCACCCCTGTATTACAGGAGGGGAGAATTCAGCTTCGGTATACCCAAAGGAAAGGCACCCAGACCCAGGGAGACTGAGAAGGGGTCAGGCCAGGGGAGAAAGGATCCCGGGGGCTAGAAGGGGTCAGAGGCAGCCCTGAGCTTGCAAGGGCCTGAGCGGTCCTGCTGCCTCGAGCCACCAGGGGGCGCCAGTCCTCAAGGAGGGACCGGCTCAGGTCCCAGACTCTGGGTAGGTGTGGGGCTGGTGTCAGTCAGGGAGAGTCAGCCCCCGACCCTGGCAGTGGGAGCTGGAGGTAGAGTTGGAGGAGGGAGACTCTAAACCGTCTCTGGATTTTCCCCAGAAAGGATGCATTTCTTGTAGAAGTATAAAATTTAAATTTAAAAGTATGGGGAAGGGGGGAAATAAAGGATATTTTTAAAGTCTTTCTAGTCCTCAATTTCTGAAAGGAGCCTGTGTGTTCCCAGATATGGCCTTGAAGTATGTCCACCCCTTACCCCCAAGATACGGCTTCCAGTTACAGTCTTTAGAATGGCTGTCAAGGGTGAGTTCCAGGCAAAATTGTTTGCAGGCTCTGCCATCTGGATGTGAGGGTCCTAAATAAGGACTTGCCGCATATGGCATCTCTGGGTACAGACATCAGGCTTAAACTGCCAGAGGTGTGCCAGCAGAATGGAGCTCCAGGTGTGAACAGCCCCCAGGTGAGGCCCTCGGGGGTGAAACCTTCCTTGGCTGTGGCACAGAGCATGTCTGTCCTTCTGGGACTGCAGACACCCCGCTGTCTGGCTTGCCCAAGCCTCCAGACCCCCTGAAGAATCCCTCAGTGAGACCCATTAACTGGGCCACCTCGCCTTTGGTTCAGACATATTCCATCAATACACCGAGATCTACCACTGGTGACCTCTCTTAGCCCCTTGCCCAGGTCCCAGACACTAAAGGTCTCTCTCCCCTCCCCTGAATTTGCTTTAGGATTGAGCCTGGGCTTTGGGGTGGGGGGCAGTTAGACCCAGACAGAAAAAGGCCCTGGCCCAGGCCCCACCCTCACCCCCACCACCAGCAGACTGGGTTTCAGCCCCTGCTGAATGAACAGCTCTCAAATGGGAGCGCTTCTGCACCCCACCGCCCCACCTCCAGGGGACATTTGGCAACTCTGGAGACATTTTTGGTTGCCATGATTGGCAGGAATGCAGGCATCCAGTGGGTAGAAGCCAGGAATGCTGGCAAATACCCTACAAGGCACAAGACGGACCTCAGAGCATAGAATTATGCAGCCCAAATGTCGAGAGACAAACGCTGTGAGTCACACACAGCAGGGCCTGGGGCTGCACCAGACGGGAGTTCAGGGTCACGGGCGGTGACAAGAATGGAGAGGAAGATGGGGGATTTGGGGGAGGAGAAGAAGACACAGGTTCGAACCCTGGGTAGGGAAGACCCCCTGGAGGAGGAAATGGCAACCCACTCCAGTACTCTTGCCTGGAGACTCCCCGGGACAGAGAAGCACAGCGGACTACAGTTCCGTGGGGCCGCAAAGAGTTGGACATGAATGAGTGACTAAGTGAAGCCAAAAAAAAATGAGAAAGCACTGGACCTGGAGCGGACAGAGCTGGGTCCCACCGGCCAGCTGCGCCTCCTCGTACAGGTTCCGTAGCCTCTCTGCCTGGTCCGCCAGGTGTAAACAGGCCCAAAGGATTGGATGAGAAGATAAAACATGAAGAGGCTCACCCATGCCTGCACACCAAAGATGCTCCAGAAACGTGCACTTGGGGTGTGGGATGCTGGCGGGGAGCAGGAGCGTGGGGACTTAGGGTAGTGAATCCATATCCCTGAGAGCTAACTGGATCCGATGCTTGGGATTCCAAAGAAGCCTCAGGAAGGGTCTGCTTTTCCCTTCCCAGAACCCAGCGGCGCTGGGGCGCAGACCAGGCTGGGGAAGTCGGGGCCGGGTGGGGCCCGCTACTCACCGCTGTGGCTTTCTCCATCACTGCTGAGATAGGGGTAATACTCGTGCGTTTGGCGCTGGTAGAGATCCGTGTCATAGGGAACTAGGTCTTCCGATGGCTGCTGAGAGAGGAGGGGGTCAGGGCTCGGAATGCGGCAGGGGACCCCCCCAGGGTGTTGGGTCCACACCAAGCCCCTTTATCAGGCCTACAGCCCTCTGTCTGCTTGCAAGAGGAGAGGCCACACAGAGGGCAAGTCGGGGACCCAGGGGCGCAAGAGCCTCAGCTCCGGCGGAAAGGGGGTGACAGAGACCCTGGAGGGTCAGAGGTCAAAAGAAGGCAGGTCTGAGGGGACAGCCCAGCGGCTCCCCCAACCACCTCACACTCACACTCCACGGCGTGCCCAGGTCCCAGCCTCACACACTCACGCTCACGGTCACACCGATGTGCCTATGCACCCCCCCCAAACGCACACAAACTCCCCCGACACACTTCTTCCCACACTCCCAACGTGTGCTCTCACACACACGTCCACTCACAGCCCTCACACTCACCCCGGGCACACACGCCAGTATGCACCCACCTAAAGGTGCTCGCAGGGCCCCTGGGGTTGACACAGGAATCCATCCCTCGCCTCCAAGCACGCTGACACACGCACTCAGGCCCGTGTCCATCCTCGGTCACTCATGTTCCTGCACGCCCATCGCCCAGAACACAGGCTTGTCCTGCTGAAACCCCCCTCCCTGGGGCCCCAGGCTCTCTCGCTGCCCAATGTCCAGGTCCCAGGCCGGCTCAGGGCCCCCACCCCCACGCTGGCTGGCTGGCTGTCCGCTCTGATGGGCTTTACAGGACTCACCCCGCGCAGCGCTGGGGCCGAGGCTTTGGGGGCCTCTCCCTCCTCCCCTGTCCTCCGGGGACACTCCGTGGTCTCCCTCCCTCCGTCTCCCCATCCCTCTCCCCCTCCCCGCACCCCACTGCCTGGCCGGGCACTGGGACATGCACACCCAGAGGCTTCCCAACAGTCACCAGGCCTCTCCCCACCCCCGTGCGTGTGCCCGAGCATTGCACAACAGTCACCCCGGCCTTCAGCGCTTGGCTTGGGGACCAGAGCTGCCTTGGGAGCCCACCCTCCCAAGGCCCACTCCGCGTCACCCCTGGACTGGGCCAGGGGGCTCGGGGGCTCCCGTGGAGCTCAGGAGGACGTGTCTCCTGCTCAGCTGTAGCTGGGATTCAGGGATTGAGAGGTCAAGGGTCAGAGACAGGGTGGCCAGGACCCAGGGCCTCTGGCTCTCTTGAGGCAGAGTGGGCTCTTCCTGGGACCACCCCCCATCACACCCCTGCCTGTCTCCCCCATCTTCTAGGTTCCAGGTGGGGGACGGGGAGGCCAGGGCCAGGTCAGAGGCCGGCTGACTTGTCCCATCTGTGCCCAGCCCTGCGTGGAGCCTGGCATTAGGTCTGCAGAGAGACAGCACAGCCCCACAGCAGGGTGTCACGCTGGGGCTGCCTCCCTGGGGCTCTGGGACCAGCCTGGGGTGGGGTGGCCCGTGGCGGTAGGGGGGAAGGGAGCTGCCTCCAGGCCGGGAAAGCTGAGTCAGATGGGCAGGCCCGGCCAAGCCCTTCCCAGTTACCCCCCAGGGTCCCCATCCCCAGCTGAGTGGGGAAGGGGGTGAGGAAAGGGACGGGGGTCCTCTCAGAGGGGCCTGGTGGTCTGACACCTGCTGGAGGCTGCAACTGTCACCTACAGCGGGAGCGGAGGGGGTCTGCCCCAGACGGCTGCCCTGCCGTCCCTGGGGTCCCCTGGGACGCCCGCTTCTTCACCTCCGGCCTCAGCCGCTGCCCTCACCCCCGTTTCTCCTTGGACGAGGCCCTCCCCCAGCCTCAATCTCAGCCCCAGGATGGCTCTGCCCTCCTCTCTGCAGTCCCGACCCCAGCTGCCTGGCGAGCCTCTGCTCCCCTCGCTGCCCCGGCCCCCACCTCTGCCTCCGCCACTCAGGGCCCAAGGCCCAGACCTCTCAGGTCAACAGGCACGTCCTCTGCGCCTGGATGGCGGGGGACCCAGGTTTCAGGCAGCCTCGGTCTCCAGGAGCACCTAGTCCAGGGCCCGAGACCTCTGGCCTCCTGCCCGCCAGCCCTTCACCGTCCCAGGGACCGGCTTCCCTCCACGCCAGCCTTCCCAGCTCCCCGTCACCCTCGCCACCCTCAGCCCGGCCGCCCCTCAGGCCCCTGGAGCCCCGGCTGCCACCCAAGCCCCATCTATAAATAACCGCTCAGGCCCCATCGATCACAGCCCCACTGTGGGCCCGGCCCTCAGCCCGCCGGGGCGTGCTTGCTCCGAGGAGGCCGATGGCCCCCTTGCTTGGGTCTTAGGCCCCGGGGCTCCAGGGAGGAAACACCAGCTTCCCACTGATAGGGGAAGGCAGGCGGCGGGCTGGCGGGCAGGTGGCGGGCGTCCGAGGGCCGTGGGCTGGGCTGGTGGAGGAGTCCCGATACTCACAGGGGGGACGAGGGGAAACCCTTCCATTTTGCACGCCTGTAACATCCAGCCGAGCTCCGAGCCGGTCAGGTCCCCTGCCTCGGTGGGGGCCAGTGCGGAGCCCCTGGGGATGGGGCGCCCCGTCGGGGGTGTGTGGGGGGGTGGGCTGGACCGCTTCGGGGCGGGCGCAGGGCTCAGGCCTGCCCCTTGAGCTACAGGAGCCCTGGGTGAGCCCCCTCCCTTGACATTGCAGGGCCAGCGCAAGTTCCTGATTTTATCGAAGGCCTGCCGCTGGGAGATAGTCCCCTTGGGGTGACATCACCACCCCAGCCCGTTTGCATAAATCTCTTGCGCTACAGGAAGTCTCTGGCCGGCTGGGGCAGGTGGTGCTCCAGGGGCTGGCCTGGAAGGCCGAGGGGGCCAGGCCCCCTGCCCAGAGGAAGTCAGGACCGTGAGGGGCGGCCTTGAGGGCTGGGGTGGGGCGGGAGAATGGGAGCGGGGAAGGCTGGCTTCACCACGAGGAGGGCCTTGCTGCCCCCTGGGGCCTGTGGAGGCTCTCTCACCCTGAATCCGGCAGATGCCTACTACTTTTGAGACCCCCCACGTGGCCAACAGTCACTTCCTTGGGGGATCGGAGCTGGTAAGGGTGTCCCCTTGGGGCCTCCATGTTCTGGGGTCAGCCTGGCTGGGCGAAGGCTCTTGTCCTGCTGATTGCCAGGCCTGGCTCTTCCTGGGCCCGTAGGCCCCCAACCGCAGTCCTACCCAGCCTGGGGCTGGGCCTTGGGGCCTGGTCCTCAGCATCATGCTGGTTTCTCCTTCCTTCCACCAGAAGTATTCCTACACCCTCCCCTCCCAGCTTCCCAAGGATCACCATGTCTTCCATATCTCAGTTTCCCTACCCCTTACCAATGCCTGACTGTCAATCGAGTCTTCCTAGTTTAAAAACTTTTCTTGTTTGTCTATCCATTCACCTATTTTCCATCCATTTACTTATCTGTTTTGTCAATCCATCTATTCACCCATCAAGCCAGCCGTACATTCATTTGTCTTTCAGTTTAATCCAGCCCTTCATTCATCCATTTATCTGTTAGTCTATTATCCCTCTACCCATTTGTTTATCTTCTCATCCACTGAGCCGTCTATATGTTCATTTATCAGCCCATCCGTTTGTTACTCATCCACATTTTCATCTGTTTATCCATTGTATGTCCAGCTATCAATCTGTTCATTCACTGGTCCATTCGTTCATCTAGCCATCCATCCATTTATGCATTCTACCAATATCAGTTGAGTTCTAGGCTTCATGCCCATATGATATGGCTCAGATAGTAAAGAGTCTGCCTGCAATGTGGGAGACCTGGGTTCAGTCCCTGGGTCGGGAAGATCCCCTGGAGAAGGAAATGGCAACCCACTCCGGTATTCTTGCCTGGAAAATCCCATGGACAGAGGAGCCTGACGGGCTACAGTCCATGGGCTCACAAAGAGTCAGACACGACCGAGTGACTAACACACAGGGTTTATGCTCAGTGCTGGGAAAGGAGAAAGGTACTGGACAAGACTCCTGTCTTCAGGGAGTTCCTGATCTAGTCTGAAGGGCGGAAGGATGAATAGAGGCAACCTTCAAATCCTTGGTCTCTAGTAAGCCCAGTTCTCCAACTCGTTGAGAGCGCACTCTCCTCTTCTGTGAAGTCTTACCCTTCGCTCTAAGTCCTCTTCGCATTAACACTGCCTCCTTCCTGTCAGTGGAATCCCAGATACCCGAGTGTTTCTTCACTTGCAGCGAAGACCAGGGATTCGCAGGTCTGGATTCACCATTAGACCTATTTCACCTACACCTTCACTGAGTTTTTGCCTCCACCTTTGGGACTCTCCAAGAAGTCTAGGGCACTGGTCCTCAGGACTCCCAGGAACCTGACCAAGGCCCCTCCCCAAGAAGAGGGGAGAGGCGGGCTGACTTGGCATCTGTGCCATCCCTGACCCCACTTTCTCATCAAGAAGGCCTCATCCCCACTGACTGCATGGCTGAGGGTGGGCTCTACTGCACAAGGGCCACCTCCTGCTTGCTGTGTTCATTCATTCATTCCTTGCTTGTTTGGTTTATATGCTTATTTATCTCCTCTTTCATTTGTTTAATCACTAATGCTTTACTGAAGGTCTCCCATGTGCTGGGCCTGGCAAGGGGACATGAACATGAAGGAGGCGTGCCCTGGGCCTCCAAGAGCTCACAGGCCCACAGAGAGAACAGACATGTGAGCAGATGCACGCTCCTCTGGGGAGGCAGGGGCACAAGAGGTGCCAGGTGCAAAGGCGCATAGTCAGTCGGGTCAGGGCCACACGCAGGGGAGCACGCCGGGGCCAGAGCAAAGCCAGGAGGCGGCAGAGAACAAGGGAACAAGCTGGAAGCAAGACCAGACCCGGTGGCAAAGAGCCTTGAGTACCAAGCCCGGGAGCGTGGGCTGCCTCCAGGAGCTGCTGCGGGCCTCTGCTGGTCCCGAGCAGGGAGTCTGGGCTTCCCAGGTGTATTGCGGTGGTAACAAGTCCACCTGCCAACACAGGAGATCGGCAGGTTCAGTCCCTGGGTCTGAAGGATCCCCTGGAGGAGGAGATGGCAGCTTGTTCCAGTATTCTTGCCTGGGAAATCCCATGGATAGAGGAGCCTGGCGGGCTACAGGGGTCGTGGGGTCACAAAGGGTCGGACACGACTGAGCGACTGAGCGCGCACACACCCGAGGAGGCAGTGTATTGCTCTCCCCCGTGAGCGCAGGCAGCGGACCAGGCCGGCTCCGTGTTCCTGAGCCCTAAGCCTCAAGGGGCCACGAGAGAAGAGAGAGACTCCACTGTCCCAAGTCTGGCCAAGCCCAGGGTGAGAAAATCCCCAGGGCCCCAAATCTCGGGAAACAGGCAGAACTGGCTCCCACTTTCTGCGCAGCTCGAGCACCCTGTATCCATTCCCGCACCAGCAAGTCCTCCCCATCCTTCCTCCCACTGCCCATCCTCCCTAAGCGCACCAGAAACCTCTTCCCAAGGCTCGGATTCCAAGGGACCTGCTGAGGTCCTAAGCCTTAGGAATAGCAGGACCCAAATTCTAAACAATTTCAAGCAGAGCAGGAAGGGTTTGATCATATCCACAACCCCAGGAGCTAGCAACTCCTTCAAAGGGGTGGGGGGTGGTGGGATAGGTATTTTCTGAGTGTCCAGCACTGGGCTGAGTGCCTCCACTCTTGTGATCTCACGGAACCGGGACAATCATGTTACCCTGAGGCCCAAGAGGTTGGTGACTCGCCCAGGGTCACACAGCTTGTGAGTGGGGAGCCTGGACCTGCTTTCTGGGGCTCTCGGAAGGGCGGGATCCCAGGGCAGGGATGGAGGCAGAAGGACGAGGAGCCACGTGTGGAGCAGACGGGGGGCCGGGGGGACACAGAGGGGCCAAGGCGGTCAGGACTGGGGAGGAAGAGGAAGGCAGAAAAACAGGAGAAAGAGCCAAAGAAGGGGGTAGAGAGAAGTGAGTCAAGAAAGAGCGTGGTGGGGCGGTGGGAGGGCAGGACACAGAGGAGGGCGAGAGCGGACAGCACCGTGGGTCCTGGGAGGCTGCAGGCCTGAGCACAGAGGGTCCGCAGTTTGCTGGAAGTCACCAGGAGTGTCTTTTGACCCCGTGGCTTGAGTTTTTGTGGGCAAGAAATTGGTTTGAGATTTTAAAAAAAAACCACTTAGGTGCTCCAGGGAATGAGAGGCAAAGCTGTTTTTTATTTTCATCTTTTTATTTGTTATTTGTCTTTGGCCGCGCTGGGTCTCTGTTGAGGCATGTGGACTCTAGTTGTGCTGTGTGGGCTCAGCTGCCCCACGGCATCATGCAGGATCCTAGCTCCCCAACCGGGGATCAAACTTGTCTCCCCTGCATTGGAAGGGAGAGTCTTAACCACTGCACCACCAGGGAAATCCCTGAAACGGTTTTTTAAATTATGTTAATTTTTCAATAGGTAATAGATACAGATGGTATGAAATTCAAAAGGTAACAAGAAGGGAAACGGTCCCGTTCCCTGTTAGTTGAGTCTTGGATATTTTTTCTAGAGGAAGTCTAGCAGACAGAAGCATAGAGGCAGATATATTCTTTTTTAAATTTCACACAGCAAGCAGCGCCCTGAACACATCGTGCTTCACTTTGGTTGTTTTTTCCCCACTAAATCCATCCCATGCCCATGCATACAGAGCCGTCTTGTTCTTTTTAATGACTATATAGTATTCTACAGTTTGGGTAAACTGTGGTAGCGTCACATCATGCGAGACCTCATTCATTCAAAAAACTGCAGGAAACATTTGTGTACAATTTAAAAGATAATTATAAAGCATACACGTACATAACCACCATCTAGGTCAAGAAATAAAACACTGCCAGAACTCCAGAAGCTTCCCCAAATGTCCTGCCTCTCTCTAGAAGGAAGACTATCCTAACTTTGCCAGTAATTATTTCCCTGTTTTCTTTACAGCTTTCCCACTTGAGTAAACATCTCTAACAATATAGTTTAGCTTTTACCTTAACAGATTTTAACCTTTCTATGAAGAGAATCATAGTGTAAACATTCTTGTTGCATGTAGCTGTGGTCCATTTTCATTGCTGCATAGCATTCCATTGTCGAAAAGTTATTTAACCAGTCTCTTACGGACGGATATTCAGGTTGTTTCCAGACTTCTGCTATTACAAATAATACTGCAATAGGCAAAATTTGCTAATTTACACACATGTGAGTGTACGTCTAGGATAAATGCCCCAAAGTTGAAATACTGGGTCAAAGAGGAGTGCTTTTTTTTTTTTTTTGCAGGAAAGCTAGAGGGGAGTGTCTACTGGAAAAGTTGGGGGAAGATGTGGGTGAAAGGTCGTTTCCAGGACTGGTGGGATTGCAGTGCTGGCTCCAGGTGGCAGTCCTCATGCCTTCACGTCAGCTTGTTTCTAAAAAACATCCTTCAACTGTAAAGAACAAAACCTATTTTTCTGCCTTACATGAAAACTATGTAGGAGAAAGGCCTACTTCTGCAGAAGTAAATGTTCAAAGGGGGAGACACTAAAATGCTATAAATTCTTTCTCTATATTTAATTTTCCAAGTCTAATCGTGACAGTTAAGAGATTTGACAGTGAAAAGAAAATCACCACAACCAAATGCAGGCTGAGTCAAAAATCTTTGTGCACCTCCCTGCAGACACTAATAAATAGTATCAGGAATTATCTAAAATAGAAACAAAAACTCCTTCAATTATAAGTAATATTGAAAATGGCACAGCTTTCTATCTTAACTCACTGGAAAAGAGACCAGATAATTATTTAGAGGCTATCAGTGTAGGTGCCCAGATAGTTCTTTAATTTTTAATTTTTATTTTTTTTATTGAAGCACACACAGAAATTTTTGACTTATCTATTTTGAAATCAAAGGGGACATTCTTTTCAGTTGAAATATAAGGGATATATATAACATTGTATTAGTTTTAAGTGTACTGCATGCTTTTTTAACTCTCAAGTAAATAAGTAGATAAACATGGGCTTCCTAGGTGGCTCAGCGGTAAAGAAGCTGCCTGCCAATGCAGGAGACACAGGTTTGATCCCTGAGTTGGGAAGATCCCCTAGAAGAGGGCATGGCAACCCACTCTAGTATTCTCACCTGGGAAATCCCATGGACAGAGGAGCCTGGCGGGCTACAGGCCATGGGGGTCTCCAAAGAGCCGGACACGACTGAGTGATTAAACAATAGAGATATTGTCACATTGCCTTGAGTAAAGGTTTTCCCCACTTATCCTCCTACCAGCAGCCCATGACAGTGCTGTTCCCACCACCACGGGACAAGCGGGCGGCCATGCAGGGCTGGGCCCTGCAGAGAGGGACACGCGGTCAGGCAGCCTGGCTGGTGGAGGGCTGGGCGGCCTTTGCCTGCCCTGGGCTGGGCGTCTGCTGGGGTAGGCCGGGTGCTATTGCAATCACAAGGCAGGCAAGCAACAGGAAACACGGGGCCCACGTCCTCGAAGCTGAGTGCACACGGGGGAACGTCGTGACCCCTTCTCTCACAGACCCCTCACCCTCAGCCCCAAAGAGCTCCAGATGCCCTCCACCCTTCCACCCTTGCAAGCGGCTGGGCCTGGCGGGACGCGACAGGGCGCGTGGGAGAACCCAGGCCTCAGAGAGCGAGCTGGGAAAGATGACCAGAGAGAGCTGAGCCAGTGTACAGAAATGGCCATCTTGCAACTTCCTCTCACGGTTGAGACACTGGGAGGGGCTCCTTGGGCCCCTCCAAGCTCTGAGCGCCGGTCCGAGTGCGGGGCCACCTCTGGAGCCCGTGAGGACATCTGACAAATATTTGCTCAGGGCCTCCAGGGGTCAGGCGACCAAACAGGCAAAGGCCCCTGTCCTCCAGGGGCTGATTCTGGAGCAGGCGGGGGTGGGGGGGTGGCAGGGGACACACGGAGTCGGCGAGAAGGAGGCAAGCGCTACAGGAAAGGGGATTGCCCAGCTCAGGGCGGCGGTGGGGCAGGGGGGGCGCATCTGCAGCGTGAAGGGGAGCAGGGCAGGCCTCGGGGAGACATGGAGAATGGGGACACTGAACCAACCCCGGGGACAAGTGGGCGAGCCAGCCAAGCAGACACCTGGGAGAAGAGCTCCAGGGGGGGGACCAGCAAGGGGCCAGTGTGAGCAGAGTGGGCGTGGGAGGGCCAGGAGGTGAGAGGCCTGGGTGGGGCGGGGATGCTGAGGGACGTTGTGCATCGTGTGGAATCTGGTCCCTACTCCGGGAGAACGGGAGCACCCCTGCAGAGTTCACGTTCTCATTCAGATCTGAAGTTGGGGCTCTTATCATTCCCCCTGGGACAGTCGAGGAAACTGGGTCAGAAGGGGGTCCATGACTCAGCCAATCGAGAGACAGGCGAGGCTTAAACCAGGTCAGCTGGAGACCCGGGTGGTACCCAGGGCAGGCGCCCATAAAGTGCCAGGGGCCGGGACCAAGGCGACCAGCCCCACCGGCTGAGGCCCTCGTCGCCCGGCATTAACTCACCCCACCTCCCATGACCCTGAGAATTTACTACCAGTACCGTTTTACAGACAAGGGTCACGGGGTTCAGCTGGCGAGGGGGCTGCCCAAGGACACACAGCTGGCCAGGGGGTGTGTGGGGGTGGCCCTGGGGCGTGTGCTTCCGTGGATGGGTGCTTTCCTACCTAAAAGCGCTCCTTAGCTCTGGCTTGTTCACAGGCTGAAGTCCAAAGCTCCGAGTCCTGTGCTGGAGTCCACCCCCCACCCCACAACACCCTGCCCAGCCTTTCCCACCCTCCCCCACCCCGAGTGGACCAGCCCTGCCCCCACCTCCAGCCCAAAGACGCTACTCAACATTCCCAGAACCTCTTTCTCAATCTCCCACGGCCTTTGCTCACAGTCCCACCCCCTTTCACACTCAAAGGCCTCCTCCATCTTTTTTTTTTTCCCTCCTCCATCTTTTGAGGGCTCGCCTCCTCCAGGCTGTCTCCCCAGACGCTCCCTTCCCAGGTCACCTCCATCTTCCCCCGCCCTACTGAATCCCTCCTCGCACTCTGCGCCAGCTCCTGCCTACCTCCCTGCTCCCCCCGCAACACTCCCACCAGCTCCCCAGCCCCAGGGGCCAAGCAGCAGAGATCTCCAGAGGGGCCCGATCTCCGTCATGCCCTGAATCTCAGCTCTCCCCCCTACCCCCCTCCACACCCTTGTCTCCTGTTGACCAGGCCGTTCAGACGGGGAGCTCACCTCCTGGCCACATCACTCAGCCTCCGGCACCTCAAACCCACCGCCACCCACAGCGACTTCCTCCTGCTCACCACGGGCAGCACCCGCCCTTCTGGCTCACGGAGGACAGGAGCCACTTCCCCCCCCTCCCCGCCAGGCCCCCCGCTTCTGTGGAGCCCCCGGCACCATCCTCTCCTATCCAGACACCCCTGGATTCTTCCTTACCACTGGCACTGTAGCCCCTTCCCCTCCCCGGAGCTCAGAGGCCTCGATTCTGTAGAGGCGCCAAGACCCAGCCGCAGCATGGTCCAGAGGGCAGAAAGAGACACTCTGTGAGCCTTCCCCTTGAATACAGTAGGTTTTCAAATCAGTGCGCGTTTCCCTCACTGGCCTCCACAAATGCTGAGCGACCCTCTTAACCTCGTGGAGGTTAGGAGTATGGCCCTAGAGACCTTGATTCTGAATCCTACCCCTGCCCTGTGTTCGCCACGTGGCTGAGGGCAAGTCACTTCTCAGAGCCTCGCTATCGTCATCTGTAAAACGGGGCCAACAGCAGGATACCCGCCAGGGGACTGTGAGAATTAGAGGCCGCACTGGAGATGTTCCTATGTGATGCACGTGCCCAGCATCCCTCTGGAGGAGGAAGGCTCGGCCCTGTCTCCGAGGGCTCAGGATCTCTGCGGTCCTCAGTTCCTTGGAAGCTCCCACCCCCTGGCCTTTCCAAAGCCTCCTTGGAAAAGCTGAGCAACGTGAGGAGCCGAGAAGCTGGCGGAGGAGAGCCTTGAGAGAGCAGCCTCTCACCCTCCTTTGCCCTCCTCCCTGCCTGAGCAGCCAGCTCTCGGGACAAGACCTAGGGGCCCCAGGTCTGGAGTAGCGATGCTGTGGTAGGAAGAAGGTAATCGATATCGAGCTCCGGTCATGGGCCAGCGTGCTAGACATTTACAACAAAGCGACGGCACAGGGATCGATTTTAACAGATGGGAAATGGGCCTCAGAGCCGACCCTTATACCGCTCCAGGCCAGAAAGCAGAAAAAGCCAGAATCAGGGCCGGACCAGGCTTATCTTACACAGAGTCTGTGCTCTCAGCCCAAAGCCGCCCCAGCGTGCGTGCCGGGAGCCGGCGGGACAGGGGTCTCTGTGCCCGGTGCGTGAGTGGGAGGGTGCTGAGGGGGCCGGTGACTGAGGCGCTGACTTGATTTCCAGGCTGTGGGATCCGAGGCTACTTCGAAGCAGTCTAGGGGTCCCGGGCAAGCGCGAGGGGCAACGAGTAGGAAGCCTTGGACCCGGAAGGAGTTAAATGCATAAGGGGCCTGGGTGAATCAGAGACTCCACAGGCTGAGGTGGAAATTCCCTGTGCATGGCGTGTGGTCACCCAGAAAAGGGAAACGGTGCTTTTCGGAGCAGAGGACGGCGGGGGCTCCAGCCCGGGAGCAGATGCCTGCTGGGTGGGGCTGGCAAGGGCGTCGTGACCAAGGAGGCCTGGCCTCTGGGTGGGAAGGAGGAGGCAAGGAGCCATGAAGCCAGGCCAGGCCTGGTCATACTATGGTGTGTCCATGGGCCCTGACAGATGAATAGGAGTTCACTGGGCCCAGAGGAAGAAGGGGCACTTGAACTGTGGGAACCACTAGCGCCCAGGCCCAGGGGTGGGACTCGGCAGGGGGAGCCTGTCCCCCCAGGCTTTTGTTGGGGACCTCTTTCCTATCCCACCCGAGGGGCCCCTCCTCACCCCGGGAAGCACCCGTCACCTTCTCCTGGGGTCCCCCAGCCTCAGTTTCCCTCCCAGAGTTCTCAGCATCTTGTCACTCATCTGCCGTGCGCACGGGACTCTGGGCAGGTGCCATGTCCTAGCTCTAGAGACAGTTCGCACCTGCGGCGGCTGGCATGGAGCGGGTGTTCTGTGTTTGAGGACTGACAGTCCATGGAAGAGGATTCTGACGTTCGGAAGGGTTAGGTGAAATGCGGCCCGCTGGCTGGGGCTGAGGTGGGTAGGGTGCCAGGGCTCCGCTTCAGCTGGGACTTGGTGGGAGGTATGGAGTGGGGCAGGCAGAGCCTTCCCCTGGGGCCGCGGAGGGGGACCTGGGCCGCTGACGACCCAGTCCGGCAGCTCCAGAGTCCAAGGCCTGTGTCACCCTCAAGCTTCGGGCCAGCCCAGCTTCCTGCCTTGTCCCTGGGGCTGGGAAACTTGTGTCCTCCCCGGGGAAGGAGACAGACGGATGAGACGGAGTGAGGGCCAGTCAGATGGACAGACGAGGGGACTGGGTGTCAGGAAACCCTGACTCCCAGTCCAGACGCTTGCCCGCTGTGTAGCCTGGGACACGCGCCTCGCCCTCTGCGCCCCAGCATCATTTCTGACGGAGATGATGGGACAGGCTCTATCTGGGGACAAAAAGAACTGACCCCCCTCTGCATCATCATGAGAGCTCGTCCATGATTTGAAACGAGTGTTCCTTGTGTTGTCTTTTGTCTCTTCCCAGAACAATCCCCTGCTGCAAGGCCAGTCCTGCCTGCCAGTTCCTAAGCAGCGTGAGCCGTGGTCTCAGGCCCAGCGTCCGTCCATCCCAGCTCAACTCTGGCCCGCAAGAGGGCCTGTGACCCACACCAGCGGAATGAGGGGACTGAAACCCAGCTCAAAGACAGTAGGCAGCTGGGGCCTCCCACCCAGAAACAAGCCCCCTGGAAGGCCCCGGGTGCCCCCAGGCCCACCGCAGCGCCCCAGATTCCTTGCCCCCACCCCCCCACCCAGGGAAAGGTCAAGGGGCCCCTGGAGCGGCTACCCTCGGGCAGGGCCGAGCAGCGTCATGGCGGCCATCGGGGCTGGAGCTTTTCCAGTCACGAAGGGGAACTGAGAACTGTGGGAATGTGCTTTGGGCAGGCCAGAGTGGGCCGGGCCCCGGTGGGAGGGGGCTGCTCCAAGGAGCCCAGGCTCATGGGGTCCTGGCGGGGGGCGGTGAGGAGTTGAAGAGAACCCCCCTGCTTCTCCAAGCAAGTGGCTGAAGGGCCGGGGATGGGGCAGGGCGGGGGGTCACTGCGAGGTCCTGGCAGGTTGTCCAGAGAGAGCTGGCCGGGGCAGTGGGAGGTTGGGGAGCTGTGTGGGGAAGGAAAGAGGAAGCCGTGCGGAGCGGGGGAGGGGGCCGTGGGGAGGAGTGGGGGCCGGGGGGCCTGGAGTCACTCTGGCCGCAGTCACTTCGCTTCTCCTGGTTTCGGTTTGTAAATAGCTGCTGGCTCCGTGCGGGCGGGATGGGCCCTGCCCCTTCTGTGGCCCGTGTCCAGGGAGGTCCAGGTCTGAGCAGCTAGCTGCACGCGCTGCTGCCCTGGGTTTGAGGACCCCCGCGGGCATCGAGGCTGGCCCGGCCTTTGGGCTTGATGGGCAGGTTCTGGCGGGCCCGGTTCTGGGCAGCCCCAACCTGTGGTCACTGAGGTAATACAGCTGGGATAGAACTTGATGACTTGGCCACACTGGGCTTATTTATAACTGGGCCTCCGTGGGCAGAAGAGCAGCTGCGGAGCCGCCAACTCAGCACTTGGGCTGACCCCAGGCACCAAGGCAGGGGACGCGATGGCGGGGGCCAGGCTGGCCTCCCGGCCCCTCAGGCTGAGCACCAGGGTCTCGGGATCCTCGAGGCCTCTCTGGCTGGAACCAGTCCTTGGCCGTCCGCGATGGACAGGCCTTGAGACTGAGGAGAAGCCACTTAGGAAGTGGGCACCTCAGAACCTCCTGGGCCAAGTGGGGTGGCTGAACTCAGTCAGTGGACTGGTCAGTTCCCCCAGGGGCAGCCAGGCCTCAGCCTTCCTGCAAAGAAATTCTTCCTCCAGATGTCAGATGCTGTCAGCAATCTCCAGAAGCACAAGTCATCTGCCCTCCCCTTCTTGCAAGAGCAGCTTGAAAACAAAACAACACACATTCGGGGAAAAGGCAATGCCAAGTCCCCGAGGCCTGGCCCTGGTGGTGGAACCTCCAGGCAGCTGATGCCGGGAGAAGGCTCCGGGCCCTCCCAAGGCCCAGGGGTCATGCCACACGGACACCCACCTCCTTGCGGGACAGCCGGGAAGGGCTGGCCCGGCCCCTAGCCCTACTCGTCTCTGTCCTGAGAAATAATGTGAGGGCGGACCGGACCCTTTCCTAAAATTTGTAGGAATAAAGGGGATCCGGAAATCTTTCTCCCGCTCGGCATCCTTCCGAGTCAACCTGGTCACCCACCATTCTCTGTCTGTCCCATCTACACCCTGTCTCCCTAACCTGGTCCTGGCCTTCCCGGCCTCCACACCTCAAATCGAAGTCTGGTTCCCCCAGCGGGTGAGCTCGTCCCTGCTCCCAGTCTCTCCAAACCCCTCTCTGTCGAGGCCTATGCCAAGCCCTTCCTCGGAGGGTCCCAGTCCCAGGGCGGATCTCATCCTCCAAGCTGAAGCTCTTGGGATGGAAAAAATCAAGGACTGTCAGAATTGGGGCCGAAACGGGCGAGGGATCTTAGACCATGAGTACCACGATCACCTCACGTGAAAGAGGAAAACCAAGGCCTGGGGAGGGGCAGGGAGGGCCAGAGACACTCGGTGGACAAAGGGCAGAGCTGAGACCAGAGCTCCTGCCCCTGGACCTCAGACCCTCTGGACCACCTGCTTGGCCTTGAGCGGCAGCCCTGCCTGGCCCCTTCCTCTTAGTGCTGGGGATGGGAGGGCTGGGGGCCCAGGGGTTGGGGGGTAATTCGGGCCATCTCCTGCCCCGGTCGGGGCCTGGGGTGCGGGCCCACTCAGGCCCCCTCTGGGCAGGGTCGGCGGGCCGCCCTGCCTGGAGCCACCCCGGCTGCAGCTGCCCCTGTTTCCACATCGGCAGCAGCAAGTCCGGCGCCTGAGAAAACAGGAAGCGCCCAGTCACCACAGGAAGCCTGTGTGCGCAGCCTCCCCGCCCCCGGCCCATTGCAAAACGCCAACAGCCCGGTTACCACAGGCACCACACCGCGGCGGGGGACGCTCCGGCCGCCAGGTCCGCCCCGGGGGCCGGGCCGTCGGACTTTAGCCCTCACCTGCCTGGCCCCGGCCACGGGCGGGCGTCCAGTGGGGGCCGGGGGGCGGCCTGGAGGAGCCCGAGGCCTGGGCTTCAGGCCTCCCGCCTTCCCCTGGTGCTCAGCCCCATCCCCCTGATGCGTCTGAACCAGGCCTCCTCTGGTCCTCGTGAAATCAGAATGTGGGGTCAGGGGTGACAGAGAAGCCGCCTCTCCGGCCTAAGGGTTGGCACGGGAGGACCATTCGACGGCCTTCGACCTGACGGCTCCATCCGCCAGCCTCCCGGGGCCGCAGCCTCAGAGCCCGCCACCCCCACAGCCCCTGGGAGCTGTCTGCCATCAAGTCCACACCTGCCACACCCTCTCGGGCCGGCCCCAGCCCTTCCCGACCGAGACTGCCGGCCCCTGGGGTCCTGCCCCCTGGGGCTCGCCTTGGGGGTGGCGGGGAGGGCGGGTGGGAGTCAGGGCCCCTCCTCGTCCCACCCCACCTGCCCTGACTCACCTCTCCTTTACGGCTCCCCCCCGGGGCTCACCCTTTGGAAGGAGGTGGGAGTCCCCACAGGGCCTGCACTGCTCCAGCCCCGCGGACAGCAAGGAAAAGAGAAGAGAGCAGAGCATTTCATGGCTATAATAAATCAAAGGGGGAAGTCGGAGCAGGAGAAATAAGAAACTTCCCTACCCCGGGCACTGGGACCTGCCAGGCGGCAGCCCCCGGCACCCCACTCCTCCTTCCTGCATCCCTGGCGGGGGGCCCGGATTGGGTGCCTTCTCCCCCAGGCCTAGCGAGTACCCCACCTGCCCGGAGGTCCCCTGGGAACCCTGGAGGCCCAGCCTCTCTCAGCACTGGGCCTCAGTTTCCTCCAAATGGGCGTGGGGAAATTCAACAAGGCTGTTTCTCTGGGGAGGCAAAGGCTTAGACTGCCCCGCATAGACAGCTGAAGATGGGGAGGGCCCCTCTGGACAAGGACCCTCAGGGCATGAAGAGGGGTGGGGAGGGGGTGAAGCATCTGAGAAGTCCCAGTGGGATGGCTGGGCTGGGCTGGGCTGGGCTGGACACACGTCTGTGAAAGGAGCCGGGAAAGCCAGAGCAAGAGGCCGGAGCAAGGAGTGGAGGCGGGGAGAGCCCTGGACTGTGAGAACGGGCAGGACGGTGACCTCAACTCTGTCCCTGCACTTTCTCAAACCAGACCAGGGGCCCAGGGCCTGGGGTCCAAAGGGCAGACACCAGATACACGCAGTCACTGAAGACATCATGTCTTCCTGGAGTGTCCACGCAGGCAGAAACTGAGAGTAGAAACTGATTTTTTTTTAAAGTGTGCGTGGGGTGAGGGAGCCCACCTATTTAACAGGATACAAATCTGTATGAATTTTTAAGACAAGAAAAAGGAATTTCAGAGATAGGTTGGCTAGTTTGGGCCCTGTTGTGAGCGACACCTCCAGCTTCCCCCGCTGTTGGGGTGTCTCCACTGGAACCCTCCTGAGATGGCAGGCTCACTCCCCTTTCCTCCAGGGGTCTCTGTCTCACTCAGAGCAAATGCTCTGGTCCCCACCCAGGCCCCCAGCCCCCAGGGTCTCCCGGCAGTGTCTCCTGAACAACTGGCAGCCGAGAGCCCGGGGTCCTAGGAGACAGCAGCAGGGCCCAGGATCCCTCTGCGCCTCTGAGATCACGCTGCTTCACTCACAACCTCGTCAGGCAGATAAGATAAGAAAGTGGCTGTGACTGTTGGAGAGCCTGGGCTGCAGAGCCAGACAGATTGGGGAGCCTGCAGTGTGTGACCCTGGGCAAGTCATCTTGCCTCCTGGAGCCTCGGTTTCCCCACTGGGGAAAGGCCTCACTTGAAAGCCGGTAATGCAGGACAAAGGAGGTCATGGTCTGGGGCCTCATGGTGACCGTGTGGCCAGCAACACACAGCGACCGCCACTCCCGTCTCCTCCCAGAAGCCCCCACTTCCTCCCTCCTTCCCTTTCACCTGCCTGAGAACCTCGGCTCCCTGCTCTTCTCTGCACGCCCAGGGCCCCTGACCTCCCTCTGACCTGTCCTGATGTGGGAGAGCACCGGAGCTGGGGTTCCCAGCCCTTCCCCAAGGCACTCCATCTGTGAGACGGGGTCCTTGGAGGTTCAACTCTTGCCCTGGCAGGACCCCCCACGTCTACTCGCACACTTCCTGCCCTCCCAAGACACCCCCTTTCATACCCAGACAGCCACACGGTTTGAACAATGGGTAGTGTTCACCAGGCACTCTGTGCATACCACATCTTGTAATCCTTGCAGCTGCAAGTATTCTTATCCCCATTTCACAGATGAGGAAACTGAGGCTCAGAGGGGCAGACGGACTGGTGTGAGCTCAGCTGGCTAGAGAGGGGCAGCTCTGAACTGAGAACTCAGTTCTCTCGTCGATTAACCCAGAAGAAATCCTAGGCAAACGTGGGGCGAAGCAGCACCTCTTTGCTTGGAAGACTTTTTGAGTCCTTTGGGATGTCACTGTTGCCCAGGCTCATGTGTGCGTGCACGCGAAGTAGCTTCAGTTCAGTTCAGTTGTTCAATCGTGTCTGACTCTTTGCCACCCCATGGACTGTATAGCCCAGCAGGCTCCTCTGTCCATGGGATTCTCCAGGCAAGAGTACTGGAGTGGGTTGCCATGCCCTCCTTCAGGAGATTTTCCAGACCCAAGGAAAGAACCCATGTCTCTGACATCTCTTGCACTGGCAGGCAGGTTCTTGGTTCACAGTCATGGCCTATTCCTGGCCAGTTCCCCAGGTCATCTCCATCCCGAGTCTCCTGCTTCTCCTGGTTCAGGCTGCAGTATGCCAGAGTTAGAAAAATTCCAGCCTCAGGTGACCATAAGATCAGAGATTACAAAATCCAGAAAAGGTGAGCAGCCTCCTGAATCAAATGCTCCCCCCGGCTCCCTGCCCTGCGCATGCACACCTAGCAGTGGGTGGGGACAGGCCCAAGGGGGCAGTGTGCCCTAGTGGTTAGAACCAGGGCCTCGCTGCCAGACATTCACAGGGTCTAACTCTCAATTTTGCAACCAGAGACACACCACTCCACCCACCCCCACCCCCACCCCTGCATCACTGACAACCCTAATATGGAGAGAAAGATGCCTCTCCTGACCTGGAGATTTCACAGAAGGGAAATTTGCTTCTAAAGGCCAAGGGCTCAGCCCTGCTTCATGCATGGCCTCATTTAAGCCTCGTTACAGCTCTGACGAGTAGGTACTATTATTACTCCCATTTTACAGATGAAGAAACCAAGGCGAAGGAGTCTTCCCAAGGTCACATGGTCTTGCAGGGACTTGAACCTCAGTCCCGTGTGACTCCAAGTCAGATGCACTTACCCTGCCCCAGATAGGTCCCCCTTCCTTTTTTCCTAGGAATTTTCCCTACCACTGCCAGCCCACAAGTCAGAGGCCCTGAGTGGCAAGTAAACCTTGACTGGCTGGGACTGAAGGGCTGGGCCCTGCCCAGCTGTGGTGCAGTCCCCAAATGCCTGACTGCTCTCGCTCTTGGGCTGGGCTGGGCTGGCAGAGGGCTGCCTGGGCATGCAAGGGGGTGCGCCCAGCTGCTGCGGGGACTCCTCCGGGCCCCAGCTGTCCTGCCTTGGGCCAGCCCTGCAGCTATATTGGTGTCCGACCAGCTCCTATAGGAGGGGTGTAAGCCCTTCCTGGGGGCCTGCAGGGTGGGGCCAGGAAACAGAAGCTGGACTTGCCTTCTCACTTGCTTGGACCCCTTTCAAGGCCCGGGGAGAGGACTCAGCAAATTTATGTTTGTGATTTTGTAATCTTTTTCTTAAACAGGGCCCCCAGAGTGTACAAGCATCCCCAAACCTAGCTCTGTTCCCCAGGTTGGGGGCAACAGAAAGAGTTCCATTCCGCTCCCCACTTGTTTCCTGACGGCCAGCTCTGTGCCTTAAGGCAGGCCCCCCAAATCCTCACCTACACAGTGGGGATCAAGCCTGGAGAGTCAGCAAGAAGAGGCAGGGGCCATAGGAGGAGCTCAGGGTACCCCTTCTTTACAAAGGGCCCAGATCTACAAAGGGGTTTCACCAGCCTGCCCCTGTCCCATCCCCAACAGGCCCTGGGGTGGGTAACGGGAGTTCCTGCCCCCATTTGCCAGCGGAGATGACTGAGGTTGGAAACACAATGTGCAGGCTGGAGCCCCATCCCCCACGGCTCCCGGGCATCAACCCCCGGGGTTGGAGGGAGGGGGCCGCCGGGGCTGACCGTGGCTCCGGGGAGTTGGGACCGGAGGGTGCGGGGGCGGGCTGGGCGGAGGCTGGGGGGAGGAGGCGGCGTCCCGCACTGTCTCACCGCAGGACCGACCTCGGCTCTTATCTGCTCGGGCAGCTTCCGCCCCCCGCCCAGCCCCCGCCGCAGGCCTGGCCCCCGCCTCCGCCTCCCGAGGGCCTGGCCCGGGGCGCCCCTCCCCCGCGGCCGCCCGCCCCCAGGGAGCGCCCGGGCTGCTGCCCAGCGGAGCAGAGAGGGGCCCGGCCCCCAGGTGAGCAGCCGGAAGTGATAAATAACTCCTGGGAGGGGGCACCACCGCGAGGAGGCCCTCCCTGCGGCGGCACGTCCACCCCCACGCCGACGGGGGCTCCCCACCCAGGCCCCCTCCACCAAATACGGGAGGGCGGGAGGGCGACGGGGTCCCTTAACGCCCCAGGGAGCAGGAGAGGCAGTGGCGTTGGTTTGCCAGGTGTGTTCTGAGGGACAGGAACCCCCCACACACGCCGCACACGCGCCCGCGTGCACGCACGCACACTCGCATCCCTGGCACAGGTGTGGCAGGGAAGAGAGACGTGGAGACACCTTAGAGAAAGTGAAATGCAAGCCACAAACTGGAGGAGACGTCGGCCTGTCTGCCAGGCCCAGCCAGTGAAGGATCAACATCAAAAATACATAAAGGACTCTTGCAAATCCACAGGGGAAAAAACAAACAACAACGATGAAACAACCCTAGTCATGCAACAGAAAAACAGATGTAAGACACGAACAGGCCTTTGTCCAGAAGAAGAAACACATTTGTCCAATCAACATCTAAGGGATGCTCAAGCTCATTGGCAATGAGAGAAATGCAAATGAAGACCACAATAAGATGCTATTTTACACCCTATGAAGGGCAAAAATGAACAGCACCAGACGCTGGAGAAGAGGTGGGGCCTCGGGATCTCCAGTGCCTGGTTAGTCAGAGTGCAACTCCAGACAACCTCTGGGGAAAACAATCTGGCCTTATCTTGTAAAGCCCAGCAGATCCCCCTCCAGGCTAAAATCAAGAGAAACTTGGGCGTGTGCTCCAAGAGACAGGGAACATTCAAAGCTGCGCTGTCCTGAATAGCAAAAATCTAGGAAATATCCCAAATGCCCACTGACAAAGAGAATGGGTCCGTTACAGAGGACTCCTTCACACAGTGGCACATTGCTCAGCAGTGCAAGTGAACAAGCTTCTCCCAATATTGTGAATCAGTCTTAGTACCCATGAAAGTGCTAGTCCTCAATCCTGTCCGACTCTTTGTGGCCCCGTGGACGGTAGCCCGCCAGGCTCCTCTGTCCATGGAATTCTCCAGGCAAGAACAGTAGAGTAGGTGTCTATTCCCTTCTCCAGGGATCGTCCTGACACAGGGATTGAAGCTGGGTCTCCTGCATCGCAGGCGGATTCTTTACTGTCTGAGCCACCAGGGGGGCCCTTAGGACCCATACTGTTGATGGAAAAAGCCAGTCCCCAAATACTTCCTACAGAGTTCAAAACCACGCCAAACCGTATCTCTACAACAGATGATGTGGGGCCCTTCCTTCTGCTACTTTTGTTATTAGGAGATGACGTGATTACCTACCCAAAAGACTCAGGAGTAATACTGAGAACTAACCAGAACCAGTGAGAAAATGGAGTTGGCTTACCAGGTATCAAAGGAGTGCATAAAAATCATTCGCCTTCCTGTGCACTACATTTAAAATGTGACATTCTTTTAACTACCCGTAAAATGCAAAATATTTAAAAGTAAGCTTACTAAGGCAGGAGGAGAAGGGGATGACACAGGATGAGATGGTTGGATGGCATCACCAACTTGATGGACGTGACTTTGAGCAAGCTCCGGGAGATGGGGATGGACAGGGAAGCCTGGCGTGCTGCAGCTCATGGGGTTGCAAAGAGTTGGACATGACTGAGCGACTGAACTGAAGTGTATTAAGAGTTAGGCAGGACCTATATGAGAACAATTGTTAAAAAATAAATAAAATCCTGAATAATATAAAAGAAAACAGCTCTTTTCCTTATTTAAAAAAAAAAAGTCAGATTCGACAGAATATTGCCTGTCATGTTTGTTAAAAATAAAAAAAAGAATTGTTAAAATTCAGGTTCCCCCAAGAGGAAGCAGAGATATGGGATTCGGACTAGGGCAAAATGTAAGGAAATCTATGAATAAACATGAATTAAATAGGGCGATTCAGGAGTTAAGACTCCGCCTTCCACCGCAGGGGCTGTGGATTCGATCCCTGGTCAGGAAACCAAGATCCTGCATGCCTGAACTAAGGTCCCACTTGCCGCAACTAAGACCTGGCACAGCCAAATAAATAAAGATATACATTTACAAATACATAAATTAAATGAAAGAGAGGCCTGCAAAGTCTCAGAACACAGTGTGTAGCGCACAGGAATTTTATCCCATTCTGTGCTCCTGAGGCAGGAGAGGAAGAAGGGGAGACATTAAATTGAGTTGGACAGACTTCTGCTCAGGGTTATAGGCAAGAGCTTGTCTTTCTTTCCAGAAGCCCACAGCGGGGTGAGGCTGAGGAGGGTGGGGGTGTGGAGAAGCCCCAGGTATTCAGGGGACAGGTCTCCGGGTTCCAGAGACACGACCACTGACCCAGAAGGCTTCAGAGAGGAGGTGGCCTTGTAAACAGGCTGGATTCCAATCGATGGAGACGGTGGGCGTCACAGGGGGCAGTGAAGGCAGGGAGGCAGCAGAGCAAGCAATGAGGCAGCACTGGCCTGGTGCTTCTGGGGCCCAGCCGGGCTGGGCGGGAGGGAGCCTGGTCACAGGGAGCGCCTTCGGGGGAGTCACTGGGAACTGTCGGGCCAGGCTTGGAAATTCAGAGGAGACAGCACCCCAGGAACTCACGGGGGAGCTAAGGCTGCTCTGGGAAGAACAAGTTGAGACAGAGTTAGGGTCGCGGCTTCCAGAGGGGCACGTCCAGTGTGGAGAGGCAGAGCAGGAGGCCACAGTACGAGCAGCGGGGGCCCCCGGTGAGCCCTGGGCTCTGCCTCACCTCACCCCGGGCCCCCTGAGCCTCAGACGCCCTTCTCCAAGAGACTGCTGCCTCCCTGCAGGCCCCCACGGAAAGCCCAGAGAAGGCCGGCTTTCTCAGAGGCCACTCTCTGGAAGCAGGAGGAAGGCGCCCAGCCCCGGGCCTCCAGCCTGGACTGCCAGAGGAGGAGAGGGTTGGCAGGGCTGGGCAGTGCGGGCCATTGTCTGGTGAGGAGCAGCCCCACCTTCCAGAAGCAGGGGGCTGAGGATACTGAGAAAGGCCCCCCGGTAAAGGGACCAGAGCCAGGAACAACATGTTACAGTCAGACCCTGGGCAACTCGGTGAAATCAGAGAAACTGGTCTGCGCCACCCCCACCCCAGGGAGCCATATGCCTCCCAAACATAAGAAAGCAGTGTCCAGGCTCACCTTGCCCTGCTGGAATGTGTGGGCCCAGTGCCGTGACCCAGGACGTCCCTGAAGCCTCCAAACCGATTGATAAGTGTGTTGGAAACCATTCATCTGCGCTCAGCAAGGAGAGGCGGGTGTGGCCCCCACCGTGTGTCATCCTCTGCTCTTTTCATTACTGTAATACCATCTTTTTTCTATATGTATGTTTTTAAAATTTAATTAATTTGGCTGTGCCTTGTCTTCCTTGCAGCACACAGGATCTTCGATCTTCATTGTGGCATGCAGGATTCTTTTTTTTTTTAATACTTTTATTTATTTACTTATTGACTGTTCTGGGTCTTCGCTGCTGCGTGGGGCTTTTCTCCAGTTGAGGCCAGCGGAGGCTACTCTCTAGTTGCAATTCATTGCCGTGGCTTCTCTTCTTGTGGAGCACAGGCTCAAGGCGCCCACAGGCTTCAGTATTTGTGGGGTGTGGGCTCAGTAGTTATGGATTCCAGGCTCTAGAGCACAGGCTCAACCATTGTGGCACCTGGGCTTTTATTGCTCCACTGCATGTGGAATCTTTCTGGATCAGGGATCGAACCCATGTCTCCTTCATTGACAGGTAGATTCTTTACCACTGAACCACCAGGGAAGCCCCAGCATGCAGGATCTTTAGTTGTGGCACGCGAACTCTTAGCTGCGGCATGTGGGATCTTAGTTCCCTGACCAGGGATTGAACCTATGCCCCCTGCATTGGGAGCATGCGCCTCAACCCACTGGACCACCTGGGAAGACTTGATTTTCTCTAGTTTTTATTTACTCACAATTGTACATGGGCTTATATATATATATATATATATACCAATACATCTATTCATCCTCCTTGTTATGAGTTTAAACTAGCAGATATATTTCTACATTTCTCTTTTCTTACTAGTCCACATCCGGAAACCCCAGGCAGGTCTAACTCACCATTTTTAACAGCCACACAATGGTTCCCCCACTGAAGTCTACCTGGGCTCTTCTGGCTCATGACCATTTTCCAGAGTCTCATCCCAACCCCCAGTACATTAGGGAGCCTAATGATGGAAATTCCGGTCCGAGTGAGAGGAAAGGGCAGAGAGAAGGCAGCATGTGGTGTTTCTAGCTGGGTCTTGCCCATCCCCTTACTGGTGGCCAGCAGTCCTCAGCTCCTAATGGCGGGAATGCTGACTATGTTATTGTGAAATCATTTGTATATTGTGAAGTGCTTTGCATGTGATGGAGTGATTTGCATAGGTGGGGAGGGCATCTTAGGAGATCCCAAAGCAGCATCCCAGAGCGTCCTCCTCCCTTCACAAAGTAAGTAACTTGGGGCTTCCACTTCAGAACTCTGGAAGCAGAACAGGAGGGCGCCCCAGCAGACCTAAGGGCCTGGTGGATGAGGCACACAGGAGTTTCGGAGGAAAGCCGATCCGCTGTGTAGTTGGGGGCTTAAGAAGGGCAAACGTGGGCCAGTGAGGTGGAATAGGGCAACTGGTGTAGCCCGTGACAGCCCTGTGCTGTCGGAGCCCCCTATAACGGAGAGTGACACATGACGGATGAAGGACCCACCACAGGAGTAGAAGAGGGTCAGAGGCTCGGAGACGCCCAACCCGCTCACAATCTCTACCCAAGGGAGCACCCAAGTGCCCCTTCCTAGTATTATATGGTCCTGGCTGATTCCTCAAGAAGAGTGCATAAGTGGAAATGCCAAACCGGAGTCCCATGGTCCTGCAAGAGAGAGGTGCTCTCACATGCTCTGGGTCCAGGGACACCCAGGTTTGAATCGGGCTTCTGCCATTTGTGCGACCCTGGGGTAACATTCCCCCACCTTAGTGGGACAGACCCGAGGATTCAGTGAAGACAGTACGAGCAGAGTGAATGGCACATCGTAGATGTTCAGTTAAACTGCAGTTATAATCACAATAATGATGCTACTGTTTGCTGCCTTCGTCTAAAGTGAGGGAAGCACAGAGTCTCTGCTCCCCAAGGTTTGGCGTTTACCGGGCAGCAACGTCGGGCCACCGTGCATTGGACTCCAAAGGGTTACAAGCCCTGGAGACAAAAGGCTTGAGGTTCCCAGTGAAAAACCAAAGCATAAAAATAATTCGATGAGTAAGAATAAAATTCCCTCTTCTGAGGTTCCCGGGGCTAGGCCCCTCCCTGTGGCAGGCACTTCCCCTTTCCCTGGCTCATGGAGGAGCCAGGCCCGGCTGACTCAGAGCGGGAGCGCGCGGCAGTCGTCCCCCGCCCCGCACACCCAGACCCCGTCCTGGGGCGGCGCCGTCCGGCGGCCGAGCGCGCCCCCGTGCGGCCGCGGCCGGCACCGCCGCCCTAGAGAGGAAGCGGCGGCCGGGCCCCGCAAGCCCAAGTCCCCTGGCCACTCGCGGTCCCTGCGGGGGCCGCTGCCTCCGCCCTCGCGCTGCCAGGCCGAGCCGGGTGCCCACAGGGCTCCCACTTCCGCCCGACACTCCCCGCCGCCGTCCCGGGTCCGGCCCGAGCGGAAGTGCGCCAGCCTCCTGGGTCCCCCATAGCCTCGAGGCGGAAGCGCGCCCCTCTACCGCCGCTCCCCCCGCGACCCCGCGGCGCGCGGCGCGCCGGGTTCCGGACAGGTCCCTTGTGACGTGGCCGCGCGCTGGGGGCGGCTCCGGGCTCGGGTGGAGGGGGGCGCCGGGCCGGGCCGGGCGGGGCAGAGCCGGGGCGGGGCGCGGTGCCGCAGCTGGATGGCCGGGGCCGCCTGGAGCGCCGCCGCCACCGCCGCACGGTGAGTGACTGCCCGACGCCCGGGGCCCGAGCCTCGGACGGGACGGACTCTGCCGATCCCCTTGTCCAGGTCAGACCTGGGCCTCTCGCCCGGGAGCTAAAACTTCCTTGGGCTCTTCTCCTGTCTCCCCACGCGTCTTCCCCCTCTCTCCCGGCTCCGCATCGGTCTTTGGCTCTCCCCCTCTTCACTCTGCCGCTCTTGCTTACCCCCTTCCCTCTTCCTCTCTGACTCTCTTGGTACCCCCATCTCCTGTTCCACACTTGGGGCCCCCTCACCTTTAACCGTGACCCGCCTCTACCTCCCAAGCCCGGCCTCCTGGCCGCAGTCCCGCCTTTGGTCCCCAGTGGAGCCCAGTGGGTTTCATCAGGGTCCCCTTAAGGCCTGGAGATCCCAGACCCCAGCGTCTCTTCCAGCTGCTTTCCCTCCCTCCCACCTCCATCAGCAAATGAGGAAACTGAGGCAAGGACATCACCGGCTCAAGGTCACAGCCAGCCGGAGGCTGGGCAGACCACATTTAAACCTCATGCCTGAGTTCCCAGGTTGAACTTCCCTCTTGGTTGACTCACATCCAGGTCCTGTGATCTGCCCGCCGGGTGCTCCCTTAACGTGAGGAGGGCTGTCTGTGCCTTCAGCATGCTAGGCAGACTCACCTGACGGGCACACTCATCTCACCCTCATGACCAAGGGAGGGAGGCCATACTGATCTCCCTCGGAGCAGGCGACTAAGGGCTCAGAGAAGGGCTGTAGGGACTTGTCCGCAGTCAGGCGAGGAGGGTTCGGCAGCCCACTCCAGTCTTCTTGCCTGGAGCATCCCCATGGACCGAGGAGCCTGGCGGGCCACAGTCCACGGGGTCGCAAAGAGTCGACAGGGCTGAGCGACTAAGCACACAGCACTGCAAGCCAAGCAGCTGTAAGCGTGGAGCACAAAGTTAAGGGTGGGTCTTGGATGTGCATCTGGGAGGCTGCTCGTCACTGAAGGAGCCTCTCCAGTCTCACCTCCTGTCTGTCTCCGGGCCCCAGGATATTAGACTCATTTCCTAGGAAGAAGCCCTGATGATCTTGACCTAGTCCAGCTGCTTGGCTCCCGCCATCTGCACTTCCTAAGCTCATCCCGTCAATCTAGACAGTGCCGGCCGCCACCCCTGGGGGTGTCCTCACTGGGGCGCATCCTGGCAGCCAAGCTTTCTCCCCTGGCAGCCAGACACCCTGATGGGGCGCGCCTGCCGGTGGCTGAAGGGAACCCAGCCAGCGCCTCACCCTGTCATTAAGGAAAGTTTAGCCTTAGGCGGACAGGCTGACATAAAGTCTGGAAATGGCTCCCAAGGAAAAAAAGAAATGTGTGGTCCTTGGAAGTGGGGTGTGGAGGAACAGAGCCCCGTTGCTCTATGCACCCCTCACAGGGGTCCTCGGAGGCCCTGGGGGAGGCGGGCAGGAGGGTGGGCGCTGTGGCCGCCGGGAGCGCGGGGAAGGTCCAGGTGCCATGTCTTCTAAGCAGGTGCACGGCCAAGGGTGGCCGCTCACATAAGCGGCCTTTGTGTGTCTTTCAGCACGTGGCATGCCTGGATGTCCCTGCCCCGGCATGGCGGGACAGAGGCTCCTCTTCCTTGCTGCCCTCGCCCTGGAGCTCCTGGGAGGGGCTGGGGGCTCCCAGCAGGCCCTCCGGAGCCGGGGGGCGGCGGCAGCCTGTCGCCTGGACAATAAGGAGAGTGAGTCCTGGGGGGCCCTGCTGAGTGGCGAGAGGCTGGAGACGTGGATCTGCTCCCTCCTGGGCTCGCTCATGGTGGGGCTCAGCGGGGTCTTCCCGCTGCTCGTCATTCCCTTGGAGATGGGGACCACGCTGCGCTCAGAAGGTGGGTGATGGCCCCTCCGGCACCTGGGGGCGGCAGGTGACCGGGGAACCATGCCGCTGCCCTTGCTGGGAGAGCCGGGTCTCGTCCCAGGCGGCAGCGTGTCTGAGATAGAGGGCTGGACCGAGTACAGTTCTTCCCCGCGGTCCCGTGAGCCAGGGTGCGCTGTGCTCATTTGCTCATCCGTTTGTGCACCTGTTTATCCTGAAAGACGAACGTCAGCGAACATTCACTGCGAAGCGAGAGGCAAGGCTGGAAATAGGACGCCAGGCTGCCTGGGGTTCAGAGCTTGGCTCTGCCACTTACCGGTTGGGTGGTACAGGGTGAGTTCCTTAACTTCGCTCTGCCTCAAGGTCCCAACCTTAAAAACAGGGAGAATAACAGTTATCGGCTTCATAGATGTTACTGTGATGATTAAATGAACTAATACTGGTAAAGCGCTTGGAAGACTGCCCAGCCACTGAACAGCCTGGGGGATATCATCCATCCTGGCTTCCAGACCTGGGAGGGGGGGTTCTTGAACACAAGTAGACCTGCCTCCCCTGAGTGTCACCTTGTACCATATTTAGCGAGTGAGGAGTGGGTTTGGGATCTTACTGAGACGTGGGGTGCTGGTACTGGTGGGGTGGGTGGGATGATGCAGGAGAAGACGGTTGCTACTCAGCCCGTCTTGATGTTATACCTCTGGGGTGATACACGAAACGCCATACACAGACCTGATGAGCAGCGGGACTAGGCGTTGCCTCTGGCCAGAGTTTCCTTGCTGTCTCAACCATGCTTAGGCATGGAGTATGCAGGCTCACGTCCCGGGCTCCAGCAGCAGCAAGGCTGGCTTCGCGTGGCAGGTGGTGCCACGGCGACCCCTCCAAGGATGGGGGTGGTGGGCCCAAGGTGGGCCATGGAGCACACCACATCAATTAACCTGTTAACATGGAAAAAAAAGAAGACTGCCCAGCACTGGGAACGGGCTCCATGTGCACCAGCCAGTGCCCCGTACAAAGCGCTGCCTCTCACTTCGGCCCCGTTCCGCGTGCAAAAGGGTGCTCAGACCCAGAGCCCCCAGGGCGGCCTTCCCTGGAACACAGAGAGGCCGGCAGCCCGCCTCCTCTGGGGAGGGCACCTGGGAGATGGGCGCAGGCATGGCAGAGGGCTTTCCTTGGCTTCCCCTTCCTACGGTGTGCGCGTGTCCACAGTGACATTCTGTGATGAAAGATAAACAGGGTCAGATGGGGAGCCCTAAAGATGCAGGTGCCTGTCGCCCCCAGCCAGGACAATGACACAGAAGTTCTGGACCAGCCCTGGGAAGCTTTGAAGCGAGGGTTCCCCAGGGACTTGTGCTGCCTGCCAGGCTTAGGAACTGTTCATTCAGCAGACGGTGAGGCACGCAGCCATGCCGGACACTGGGCTGAGGGCTGGCATCGCAGCTGTGAACACAGCCCTCTTCAGGCCCGGAGCTGCTGCCCCTCTCATAGCATCCCTGTGGGGTCAGCCTAGGGAGGACTTGGATTGTTAGCTCCACTTTACAAACGGGGACGCACAGGCACAGAGAAGTTCTCGAGGAGCCCAAGGTTGCACAGCCTGGAAGCAGTAGCTACCCTGGGATCATACCCCCCCCACCCCCGCCACCAAGCCACCTTTTCCCTCTGGGCCTCGGTTTGTCTGTTGGACCAAGGGTTTCGAGATGGCCCCCTTAGGGCACTTCCAACTCTGGATATTCTAAGTCTGCACAAGTTGTCAGATCTCTGCCACTTTGCTGAGAGTACCAGTGGCTGAGAAGAGAAAAACTCCTCTTTAATAAGCATTTCCTGGACGTGTTGTCATTTAATTTCCTCAAGATCAGTCACTGTCAGGTAGATACAATTGTCCCTACGTTACAGATGATGAAACTGAGTCCTGGAAGTAATCTGCCCAGACTTACCAGCTGCTGGCTTTGGGAGCCGGGACCTGTCCGGTCTCTTAGCCCTGGAGCAGTAGTGGCTTCACGGGCATCCTGGAGGACGCGCTGAATTCTTGCTGAACACCAGCCCCTATTGAGACTGGAGGCTGGGGGGCCCGGGAAGGCCAGCAGCCCACATGCAGCCTTCCAGAGATCTGCAGTCTGGTTGAGATCACACTAGGAGCCCAGTAAGCTGGGTGGGGAAGGGGTCAGGCCAGGGACTCTGGCCTTGGTTCCCAGGTCCCGCATCTCTGCCTTATAGCTGGGGCACGGCGCCTGAAACAGCTGCTCAGCTTTGCCTTGGGGGGACTTCTGGGCAACGTGTTTCTCCACCTGCTCCCCGAGGCGTGGGCCTACACGAACAGTGCCAGCTCTGGTGAGTGAGGCCACAGGCTGGGGGGCCAGGAGGGTGGTGGCGGTGGGTGGGAGCTGGTGCCCAGGCCTGCAGAATGACTGGGAGAGGGGTTCCTGGACATCTGTCACGGTCCCTGTGCCCCAGTTCCAATGGGGGGCTCCCCACCCCCAATCTGTGCCCTGGCTGGGCCTGGCTTGTCAGTGCTGCCCCCTGCAGGTGGTGAGGGGCAGAGCTTGCAGCAGCAACAGCAGCTGGGACTGTGGGTCATTGCTGGCTTCCTGACCTTCCTGGTGTTGGAGAAGTTGTTCTTGGACAGCAAGGGGAAGGAGGAGACCAGCCAGGTGAGCCCCAAACCCCAGAGCCCACACAGGTCAGCCTTCGTTCTGTGGTGGTGCTAGGGCCTGCAGGCCCAGGTTTTAAGTCAGTTCAGTTCAGTTCAGTCCTTCAGTCGGGTCTGACTCTTCGCAACCCTGTGGACTGCAGCACGCCAGGCCTCCCTGTCCATCACCACTCCCGGAGTTTACTCAAACCCATGTCCATTGAGTCAGTGATGCCATCCAGCCATCTCATCCTCTGTTGTCCCTTTCTTCTCCCACCCTCAGTCTTTCCCAGCATCAGGGTCTTTTCCAGTGAGTCAGTTCTTCGCCTCAGGTGGCCAAAGTATTGCAGTTTCAGCTTCAGCAATAGCCCTTGCATTGAATATTCAGGTTTTGAGTCAAGCCCTAAAAAAAGAGGGTCTCTTGGCCCTTTCCTGGGAGCTCTGGGAGGCTGGGCCAGCTTGTCTGGAAGGATCTGGGCCCCAGCCCCGGCCGTGACTGGTCCCCGTAGATGCCAGTGACAGCAGTGTGGGAGGCAGAGGAACTGTTGGGTCTGGGGTCACCCGGCTGGTGGGGCAGCGCAGTCCAGCCAGGTAAAAGGGGTGTCCCCTGACTCCTCCATCTCTCACTCCCTTTGTTTACCCTGGCCAAGTGGGGGGCATCTAATGTCACCTCTCCCCCCTTCTCCTGGCCCTAGGCCCCCAGCAAAGACCCCGCAGTTGCTGCCGCGCTCAATGGAGGCCACTATCTGGCCCAGCCGGCTGCAGAGCCCGGCCTGAGCGCCGTGGTCCGGAACATCAAAGTGAGTGGCCCGCTTGGGGCCCCCCGTCCCACAGCCGCCCCTCCCTGAGTGGCCGGCCCGGCTCAGGCCCGCCTGCCTGGCTCAGCCCAACCCTGTCCCTCCTCACCCAGGTCAGTGGCTATCTCAACCTGCTGGCCAACACCATAGACAACTTCACCCACGGGCTGGCCGTGGCCGCCAGCTTCCTTGTGAGCAAGAAGGTGAGTGAGGCTGGGGCGGGGGGTAGGCCATCGCGATGGGCGTGCAGGGCCCACATTGACCAGGCGGCCCTGCCTCCAGAGGCGGCCTCCAGTCCATCTCTGCCACGCTCCCTGCACCTGGCACCTTATCCCAGCCGTCCTCGTTGGGACCACGGGCCTCAGCCAAGCTGCTAGACTCGGCCCCTGCCTACTTCCTGATGCTTCTCCCCACTCGGCTCCCTCTGCCCTCTGTGCTTGGCCCCGAGCGCTGTCTGCCCTTGAGCTGGCCCACCTCGCCCCCCACCTGTGGCTTCCTCCTCCCTGCTGCCTCTGCTTGGAGTGTTCTTTCTCCTGCTCTCATCCTCAGGCCTCCATTCCAAAAGCACTTTCTCAGAGAGGCCTCTGCTGACCCCTCGTCTCAGTCAGGCCCCCCGTGTCCCGTGGTACGCAGTCCCTCCGGTCCCCGTGGCCCCTGTCACGGTGTGTAGTCACACGGCTCCTTCTGTGTTTACGCAGTCCTCGCCTCTCCACCCAGGATGGTTAGCTTCTTGAGGGCGGGTTCCTGGTCTGTTCCATTTGCTGCTGTATTTCTAGTAGCCAAATGGTGTCCCGCCAGGGACCCATAGCAGACACTGGTAGGATGAGTGGGCAGGTGGGTGCCCTCAACACAGACCCCCTACACACACTCCCCTCCCTGCAGATCGGGCTCCTGACCACCATGGCCATCCTCCTGCATGAGATCCCCCATGAGGTGAGTGCCACAGGCTCACCGTGATCAGCCGTGCGGGTGTGCAGCTGGTGGGAGGTACTTTGGGTGGGACTGCCCAGCAATGGGGGCTTGGGGGGCTGCACCAGAGACCTGGGGCTACTCAGGCTGCAACCACCATTGCAGGCACGCTGCAGCCTTCTGGGGACTGGGGGCCCAGCAGAGGGGATGTGGGCCGGGGGTCCCAGCGATGGGGCTGCTGCTGGGGGCTCAGTGGACCTGTGCACACCTGATGCTCAGGGCATCTGGCCCCACCGGGGCCCAGAGTGATCGTCTGGACCTCCCCTCAGGTGGGCGACTTTGCCATCTTGCTCCGGGCCGGCTTTGACCGATGGAGCGCAGCCAAGCTGCAGCTCTCGACGGCACTGGGGGGCCTGCTGGGCGCCTGCTTTGCCATCTGCGCGCAGTCCCCCAAGGGAGTAGGTACGGGCATGGGGGTGGTGGCGGTCCGCAGAGGGGCCCCGGCCGAAGGGCACGGCCGCCCTGACCCGGGTATCCAAGCCCGGCTCTGCCCTGGTCCGCCCCACGGCGGGGAGCGGGGGGTGGCGGTCGGTACACGTGGCCGCCTGGCCCCCCCAGCCAGTCAGGGCTCCTCCCCCTGCTGCAGAGGAGACGGTGGCCTGGATCCTGCCCTTCACCTCCGGCGGCTTTCTCTACATTGCCCTGGTGAACGTGCTGCCCGACCTCCTGGAAGAAGACGACCCGTGGTGAGCTGCCCGCCGGCCCTGCCGTTGGCAGGCCCCTGCCCGCTGCCCGCCGGCCCGCGCGGCCGCCTGAGCCCCGGCCCTCTCCCCCCGCAGGCGCTCCCTGCAGCAGGTGCTTCTGCTCTGCACGGGCATCATGGTGATGGTGCTGTTCTCCGTCTTCGTGGAGTGACCGTCCCCGGCGCCCCTCCCCTGCACAGCAATAAGAGACTCGGATTCACTCTGTGACCGTGTGTGTGAGTGAGAGTGTGCCTCCAACCCAAGAGGGTGGGGGGTGTGCGTGTGGTGTGCACATGTGACCAGAGGTGTGTGCGAGGCCGACACTGTGATCCCTGACGCCCGGCCCGCCCACTGCGGTCTCCTCCCCCTGCCACCCTGTGGTCTTGCACCCCCGGAGTCAGCAGTGAGGCACGGGAGCGCCGGTCCCGAGCAGAGGCCTCTGCACGCTGCCGGGAGGAGTGAGCCGCCCAAGGAGCCAGGCCTGCCGAGAGCCCCAAGCTGGCCCCCGCCGAGGCCTCAGGGGGCCCTGGCCTGAGGGGGTAAGCTCCTGGGCGCGTGCACCCGGCCCCGAGCAGCCAGGGACCAAGGCTGGGGCACCTTTTCTCGGCCTGCATCCTGGTCCTTCCTTCACCAGCTCCAAGGCCAAAGAGAGGAGAGGCGAGTGCCTCACCCCTGGCTCCACTCGGCGCTGACGGTCCTACTGCACCCAGCGTGGAGCTGGGAGATGCTTTCTAAGACCTGTTCCCCATCAGCCCTGGGCCGGCTCCTGTTCCCCCGCCTCCGCCTTCCTGGCAGCACCGGCAGCTCTTGCCACCTCCAGCTGCCAAACGGCAGCCAGCAGGGCAGCACACGGCCCCGGGCCAGCGTCCTCCCCGTCCGCTCGGGAGCTCCTGCCAGCTCGGGGTCCGACAGACATGCTGGGGGCAGGAAGATGAAGAACCGTGGCCGCCCACCCCCCAACGCGGGCCCCTTCCCCGGCCCACCGCTGGTGGGGCTGGGTGGGGGTGGCGAGGGCTCCACGTTGTCAGCGCTCAGGAATGTGCTCTGGGAGAATGCTGAAGCCATAATCCCCAGCTATTTCCCTTGGCTGACGCCCAGGTACTCAGCTGGCCCACTCCACAGCCAGGCTCCAGCCCCACCGCTCGGCCGTGGGCGTCGGGAGGAGTCGCGTCAGGAGGGGCCGAAGGGTTTTACAGCAGTTTTGCTGTGGTTTCGTTTATATCTGTAAATAACCTGTTGTATAGACAAGATGCAAATAAATACACACAAACTGGCCGCCTGTGTTGTGCACACGAGAGCCGGGCACCCGCGTCCCCGCCGGCGGGGCGCGCGCCCCGGCTCCTGCAGGCTGCCCAGCCTGTCATCCCCGCCTTCCAGCCCTTCTGCGCATCTCTGCACTCTTAGAGTGCTTCTCAGAACAGGGTATGTACATTCCACATTTCCCTGGTTTGTTCTGTTGTTAGCTTTTTATGCAATAAAAGCCTGGTTCTAGGTCATTATAGCCCACATCACCCCCAAGGCTGGTGTCCTCACAGACCTACAAACCAAGGGAATTTTCCCAGCCTGGCCTGAGTAACGTCACCGCAGAAGGGAGCTCCACCCACAGTGTCGTCTCCAGGTTTGGCCTCCATGGAATTATTTTTTGTTAAAAAGGAAAAATGAGATCTTTATTCTAAACCACACCCTCCTCTCCAGTGAACACTGAGAGTAAAGCCAGCATCAGGCATGGGAGGGAGCTGCTTCCTGGGAGAAGGCGGGGGGGAGCCCCCGCTTCCTCTCCCACCTTTGGCAGGCTGTCGGGGGCGGGGGGGGCGCATCTTCACCGCATCACAGGGTCTGGTTCAGGGTGTGAAGCCCAGGTCGGCTGGCTCCTAGGCGGGGAGGGCCTGGCTCTGACTAGCTATCTTCAGTGAAAAGGGACCTGCTCTACCTGGTTGTGACAGCCGGGGCCTGGTGGGCCCAGGCCTGGTGGCACGAAGGAACCCAGGGCTGTCCCCCAGCCCCCGCCACCCCCCAGGCGCAGTTGCACTCAGCCCGCTGCAGGAGGCAGCCAGGTCCCATTTACAGATGGGGCTCCGAGGTCAGGGGTGGGGCCGGCAGTCAGCAGCAGTGCTGGGATCTTGGGCACGGCCCCTCCGAGGGGATGGGAAAACAAGGGTAAGGGGCTCTTGCCAGGGTGCAACTGAGAGCCAATGGGGTGTTCTCGAAGGGTTGCTGTTTTAACAGGCCGTTTGTGGAGCGGGGAGGGGGACAGTCAAACCTGCTAACCACAACACGGTAGCTTCAGGCCCAGACCCGGGTTTGAACCCTGGCCGTGCCATCTAAGAGCCGTGTGGTCTTGGCCCAGCTGCTCAGATGCATCCATAAAGCAGGGCTGCCCTACTGGTGGCTCAGATTAACTAGACACAACTAGGCAGGAGCCCCGCAAACCACGTGGCCCAGGGTGAGCCCTCAGCCAGCGGTGAACCGCCTGGTCAGCTCTCAGGCAGCAGAGCTGCAAGGGTGGCAGGCAGAGAAGACCAGCAAGATGGTAAAGGGCTCTGACCAGACATGGGGCGTCACAGGGACGGGGCTGGGGCAGGACCGGGGTGGGAGAGGACACAGCGTGACTGGGGTTAGGCCTAGAAGGGCTCTCAGCGGACCTTGCTTGAAGCTCCTTTTTCAGCCGGAGGAAATGGGCCAACAGCGAACAGGGACGTGGAGAGAAACAGAAGGCTTGGCAGCCAGGACCCATGGAGCCAAGGCCCAGAGCCTGGCTTTACCAGGAAGCAGGGTCGAGGGCCAGAGCGCCAAAATTGAAAAGGAAGGGCAACACTAGTTTGGCTTCTGTGTAGGCCCCTCGGGAGAGCTGCAGGTTAACGACAATTTTCAGAAGCTCAGACTGAGAGGTGGGGTGGAGAGTGTGCAGTCAGAGGGGTCTGGAGGCCAGAAGACCCCAGGGAACAGCTGGGCACGCACCCGTCCCTGCCAGGGGGCCTCGCCCTGACAACTGGTCTGAGGCCCATGGCTCGCTCGGGTTTCCAGCAGCAGCACCGGGGCAAGGGCCTCCGGCATACACCCCGACTCCTCCACCCAAGGCCCGGGGAAGGCGAGACAGACCGGCGGCAGGGACCGGAAACCATCCTTTATTGCGAGTGTTCCCCGGAGGAGGCTCCCTAGGCGTAGTATTGCAGATTGGCCTTCTTCTTGGCCTGGACCTCCAGGATGCCCTCCATGTAGTCCTCATGTGTGAGCTCCGTGGCACCTCTGCGCAGCGCGATCATGCCCTGTGCCCAGACAGACAGACAGGCTCTCGGGTCTCTCCCCACGCCCCAGCCCCCAGGACAGACAGACAGGCTCTCGGGTCTCTCCCCACGTCCCAGCCCCCAGGACAGACAGACAGGCTCTCAGGTACCTCCCCACACCCCAGTCCAGCTCCCGGAGGCCTCCACCATCTCAGCCCCTCCCTTGGCCACCTCCACCAGCCTGAGCAGGGCGGTGGCATGAAGCGCCCACACTCACCGCCTCCACACACACCGCCTTGCACTGGGCCCCGTTGAAGTCATCCGTACAGCGGGCCAGCTCCTCATAGTTCACGTCAGGACTATGGGGAGGTAGGGGGAGACTCACTGACTTTCGGGGAGGGGGCAGGAAGAGCAGCTGTCCCTGACACGTTCCCTCAGGCAGTGAGGTCGACTTGCCCAGATCATAGGCAAGTCCCATCCCCACCGTGCCTCTTCCCTCCGCTGCACAGGGCAGGGAGAGGCGGGAGGGAGGGAGGGAGAGAGGTCAGAGTAGGTTAGACCAAGTTATTTCTAGTGTCTCCAGCCTTCGAGATGCACCTGGACTCCGGGACACAGACCGGGGGAGCAGGAGGTTGTGCAGACAGAAGACAGCGATCTGTCTGTCTCAGGCGGCGTGGGCCCTGACCCAGCACAGCCCTTCGCTGACTCCCCTCCTGCGCCAAGTGCTGCACCAGACATGGTCACAGCCCCGTGAGGTTGAGGCACTCACCCCCAAGTCCCAGGAAGGAAACCCAGGCTTATGCCACCTGCAGATGGTCACACAGATCTGGACCCAGGTCTGCCTGGCCCCTGGCAGGGTTCCCCTGGGCCAGGCTGGGCTGTGTTTACCTGCTGGGGCGGGGGAGGCCAGGAACCGGCCCGGGCCGGCACACTTTGCAGTCCCGGGGGAGGGGGTGTGTGCAGGGGAACTCTGAGGATCCCAGGCCCCAGTAAGGTTCTGCATCAGGTCGGGCGCCTGGGAGAAACGGAGACCGCCGCGGGGACAGCAACGTGTGAACGGGAGGTGGAGGGAGAGAGGAAGTACCCAGGGAAGTTCAGTCCTAAGAGGACGTCTCAGCGCCTCGCGCGTGACTTGACCCACCTGACGTTCATCTTCCGGGAGTGGATCTGCATGATTCTGGCCCGGGCCTCCTCGTTGGGCATGGGGAACTCGATCTTGCGGTCCAGCCGGCCGGAGCGGAGCAGGGCGGGATCCAGGATGTCCACCCTGTTGGTGGCTGCGATGACCTGAGGAGGAGACGCGGCCACTTGAAGGAGGAGGCAGCTTCGGAGACAGGCAAGGAGGCAGCCCGGCTCAGGGGAGACGGCAGGGGATGTTCAAGACCGCCTCTAATTCTAACTCAAGCTGCGCCACTGAGACAACAGAAGATCCCCTGACCTCTCGGCCCCACTTCTTCCCCTGTGAAGTGATGCCAACGCTCACCTTCACTTGGGTGTTGGGCTGGAAGCCGTCCAGCTGGTTCAGCAGCTCCAGCATCGTCCTCTGCACCTCCCGGTCCCCGGCCTTCTCACTGTCGAAGCTGGGCCCCGAAGGAGACACTGGTGAGACCGCAGCTCGGGGGGCGCCCTCCCCTGCTCCACCAACAGAAGCCCAACCCAACCCATCCCGGGGCAGAGAGAAGTCTCGCCCAGCCCAGGGACCAGCACAGAAATGGTGTCAGAGATGAGAGGCTTCTGGGCTCAGGTGCCAAAGTGAGGACAAAACAGTGAGCAAAACCCACTGGCTGGCCTGCGCCCCTGATGAAGGTGCCATCACAAACTGAGCCAAAAGTCAGAAGAAATACAGAGATCTGGCCCAGACTTGGCATGGAACAGGGGACCCAGGCAGCTGTCCCTGAGGAACTGTCCCTCAGGCTGAGATCCAAAGGCTGAAAACACATCACTGGGCAACCAACCAGCGGAGATCAGGGAAGAAGGAAAAGCACATTCCAGAGAGAAAAGAGCAGGTGGCAAATCTCTGCCAATGAGTGGGCCTGCAAACCGTGGGGCTGTCTGGAGTAAGCCCGGCGGGGGCCGGGGAGGCAAGGGCAGGGATGGGGTGGGGAGGGAGGGGAGCAGGGGCACCACACGGGGGCCCTGCAGGCCGTGGCGAGCCCAGCGTGTATGCCAGGGAGCAGTGGGGAGGCCCAGAAGGGGAAAGCAGGCTCTGCCTGCCCGAGGGGCTGTGGGAGCCGGTGAGTGATGCTTCGGGAGGAACCTGCTGGCAGCTGTGAGGAGAAAGGATGGTGCGGGGAAGAAACGAAGCAGGGAGGTGAGTCAGAAGAGGATGAAGAAGTACAAGCACATGCAGAGAGCCGCCACCATCCCAGGGCGAGCAGGGTGGGAGTGTGGGCATCCAGAGCAACCAGCCTGCTGGCACCCCACGCCCCTTACCGCTTGGTGCCGATGGCGTCCAGCTCATCAATGAAGATGATGGACGGCGCTTTCTCCTTGGCCAGCGCAAAGGCGTCCCGGACTAGCTTGGCACCGTCCCCAATGAACATCTGCACCAGCTGGGGGCCGGCCAGCTTCAGGAAGGTGGCCTGGGGTGGGGGTGACAGAATCAGGACAAAGGCACAACGAGAGGCCCCTTTGACTCAAGCCCACCCGGCCGAGTTTCAGCTCCTGCCCGTCTCCCCCCATCCTTCCCAAGGCACTCACCTTGGTCTGCGCAGCACAGGCCCGGGCCAGCAGGGTCTTCCCCGTGCCTGGGGGCCCGTACATCAGCACCCCCTTTGGGGGCTGGATCCCTAAGTTCTCAAACTTCTCCTTGTGGTTCATTGGCAGGACGATGGCCTCCACTAGCTGCCAGGAAGAAGACCTGGGTGAGGAGAGTGAAGCCCTGTGGGCTCCCACAGCCTAACCCTATCTGTAACCCTCCTACTCAACTCAGGGACACTGCCGTCTCCTTGCCCCACATCCAGAGGACAGAACACGCGCTCCCACCAAGGCTGGCGGTGGACTCCCAGAATAGCAGGATAGGGCAGAAGGACGGGCTAAGAACAGGAGCCTGCGCTCCAGTCCTGGCTCCGGCCCTAACTGTCTGAGATCCCAAGCAAGTCACTCAGACTCTGCAGAGCTCGGTCTCCTAAACTGTTCCATGGCCTCTGTTCCAGCTGCCTCCCTTGAGTGCTGCAAGGATAAGAGGCATGGGAGGAAAAGTGCTCTGATCACTAAAGCAGAGAAACACAAAAGGCTGGTGAGGCGCCGGGCCCCCCTCACCTCCTGAATCTGCTTATCCAGGCCCCCAATGTCACTGTACTGCTCCGTAGGCCTCTCGTCCACCTCCATGGCCTTCACCCGCGAGTCGTACTCTGTGGGCAGGGTCTCCAGGATCAAATAGGAGTCTTTGTTCACACCCTGGGGACACAACATGAAAACCTCAGCTCTGTCCCACCTCAAGGCCTACCCAAGTGACTGGGGGACAGGTGTCCATAGAATGAAAGGAGAGCCTCAGGACCGGGCAACACAAGAATCAAACGGCGGGCAGCTCTACAAACGTTCAGAACCCACAGTGACCTGGGCTGGGGGCAGGGGCTCAGCTCAGCAGTAGGGGGAACCTCGCTGGAAAAGGCCCGCCCGGGCTCAGGGACACCACTCACCACCAAGTCTCCCGGCTTCAGCTTTTCGGCATCCACCAAGCCAATCACAGGCAGGAAGTAGGTCTGCAGAAGGATTCCAGGTGCAGCCTCAGTCAGCCCTCAGGGAGGCTCCCGAGTCCTGTCCCGCATCCCCCTCTCATCCTCTGCAGCCCTTGCTGAGCCAGCCTCACCTGCCGTGTAGAGGTTTTGATCACTGCACACTTGCCCTTCCTCTGGGAGTCTAAATCGATGTTCGCACCGTCTTCCTCTTGGTCGTTGGGATCAACATCTAGAAGCTGGGAAAGAAAGAAGCTCAGATCCAGAGGCTTTGCTCAGCCCCCCTGTACTCTGCAGAACCCAGCACTTCTGAGGCCTAGACAACCTCAGCACTCCCAGGGCTCGCGATCCCTACCTCACCCCCCAGCCTAACCCTGAGCCCAGCAAAGGTGCCCGTCTACCCCCCGAGGAAAAACACCCAGTAGAAAAAGAAACATGAAGCTTCCGATGCCTTTTCACGCCTGAATATTCCCCTAAAAACTTACACTGGGGAGGAGAACCTAAGAGGTTTAGATCCTGCATGCAATTTAGGCCTCAAAAGGCCTACCCACTCTCTCCCCAGTGGCAGGCTGTCTCCAAGCCCCAGTGACCCCTCTTCCCCTCCACATACACACACACCTCGATGACGTTGGAGACGAGGTACGGCAGGGTCTTGTTCACTTTGATTTTCTCGCTGTTCTCTTTGATCTTGTCCTTCATGGCCTGGAGTTCGTGGGTGACTCGCAACACTTCGCTCTTCATGATCTGGGGTGAGGGTGAATGGAAGGTGAGGGTGAAATGTTCAGCTTTACCCCAGCTTATCTGAGGGCCACTGAATTGGAGCGCCTTATCCAGGCTGCCGGAGGAAGCCTCCTGCACCCACCCCTTCACTCAGGTCAAAGGCTCTCTGAATGCTCAGCCTGACTGGGTCCACAACCAGCAAAGGTCGAAACAGGAGGCCCATTGGGAAACCTCCAGAAGAAGTAGTTGTATTCAAGGGAAAAGAGCCAGACTTTGAGTTGAGCAAACACAGGTTTCAGGTTCTGCCTTTCGTTACAGGCTCCATACCTCACCGCGGTAAAAAACAAAACAAAACTCTTTTAGCCTCAGTTTGCTCATCTGTAACATGGGGACTTCAAGACAGACTCTCAAGAGGAATACTTCCCAGACCAAGCTGGGAACGGCAGTCAGACCATCCCCCCTCTCACGCCTGGTCTCCCACCACCCTGGCCCTCTCCCGTCCCTTTCTTTCCTCTTTTTCTGGTCTGAGGAGGAAACCGCGGTCCCCACGTCTCTCCGAGGGAGGCCGGAGATGACGCGAGAGAGGAAGGTGGGAGCACCAGGGCCTGCCCTGTGTGTGAGGTCGCGGGCAGCGAGAGGGGGCTTCACCGCCCACCTTGATCTCACTATCCAGCAGCCGTGTGCGCTGGATGATCTCTTCTGTGGACATCTTGAGAACCTCCTCCCCGATTCCATCTTGCTGTGAAAAAAAAATAATTTTTTCTTCTTAAATTCAAGGCAGTTAACTCAGCACTGTGACTTAGCCAACTCTTCGCCTCAATTAACCCACTATCCGCCAAAAAAAAAAAAAACCCGAATGGAGTCGCGACCAAGCGACCCCAATCCCGGGACCGGGCTCGACCCTGACCCCCGCAGTCACCGCCTCCCCTCCCGCTAGCGGGGTCTCCCCGTGGCCCGGGCTCCAGAACCGCCGGCTTCCCCAGCGCGCACCTCAGCTTCGTCCCACACGGTCGCCATCTTCTCCTGCCGAGTCACTGGACTCTCAAGTTTCGGCAGCAGATTCACCATTTGGAGAGGCAGCCTGAGGGTTAATCCGGGCGGCAGCCGCGGTAAGAGAATAATGTTACCTCTCTTTACGTCCGCTCTTGACTAGTGAGATTACGTCAACAAGTCCTGACTCTTGAAAAAAATTAGCTTGGGCCGCTTTTCGGCGGCGAATCTGCTGCTCGGATTCAAAAGATGAATCCCAGGCCACAGGACCCGCCCCCGCGGCTGCTGAAAAGTTCCCGCCCTCGTCTTGTTTCTGCCGCAGCGAGAGGAAGAGCGCTATTGGCTGGCACGTCCAGAGGGGGACTAGAAAGGGGAGGGAGAAAAAAAACCCAGTGTCCCCAGGGCCCTTGGGAAATGTAGTCCTAATCAGGCGCGTCACAGGGCGCTTTTCAAGGAGGGTTGCGGGGGGCGGTCTTTCAACTGCAGAATCGGCCTAGTTAGGAATTAGGGGATTCCCCAAAATGAATGAGCCTCATCCAATCAGTTGAAGGCCTGAATAGCTCCAAAAGGCTGAACACCCCCAGAGATAGAGGGAACTCCTTCTTCCTGACTGTCTTGAGCTGGGTTTCTTCTAGGCTTGGGTTCTGTGCTTAGTCGCTCAGTCGTGTTCAACTCTTTATGACACCGTGGACTGCAGTCCGCCAGGCTCCTCCGTCCATAGGGATTCTCCAGGCAAGAATACTGGAGTAGAGTTGCCATTTCCTCCTCCAGGGGATCTTCCCAACCCAGGGATCAAACCCAGGTCTACCCACCCTGCAGGCGGATTCTTTACTGAGGGAGCCACAAGGGAAGCCCAGGAATATGGATCCAGGCTTGGGACTTACACTGAAATATCAGTCCTTACACTTGATCCTTGGAAGAGAAGTTATGACCAACCTAGACAGCTTATTAAAAAGCAGAGCCATTACTTTGCCAACAAAAGTTCACTAGTCAAAGCTATGGTTTTTCCAGTAGTCATGAATGGATGTGAGAGTTGGACTATAAAGAAAGCTGAGCACCGAAGAATTGATGCTTTTGAACTGTGGTGTTGGAGAAGACTCTTGAGAGTCCCTTGGACTGCAACGAGATCCAACCAGTCCATCCTAAAGGAAATCAGTCCTGAATATTCATTGGAAGGACTGGTATTGAAGCTGAAACTCTAATACTTTGGCCACGTGATGCAAAGAACTGACTCATTTGAAAAGACCCTGATGCTGGGAAAGATTGAAGGCGGTGGGAGAAAGGGATGATAGAGGATGAGATGGTTGGATGGCATCACCGACTCAATGGACTTGAGTTTGAGTAAACTCTGGGAGTTGGTGATGGACAGGGAGGCCTGGCATGATGCAGTCCATGGGGTTGAAAAGAGTTGGACACGACTGAGTGACTGAACTGAACTGAACAGGGTCTTGTGCCTGTTGGCTTTCAGACTAAAATGTATACCAGCAGCTCCATGGGATCTCAGGCCTCCTGATTAAGACTGAAACTAAACCAGCAACATTCCTGGGTTTCCAGTTTGCCAATTTACCCTACCTACCCTGGAGGTTTCCTACCTCTGTAATTGTATGAGCCGGTTCCTTATAATAAATCTTTTTACATACATATATGTCTCCTATTGGATCTGTTCTTCTGGGGACCCCTACTAATACTTCTTAAAATCTGTTATTTTGAAAACTGCAAAATATATTAAAAAATTGAAAGAATAAACAATGAATACCTATGTATCGTTCACCTAGATTCACTAATTGATTTGCATTTTCTTTTGCTCTCTGTGTATTTTTCTGAACCATTTCAAAGTACATTGCAGACATCATGTTACTTCACCTCTAATATTTCAACTTGTGTCTCCTAAGCGTAAAGACAGTCTAATAATGGAACTCCAATACATTATAGCAGAGTATATTGTCATACCTAAAGAATTTAATATTGAGGCAATAAAATCTAACATACAGTCCATATGGACTTCTTCAATTATCTCCAAAACATATCTTAGAGCCTTAAAAAAAAAATCCAATATCAAGTCAAGAATCACACATGGCAGTCAGTTGTCAGGTCTCTACGTTCTCCTTCGTTTAGAACAGTCTCCCAATCTTTTTTGGCCTTTCATGACATTGACATTTTTGAAGCATCCTGGCCAGTTGTCTTGTGTACTCTGTTCTCAACACAGCAACCAAAGGAATTATTTTAAAGCCTCGTTAGATCATGTCACTCCTCTGCTCAAAACCCTGCGGCAGGTGCGAGACTTAGAGTAAAAGCCAAGGTCCCTGAAACAGCCTCTCGGGTCCTGCGGGGGGTTTTGTGCTTGCTGCTAAGTCGCTTCAGCTGTGTCCAAACTGTGCAACCCCAGGGACTGTAACCGGCCAGGCTCGTCTGCCCATGGGATTCCCCAGGCAATAATACTGGAGTGGGTTGCCATGTCCTCCTCCAGGGGATCTTCCTGACCCAGGAGTTGAACCCACATCTCTTACATCTTCTGCATCAGCAGGTGGGCCCTTTACCACTAGCCCCACTTTTTTCCTCCCCCACAATTTTCTCCAGGACCTTGACTCCCACTCCTTTCCTCCCTGCCCACAGTTACATGGCTCCTTGTTGCTCAGGCCAGGCCAACTCCTACCTTGGCCTCTGTTCCGCTGTCCTGAAATATTCTTTCCAGGATATTTTCTTGATTCACTCCCTTACCTTTGCTCCTTCAAGTCTTTGCTTAAATGCCTCCTTCTCATCCAGATCCACTCGAACAGCCTTTTAATGCTGCAGCCTGCACCTCCTGGGCCTTTTCTGCTCCCACACTCCACAACCCCTTACCCTGTGCTATTCTTTTTTTTTATTATTATATATTTTTATTTTAAAAATCTCAAACCTAAAGAAAAGTTTCAAATACAGTGTAAATGATTTTTTTCTTGAATCTTTTGAGAGAAAATTCCTGACTAAATACCACATCATTTCAGATACTTTGGTGGGAATTTCCTACAAACAAGGACATTTTCCTACTTAAGCGCAATATAACTTCAGTACCAGTAAGTTAACCTTGATATGTTTCTACCATCTAACCCTTAGACTCCATTCAAATTTCATCACTTGTCCCAGTAATGTTCTTCACAGCATTAAAGGACAGACTGCATTCAGACTTGGATTCAGTCCAGAATCAAGATCAGAATCAGGCATTGTATTTAGTTGTAGGGCTTTAGTTTCTTTCAATCTGGGATCGTTTCTCAGTCTTTCCCTGGCTTCATGACCTTGACAGTTTTGAAGATTACAGATACTTTGTAGGATATTTCTTTCCAAAAGAAAAAAAATCTGGAGTTAACAGTCTTTTAAAAAATTAATTAATGTATTTATTTTTCAGTTGCGGCAGGTCTTCATTGTTATTCACGGGCTTTCTCTAGTTGCACTGACCGGGGGCTACTCTCTAGTTGCGGTTCTTGGGCTTCTCATTGCAGTCTCTTGTTGCAGGAACAGGCTCTAGGGCTCCTGGGCTTCAGTAGTTGCAGCACGTGGGCTCAGCCGTCCTGGTGCAAAGGCTTTAGTTGCTCCACAGCATGCGGAATTTTCCAGACCAGGGATCAAATCCATGTCCCCTGCATTGGCAGGTGGATTCTTATCCACTGGACCACCAGGGAAGTCCTGTAGAATATTTCTACATTTGTGTTTATCTGGTGTTTCCTCGTGATTTTACATTCACGTGATTCATCTTTGCAGGAGCCTCACGGAAGAGATGCTGAGTTTCTCACTCCATTCATTCAGATAGCAGCTGATTTCATTTTGTCTCATTACTGGAGATGTCGATCTCTCTCAGTGATTAATCTGGTTCTGCAAACCTTCTCCATGGTGAGGTTTTTCCCTCGAAATTCACAAGTATTTTGTGAGGAAGTACTTTGAAACTATGTAAATTCTTTTTTTAATTAACATTTTAATTTGTTCATTTATTTATTAACATCAGTATGGATTTTTGTTTATTCTTTTTTTAATTAAGATTTTAATTTGTTCATTTATTTATTAACATCAGTATGGATTTTTGTTTAATCTAATTAATCATTACTATGCACTGAATTTTGTATCCCTTCCTCCAAGTTCATAGGTTGAAGCTCTAACCCTCAATGTGACGTATTTGGAGACGGGACATTTGGGAAGTAATTAGGGTTCGATTAGATCATGAGAGTGGGGTCCTCATGATGGGATTAAAGAGAGGGAAATCTTGCTCTCTCCTCTCTACATATAAGCACAGAGAAGACGCCATGCAGGGACACTGAGAAATGGTTGTCTTCAAGCCAGGAAGGGGGGCCTCACCAGGGACCAACCCTGATGGCACCTTGATTTTGCACTTCCAATCCCCAAAACTGCGAGGAAACAAATTGCGGTTATTTTAGCCACCCGGTGTGTGGTATTGTGTTATGGCAGCCTGAGCTGACTAAAACAGTCTTTCTTTTTTTTTTTTAGGGAGGGGACGTATGTATACCTATGGCTGACTCGTGTTGATGTATGGCAGAAACCAACACAATATTGTAAAGCAATTATCCTTCAATTAAAAATAAATAAAATTTATTCTGTTTATTCATTGGCTGCCCTGGGTCTTCACTGCTGCGTGCGGGCTTTCTCTAGTTGCAGAGAGTGGGGACCGCTCTCTATACTTTCTTGCTGTAGAGCGCAGGCTCAGTGTTGTGATGCATGGACCTAGTTGCCCTGTGGCATGTGGAATCTCCCCGGACCAGGAATCGAACCCGTGTCCCCTGCATTGGCAGGCAGATTCTCATCCACTGAGCCACCAGGGGAGTCCTCTGACAGACTTTCTCTGTGGCTGGTTTGCTGTGTTTGTACTGCATCCGCTTGCCCACCCCTGCGTGTCAGCACATAAAGGCGCTGCTCTCCAGCAGGATCTTGCCTGGGCTCCCGCTGCAGCCCAAGAAGCCGGGAGGGCGGCGGAGGCGCCTGTCTGTGTGTGCAGAGAGACAGGGGTGTCTGAGGAAGCCCGCTGCTCTCCCCCAGCCTTGGGCAGACCGTGGGCGGGGAAAGTCCGAATCACTGGGACCAGGTACGAACGGCTTTATTTTCCTAGAAAGAGCAAAGTCCAGAGAGGCGGGGGAGGGCAGGCCGCGGTGGGCAGGCCGCACCGCCACCGCCCCAGGAGTAAACAGGCAAGGCAGAGGCTCAGCCGGTCGGGGCCCTCCAGCGTGAGGGCAGAGAAGGAGCAGGGGAGGCCAGGTGAAGTCCCCGACCTGCTGGGTCACACGAAGCCGGGCTTCATGGACGAGCGGCGGCAGTTGGGGCAGCTTCGGGTCCCGTTGTTCTGCAGGCACCTTCGGGGCAGGGAGCAAAGGTCGCTGTCCACTCGGCCGGCCTGGCCGCCCACCCTGGACCCAGCTCCCACCTCCCCTCCCCGCGCAGGCAGCGCTGCTGACCCCTGGCCCTGTGCCCGGGGAGGCCTGCAGGCCAGAGCCTGGGCCAGGGGTCAGGCATGGGCGACCGAGGCACCTCTGGCCCTGGGCGCCACTCTCCCATGACCTTCGTTCGAGAAGTCTCTCTCTGTGGTCTCTTTGGGGAGAACAACAGGGCCGCTGGGAGGGTTCGATGAGTGATTAGACAGGAAACTCTTAGAACAGGCACCCGGGAGGCCCCGAAAGCACCGCCTAAGTGTGATCAGGGCGCTCACCTGAGGTGGAAGATGTGGGAGCAGGGCAGGGCCTGCAGACGGCTGTTCTTCTCGCCGATGGACTCGCCGCACAGGCCGCAGTAGAGCTCGGTCTCCTCCACGCACTCGTGGAAGCGCACGACGTGGGCACGCAGCTCCCGCTGCAGCCCTTTGCTGCGGTAGATGCCCTCGCTCAGGCAGTGCAGCTTCAGCTGGCCCAGCTGCGGCACGGGGGCGGGGCGGGGCGGGGGCGAGACCAGGTCAGCCGCGGAGCATCGCCCGAGTGGCCGTCTGTCCGCTCGGGGCCACAGGGCGCTCAGGACACAGGGGGCCTGTCCTGGTCGCGCTCCCGCCTTGCTGAGGGACCTAGGAAAACCGTCTGGCCCTCTCCCGGCCCTAGCTTCCCTTCATGCCGAATGAGGGGGTGGGTGGAATCAGCGATACTCCTAGAAGTGACTGGGGACCTCATGTTTTTGAAGGATTTTTATTGACCGGCCCTGCTGCCTCGACGCCCTTCCTGTTTCTGTTAATTGCATACCCACAGCAACTCATCAGCATTTCTGAAGAAGTCGAGATACTTTGGGTAAGCCAGAAGGCAGGTTTGTTTGGCATTTTAACGGGACTGTGCCCTGACCTCTGAGAAATGCACATCTTCCACAAGACTCTAAGGCTATTTTCAACATTTAAAGGTTTGGATAGGATGATGAAATTTGAAGAGGCCACGTAGACTGTGGGAAGAACACAGGCTGTGGAGTTAACACAGGTCAGTTACCAGGTGTGGGACCTTGAGCACCTCTCTGAGCCTCGCTTTCTTCATCTGTAAAAGGGGGCTTGCTATACCCACCTTGCAGGAAGCCAGTGAGTCCTGGAACCCACAGCTAGAAGAGCCCTGGGGTGCCTGCCTCCCTATCAGTGGCAGAGTCTTAATGACCATCAAGAAACCTCTGAGGGGGGCTTCCCTGGTGGTGCAATGGTGAAGAATCGGCTTGCCAGTGCAGGGGACGCAGGTTCGATCCCTGATCAGGGAAGATCCCAGGTGTCAGGGAGCAACTAAGCCTGTGTGCCACACGCACTGAGCACGTGCTCTAGAGCCCGGAGGGCCACACCTTCTGAAGCCCGCGTGCCCTGGAGTCTGTGCTCCACAGAAGGGCAGCCACCTGGGCGGGCAGAAGCCTGCACCGCACCCAGAGAAAAGCCCAAGCAGCAGTGAAGACCCAGCGCAGTCAGAAAGAAAGAGACGTTCATAAAAAAGAGAAACAAACCACTAAGGAATTCTGATATCCCCCAAGCTATGGAATTCTTGCCCTGCCCACCCCTCCCAAGTGCTCTCGGGGTGGAGGAGCAACAGCCAGGGTCAGGGGGTGACTGGGGGCATCTCCTGGAGATCACGAAGGACTCAGGGCACGAGCAGGCTGGTGGGGGGCGTGGCCTCCTCCCCACCCACCCAAGATCCCACCTTGGGCTCCTGACTCCAGACCCAGCAGACGGAATCAGGTCTGACCTTGTTCCCCACCTCCTCAGCCAGGTCCTGGGCTCTCTCAATGGCATCCAGAGCCTGGAAGAGGAGAAAGGCCAGGGCTGCAGGCAGGGCCGCAGATGGAGGCCTTGGCTTGTAGGGAAGGAAAGGCAGGGAGGGGTGGGGCTGGGGAGAGGAAGAGCCTGGGGTACACAGGCCTGAGCTGCCTCAGTTTACCTGGATACAGAATGGGAAGAACATTCCTATCTCATGGGGGGTTTGTAAAATTGGGCTCTCTTGTTCAGTCGTGTCCGACCCTTTGCAACCCTTTGCTGCCCGCCAGACTCCTCTGCCCTTGAAATTTTCCAGGCAAGAACACCGCAGTGGATTTCCTACTCCATGTGAGATTGTAGGATGTAGTTCAAGCCTCTCAATTTCCAACCCCAGGTCTGGCCCTTTAGGAGCTGGGTGATTGGGCAAGTCACACCCTGCTCTGAGCCTGGAAAGTGACCTGGGATGACCTGGGGTGAGGCTGATACTGGACAAGGGGTCTGAAAGAGCCCAGTCGGGAACGAGACCCACACATGGTTGGTTGACGTGTGGGAGCACTGGGGAGAGCTGGGGGCCGCAGGACAGGGGTCCCCCTCACCTTGTCCAGCGCCTTCCTGGCCACCCAGCACTTGGCCACGCCCAGCAACACCTGCACCTGCCCCAGGCGGTTCCCGATCTCGGTCATGATGCTCATGGCGGAGTCGTACCTGGGGAAGGCCGTCTGCGCAGCGGGGTTGGGGGGTGGGATCAGGCAGGCCCGGCCCAGCCCGCACCGCAGCCCCCTGCATCCCGGTCACCTCACCTGCAGGTCCCCACGGCTCCGGTGGATGTCAGCAAAGCAGAGCAGGCAGAGAGCCTGCAGCGGACGGTCCCCGTGCTGCAGCGCGATCTTCATAGACTCCTGCGACGGAGCCGGTCCCTCAGGCCTGCGCATCTGCCCCCCACCCCGGAGGCATCCTCGCCCCGGGGGCCCCTCTGACACCCTCGGAGCCCGGTACCCCTTTCCTGGTACTGAGCCCCTGTGTACCGGACCACTGAGGACTGACACCCTGGAGACTGAGGCTCTGAGAGAGGAAGGGGCTCGACCAAGGCCACCAGGTTATTAAGTGGCAAAGCTGGGATTCCGACCTAGGTCGGTGGAACCCCAGAGACTGGCTCGCTTCCGACTTAAAATGTCCCACAGAGTGGGTATTGGGCGGGGGGCAGAGGAAAGCCCCCTCCACTGGGAACAGACTATAAGGGAATGAGATTTGGGACAAGAGGAGCAAGCGCACCCTTCAGGGGCTCAGCTGTAGAGAGGGGGCGCCCAGGAGCCAGCCTTGGGGGCCCTCAGCCGGCTGGGCAGGCAGGAAGAAGCCCGGGCCCGGGCCCTGCCCACACCGCCGTCCTCCGCCCGCCCCCTGCCCGGCGCCCACCTCACAGCACTCCATGGCGCTGCCCAGGTGGCCCAGCAGGCGATACGCTACAGCCATGTGATACTGGCTCATGGCCCGGTACTTGAGGCTCCAGCCTTTGCCGTAGTCGTTGACGAGCTCTGCAGCCTTGCAGGGGAAGAACAGGGCTTTCTCGTAGTCCTGCAAGGGACAAAAGGAGGGGCCAGGATGGGAGGGCGCATGCTGAGTGGCGGGAGCTGCCCCTAAGTGGAGCGCTCCACTGCATGTTCGTTCGTTCATTCATTCATTCATTCTGGTGTCCAGGAAAACCGTGATACAGGCAGAGGGAACAGCCTTGCAAAGGGGTGGGCTCATGAACGTAAGGGTTTCCATCTGGTTTGCCAGGTGTGGCAAGGGCCTAGCACAGTTCCTGGCTCAGAAAGGATTTGTTGAATGGATGAATGGGAATGAGAAGCAAGAAAGGCAACTGGCTTCTCCTCTCGGCCAGTCCCGGTTGGGCCCCTCGCCTTCAGAGATGCACAGTAGGGTGCTGGTGGGGCTGTCAGAGCCCACCCTGACCCCAGGCTGGAGTTTGCCTCCTGGCGGCCGGGTCATCGCCGAAGGCTAGATGATGGATTGCCAGCAGAGTCAGCTCCAAGAACATAGGACAGACTCACTGAGGCAAAGAAATCATCCTCTCCCCCTTTCCTTCTCCTTAAACTTCCAAATGTCTTCTCAACCTGCCATGAGCACATGACCTCACCATACACCCCGTTAGGAAAGAGAAAGAAATCAGAGACCAGCTCCCTCACCCGCCTTCTCCGTCAAGCCCCATCGGCCCTGTTTCCACACTGCCTCGCTCCTGCTCCTCCCTGCTCCCGTCAAACTAAATAAACTCCTCCATGAGGGCTCTGGAAGCCCCCTCCCCAGTCTCTCTCTACTGAATAATCCCATCACCGCAAAAACACAGTCTGGCATTTCTTACCTCACGTGAAAAACAAAAATAAAAATCCAACAACCACCTTTGACTTCATGTCCCATTCAACTATAACCCCAATTCTCTGTTCTTTTTTGTAGAAAACCTACTTGAATTTTTATTTGATATCCAACAAACTAATATGACCCAAAGAGAACTCTTGGTAACCCCAATAAAAACCTGTTTCTAATAAACTTAATTTGTACTATTTGTATGGAAATACAAAAAACCTTGAATAGCCAAAGCAACCTTGAGAAAGAAGAATGAAACTGGAGGAATCAACCTGTCTGACTTCAGGCTCTACTACAAAGCCACAGTCATCAAGACAGCATGGTACTGGCACAAAGACAGAAATATAGATCAATGGAACAGAATAGAAATCCCAGAGATAAATCCATGTACCTACGGACACCTTATCTTTGCCAAAGAAGCAAAAATATACAGTGGAGAAAAGACAATCACTTTAACAAGTGGTTCTGGGAAAACTGGTCAACCACTTGTAAAAGAATGAAACTAGAACACTTTCTAACACCATACACAAAAATAAACTCAAAATGGATTAAAGATCTAAACGTAAGACCAGAAACTATTAAACTCCTAGAGGAAAACATAGGCAAAACACTCTCCGACATAAACCACAGCAAGATCCTCTATGACCCACCTCCCAGAATATTGAAAATAAAAGCAAAAATAAACAAATGGGACCTAATTAAACTTAAAAGCTTTTGCACAACAAAGGAAACTATAAGCAAGGTGAAAAGACAGCCTTCAGAATGGGAGAAAATAATAGCAAATGAAGAAACAAAGGATTAATCTCAAAAATATACAAGCAACTCCTGCAGCTCAATTCCAGAAAAATAAAAGACCCAATCAAAAAGTGGGCCAAATTGGAGAAGGAAATGGCAACCCACTCCAGTATTCTTGCCGGGAAAAGTCCATGGACAGAGGAGCCTGGCGGGCTGAAGTCCATGGGGTTACATGACTGAGCACGTGTGTGCACGACGGTGGAGGGAGATGGGTTGGTAGCAATAAAGTGGTAGAGCTAAAAAAAAAAAAAAAAATGGGCCAAAGAACTAAACAGACATTTCTCCAAAGAAGACATACAGATGGCTAACAAACACATGAAAAGATGCTCAACATCACTCATTATCAGAGAAATGCAAATCAAAACCACAATGAGGTACCATTACACGCCAGTCAGGATGGCTGCTATCCAAAAGTCTACAAGCAGTAAATGCTGGAGAGGGTGTGGAGAAAAGGGAACCCTCTTACACTGTTGGTGGGAATGCAAACTAGTACAGCCGCTATGGAGAACAGTGTGGAGATTCCTTAAAAAACTGGAAATAGAACTGCCATATGACCCAGCAATCCCACTCCTGGGCATACACACTGAGAAAACCAGATCTGAAAGAGACACACGCACCCCAGTGTTCATCGCAGCACTGTTTATAATAGCCAGGACATGGAAGCAACCTAGATGCCCATCAGCAGATGAATGGATGAGGAAGCTGTGGTACATATACACCATGGAATATTACTCAGCCATTAAAAAGAATGCATTTGAATCAGTCCTAATGAGGTGGATGAAACTGGAGCCTAATATACAGAGTGAAGTAAGCCAGAAAGAAAAACACCAATACAGTATACTAATGCATATATATGGAATTTAGAAAGATGGTAATGATAACCCTGTATGTGAGACAGCAAGAGAGACACGAATGTATTGAACAGTCTTTTGGACTCCATGGGAGAGGGCGAGGGCAGGACAGTATGGGAGAATGGCATTGAAACATGTAAATTATCATACGTGAAAAGAATCACCAGTCCAGGTTCGATGAATGATACAGGGTGCTCGGGGCTGGGGCACTGGGATGACCCAGAGGGATGGGATGGGGAGGGAGGTGGGAGGGGGACTCAGGATGGGGAACACATGTACACCCATGGAGGATTCAAGTCAATGTATGGCAAAACCAATACAATATTGTAAAGTAAAATAAATAAATAAATAAATTTTTAAAATTAAAAAATAAAATAAAATTAATTTGTACTATGTACTTTTTAATTTGAAGCTATGTAAATGTTTTACAGACTTAAAAATAGGAAATTTAATTTTAAAAAGCCTAAGATTAGAAAATGGAAACAAATGACCTTAACTGTATATTATTATATAAAATTATAATTAATTTAATATAATTATAATTAATATAATTAATTTTAATATAATTCTAATACATAATTATATATTTATATATAATAATATATTTATATAAATAAATTACGTATAAATTATATAATATAATAATTATATTATATATTAATTATATAATTTGTTTATATATTATAATTATAATATATTACCTTATATATTATAAAATAATTATATTATATATAATTATTATATGTTATGTTATATTATATAATATATATTATAATGAATATAATTATAATATATTATTGTATTAAATACATAATATAAATTATATTATATATAATATAATATATATTATATATTATAATTATATTATAATATAATTATAATTAAACCTAATTATAATTATATAATTATATATATTATTAATTATGATCAATATATTCAACAATTGTTATTATTACATTAGTAGATTATTATATAATTATATAATTATATATGATTTTATTATATAATATATAATATATTATATATGTTATATATAATGATTATATAAATAATATATATAAATTATAGATATATTATAAATATATATTTTTTAAAATATAAAATATATAAATATATAAAATATACAAAATATATAAACATATATAAAAATATAAAAATATTATAAATACATATATATTATATTATATTTATTATAATATGTATTATAATAAATATAATGATTACATTATTATATTAAATACATAATATATATAATAACAATATATAATATATATAAATATAATATATAACATATATATTATGTTATAATAATATAATACACAATAATATATAATTTTATATAATAATATAATACATAGTATATTATATATTATATATTTATTATTATATATAATGTTAATATAATTATAATTATGGTATATTATAATATATTATGATGATTTCATAATTGCCATAATATATAACCTCTTATTAACATAACCATACAGAAAAAGTGTTATTTAAATGACTTTAAAACATACACTTGAACAGTTCAACCATAGTGGGATATATTATAAAGATAAAAGAACAGTAGAGAAATCTTAAACCTCGTGTCATCTTTTTTTTTTTTCAGTAATAGTGGTATATTGTCTTTTGAAATTATTTTGTGTACTTTGTAAGATAAAGTAAATATTTAATTATGTTATTAGAAACCAAGATTTTCAGCCTAAGAGAAAAAAAATCAAGTTTGAAATAAAGAAAATCCTGAAACATTAGGCTTGAGTTGGAGATTTCAGTATAAAGTCCAGTTGTCCTCGAAACCAAGGAGATTTAGCAGCAATAACAAGTCAGTGGCAGTGAGCATCCTGAGAGCCCACATCCGGTCTTTGCAGGTCTGGAGCAGGAAATATAGTGAGCCCTCAGAACCCAAGGACTCCACATCCAGTCAAAGCCTGAAAATATTGGGGGAAAAAGTCCAGAGAGTTCTAAAAAAGCAAAGATTCGAGTTGCCAGGCACCTGACTATTGACCTAGCATTTACAGTGTTTTAGGTTTTATAAATAATCTGGGCTTCCTTGGTGGCTCAGTGGGAAAGAATCTGCCTGCCAATGACACAGGTTCGATCCCTGGCTGGGGAAGATCCCCTGGAGAAGGAAATGGCAACCCACTCCAGTATTCTTGCCTGGAAAACCCCACTGACAGAGAAGTCTGGCAGGCTACAGTCCATGGGGTCGCAAAAGGATAGGACTCGACTTAGTGACTAAAACAACAACCAGAGATGATTTAAAGAATATAGGAGGGGGGACTTCCCTGGTGGTCCAGTGGGTAAGACTCCAGACTCCCAACGCAGGGTGTCCGGGTCTGATCCCTGGTCAGGGAACTAGATCCCACATGCCACAACTAAGACCCACTGCAGCCATATATGTAGGTTCTATGCAAATACTACACCATATTATATAAGAGACTTGAGCATTCCTGGATTTTGGTGTCCTTGGGGATCCTGGAACAAATCCCCTGAGAATACCAAGGGCAACTATACACAATACCATGGGACAGGCTATTGTGCCGGAAAACAAGAATGCTTTCTTTCAAAGACTAAAGGAAGTCTCGTCAAAAGGACATAGGGGTCATGCTGAAGAGAGTTCCACTGACTAAAATTAAGATAACGTGGGTATCAAAAGGAACAATGATTGCAAATGACTGAAGAATACTGAATATTTTTTTAAGTCCAAGATTTCATGATGAAATACCAAAAAGAGGAAGCAAAACAAAACTATCACATCAACTCGTTATCCTGAAACATGGCAATTAAAGGAGAGGGACAAAGGATGTATCTACCTTTCCTTTAGGAACTATATTTCAGAGTAATCAGCTAGCTCTAATTAATGAGGGAAAGTTCTTCCTTATAGGAAAATCCCAGCTGATCATTGTTGAAGGCATCATAGAACTTGGAAGTCACCATTTCATGAGAGTTGACAGAATTGATTCAGGCAACAGACATCAACAAATACTCAAACCATTATGGAAACTACTGTTGCCGAACTGAATATTCACAAAGTGTCACCCCACAAATTAATCTGCTGGTCCTGCAAGGATGAAGGCAAAGCTGAAAAGAGTGGGATCAGGTGGTCACTTGCTCAGACGTCATTATGGTGTCTTATGAAGCACGCAGTCCTGCTTGTATAGGTTCTCACCAGAAATGCATGACCTACAGGACTTCCCTGGTGGTCCAGCAGTTAAGACTTCCCTTTTCAACGCAGGGGGTGCAGGTTCAGTCCTTGGTGGGGCAGCTAAGATCCCAAAAAGTTTTTTGGCTTTGTGGCCAAAAAACCAAAACATAAACAATATTGTAACAAATTCAAAAAAGGCTTCAAAAATGGTCCACATTAAAAAAAAGAAAACATTAAAAAATGCGTGACCTAGATCTTACCAAGTCATTTTTTAAATTCTCCTTCATAGAGAGTAATGGAGACAAAGAAACAGCTTATGTGACTCCTTGAGGAAGCAATGAGACAATGAGATGGAATATTAATTAATCTGGTTTCTTCAGTAAATCATGGAGAATAAAGAGTAGTCTATTAACTTTCTATTGAAAGTGACATCATGATCACTGCAGTGTGTGGTTCTTGCTTGTGTTCCAGTTCAAACAAGCTGAGGGTAAAGGTGTATTTTCAGGATAAACAGAAAAATTTAAGAGATAATTTTTCACCATGGTGTGTGAGAGAATAGTGTTGTGATTATATAATAAAATGTCCTTATACCAGAAAATGGTCTTTTTATTCCTCAGAAATGCATACTGAAATACTTCTGGGTAAAACTTTGTGATGTGTATAATTTAAAAATATTATTTATCTGGCTGCTCCAGGTCTTTAGCTGCAGCATGCAAACTCTTAGTTGCAGCATACTGGATACAGTTCCCTGACCAGGGATCTAACCCCAGCTCCCTGTACTGGGAGCATAGAGTCTTAGCCACTGGACCACAAGGAAGTCCCATAAAGCATGGGATATAATGTGATATAATTTTATATCACAACACTTCAGTGAAAAATATGTAAGTCAAACATGGCAAAATATTAATAATTGTTAAATATAAGTAGCCTGTATAGGGTGATTCATTATATCATCCTCTATGTATTCCTATATGGTTAATTTTCTTCATAATAAAAAAAGGTTTTAAAACACCCCTATCTCTCTCCAACCCTATTTGATCTCACAGAATGACTTTCCCAGATGTCTTATTGCTGAAAACAAAATCCTCAAATGAAGGATGATCCATCAATCCATGGATGAGTCTCATTTCCTCACACCCAGCTGCTTTCCCAGGTGGAGCTAGTGGTAAAGAACCCGCCTACCCATGTAGGAAACTTCAGAGATGTGGGTTCCATCCCTGGGTTGGGAAGATCCCCTGGAGAAGAGAATGGCTACCCACTCCAGTGTTCTTGCCTGGAGAATCCCATGGACGGAGCAGCCTGGTGGCCTACAGCCCACGGGGTCGCAAAGAGTGGGACATGACTGAGCGACTAACACTTTCACACTTTGACTTTCGCAAGGTTTATTAGGCATTATTATGGACCAGGCGCTGACATCCCCCAAGGGCCAAGCACAGCCTGGCTGTCTGGAGGAAGGAGAGCAAATGCTCAGGACTGGAAGCCTGAGGCCACTGGCTCCATCAGCTCCTTCTCACTCTGCGATCTCCCTTTCCTCTTACCTCCCGGACCCCACCACCTCCCACCTTCTCTCACACTCCTGCGACAGCCACGCTGGCCTCCGTCCTTCCTGGAATACACAAGGCAAGCTCCCCCAAGAGCAGAGCTGGGCTTTAACCATTCCCTGCTTTTCATTCTTTTGCCAGATTTCTGCATGGCTCACCCTCTCTTCTCCAAGTCATCAGACATCACCTCTGCCATCCTGTTTGAACTTCCAACGCCCCCTCCTCGGCCCTTCCGACCCCCTTTCCTTTTTCCTCAGCACTTTCCACCACACTGGATACTTGGCTTTGCTGATTATGTTTATTCAACTTCCTCCCCCAGCTAGAAAGCAAGCTTCATGAACCCAGGCACTTGGCTGTTATTTTCACTGCTATATCCTGACCGACAGTGCCTGGGGTATAACAGGTACTCAATATGTGTTTGATGAATGAATCCTTACGACCGTGTTATAAGGTGGGTTCCATTTACCCTCATTTCATAGGTCTGGAGAAGAGAAGTGACTTGCCTAAGATGATACAGCAAACTCATTGTAGTACAGGTTTATAGGAGCTTCCCACTCCCCCAGGAAGTCAGACAGACTGAAGCTTGAATTTTGGCTCTGCCCTGCCTGACCACATCTCTGCATGCTAGGTCACCGCACTTGTGTCTGACTCTGCGACCCAGTGGACTGTGGCCCACCAGACTCCTCTGTCCATGGGATTCTCCGGGCAAGAAGACCGGAGTGGGTTGCATTCCCTCCTCCAGGGGATCTTCCTGACCCAGGGACTGAACCTGCATCTCTTACGTCTCCTGCATTGGCAGTTGGGTTCTTCACCACTAGAGCCACTGGGAAGCCTGGCCATGTCTGTACCTCCTGGCTAAATCTTTCTCTTCTCAGACTCCCATCTGCCTCATCCCTACTTAAATGGGAGGACTGAACGAGGTGATACAACAGGGAGCATGGCCCCTAGGAGGCTCTCCGGGAGCCGGAACCTCCGCCACCCTCCCCCGGGGCCCCGGGCGCACCTTGACCTGAGCGTAAAAGCTGCCCAGGCTGCAGCACACGCGGCACTCTAGCATGGCGTCGTCGTTGTTGTGGGCATAGCGCAGGGCCTTCTCGAAGCTCTCCAGGGCCTTCTGGAAGAGGCTGAGGCCCAGGAAGGCGTTGCCCATGCTCAGGCTGACCTGGCCTCCGAGCTGGGCGGCCGCCCTGGTGCCGGGCAGGCCGAGGCAGGTCTTGCAGTAGGAGATGGTCTTGTGGAACTCACACAGCTTCTCGTTGCTGCGCGCCAGGTTCAGGTAGCTCTCCAGGAGGAAGTTGGCGTCCTCCAGCTCCCGGGCGGTGTCGATCTGGACCACAGCAAACTGCCCGCCGTGGAGGAGGGCCGGGGCGCTCAGCCTCTGCCCCTCCAAGGCTCCCCCACGCCCCAGCCCAGAGCCTCAGACCTGGAGCACCCACCCCTAGCCTCAGATACGCGCTGGGCTCCCCAGCCAGACTGGAAGCTGCAACCCGGGAGCCTTCACCTCCCAAACCCAGACCCTCCGCTTTCAACTTCCATCCCGAACCTGGTCTGCAGTCTCCACCACCCACCCAGCCCCCTAGCCTCAAACCTGGAGCCAGTGCACCGCCTCCCCTCCAGGCTTAGACTCAGAACCCCATAGGAGAGGACTGGAACCTCGACTCTGAGACCTGGCCTCGAGTGCTTCAAACCCCGAGGCTGAGAACCTCAGACACCAAAGCTCAAGGCCACGGGCCCAAATCCAAAGTCAAGACCGAGCATCCAAGACCCAGGGCCTGAGATGCAGAGGATTCAGAGTCTCAGAACTTGGCCGCCAGCCTGGGGGGTATGGGCGAGTCTGAGGAGGCGGGAGGGGGCCTGGGAAGCCTGGGAGAAGCCCCACCGGGCCCCACCTGCCCAGCCTGGCCACGCACGCTCCCACCTTGAGCATCTCCTTGTAGCGGCCCATCTCCGAGTGGGCTGTGACGAGGCAGCCAAGCGCGCGGAAGCGCCCCACGAGGTCTGGGCTCTTCTCCAGCACCTTCATCCACACCTGCAGCGCCTTCTCCGTGTGGTTAGATTGGTACAGCTGGAGCCCCTTCTCGATCTGCTGCTTCGTCTGGTCCTGCCCCATCCTCCCAGAGACCCCCGGTGGCCCCGCGCCTCTAGGTTCTCATGGGGCACCCCCCCACCCCCGGTGCCCGCCGCCCACCCAGCCCCGAGCAGGCGCAGGGCCTGAATGGAGAGCGGGTGCCACCCTGGGAACAAAGCCGGTCCGGCCCCTGTGCGCAGCTGTCCCTGCCAGTTGGGGCCACGTGGCCGCCAAGGAATGTCAGCCACAAGGTCACGCGGGCCTCTGCCGCACCCGCCCCCAAGCTGGGAGGAAGGTGCCCGCCCCCTCCAGCCCCGGGGCACCCCCTCGGGCATCTCTTTAGCACCTCTGACCCTGGACCCAAGCCCCCCAGGCAGGGCAGGCTCTCCCTGCAGCCTGAGAGTTGGAGGAAGTAGGGGTGAAGCTGGGCACATGGGTGGCAGGGAGGCTGGAGCGGGTGCCCAGCTCTGAGCCCTCTTCTGAATCACCGCCATCCCCAGAGCCACCCTCCCCGGCTCTGCTTCTGTGAGGGACTGGCCACACACCTGCGCACAGGCCCACCCCATCCCAATGATTCCTAACCCACAGCCCAGCCCAGCCAGCAAGTTGCTCACTTCTCTGGGCCTCAGTTTCCTCATCTGTAAAATGGAACTGTCACAGGCCAATAAATCCTCACCTGTTGACGTTCTATGAGCCGCAGAGTACGATGGGTAACAGTGTGGACCCTGGACCAGGCTGCCGACTTTCGAATGCCGACTTTGCCATTTATTAGTTCTATGGGCAGCGTGCCTTTGGGTGGGAGAGGAATGGTTCCCACTTCACCAGGCTGTTGGAACTATACGCCTTAGTAGCTGGCTGGGACTTGGAACAGTGCCTGACACATGGGAAACACCACGTGACAACAAGCAAGAGGGTATCTCAAGCTGCGTTCATCTGCTCCATGGCAAATTGTCCACAAGGAACAGAAAATGGTTTTTGAAGGTTTAAAAAATATCCAGCTCCAGGGACGCACAGTTTTGAGCCTTAGTCCACTGTGGCTCCCTTTGCCTGGCAAAGCAATAAAGCTATTCTTTTCTACTTCACCTCAAAAAAACAAAAACAAAAAACAAACAAAGATATAAATTTCCAATCCCAGTTTGAAAGAGTCCCTTATAATGAGCTTGCGTGCCAGACACCATGGAGAAGGGCAAGGTCTTACAGAGGGAGCAGGCAGACCCGTGAAAGCTCCCAGGGTTGAGAGAGGGCTCTGCCAAAATTACCAGCTCGTCTCACTGCGTTGTTCTCTCCCCCCTCTGCAAACCAGGCTCCTTCCTGCCCCAGGGCAAAGTTGTCCTTTCAGAGAGGACAGTGGCTTTGAGCATACAAGCATCCCTCATTTTATTGCAGTTCCCAGATGCTTGTCATTTACAAATGGGAAGTTTGCGGCAACCCAGCATCGAACAAGTCTGTCAGCACCATTTTTCCAAGAGCTCACTTCGTGTCTCTGTGTTGCATTTTGGCAGTTCCCATAGTATTTGGAGCTCTTTCATTATTACGTTTCTTATGGTGATGTGTGATCTGTGCTCTTGGCTTAGCATCTTTTTTTTGTTTCGTTTTGTTTTGTTAACCTTTTGGCCTTGTCGTGTGCAGGACACATGGGATCTTAGTTCCCCGACCAAAGACTGAACCTGAGCCCACTGCGTTAGGAGCAGACAGTCTTAACCACTGGACCACCAGTGATGTCCTGTATCAGTCATCTTTGATGCTACTACTATGTCTCCTTGAAGGCTCAGACGATGGTTAGCATTTTCAGCAATAAAGTATTTTTCGGTTTAGGCCTGAGCATTGTTTTTGTAGACATGATGCTATTGCACACCTAATAGACTACAACATAGCAAAGACATAACTTTCGTATGCACTGGGAAACCAAAATATTCATGTGACGTTTTATGGTGATGTTTGTTTTATTGCGGTGGTCTGGGACCAGACCCGCAGTACCTCTGAGGTGTGCCCGTATGCACAAAGTTGAGCATTGATCTGGCCCTAACACCAGAAGATTTTCATCACCCTGGAGAGAAGCCCTGTGTTCATTCAGTCGAGTTAGGCACTGCTGCCCATGCCCCCGGTTCACATGGGATGTTGACTGCAGACCTCAGAATGTGACCTATTTGGAGACACCATCTTTTCTTGGCCACACCGCCTGGCTTGTGGGAGTTTCATTCCCTGACCAGGGATCAAACCCGGGCCCTCAGGAGCGAGAGCTCAGAGTCCTAATCACAGGGCTGCCAGGAATTCATCTTTAAAGAGGTAAAACGAGGTCACTAGAGAGGGCCCTGATCCCGTGTGACCAGCGTCACAAGAAGAGATTAGGACGTAGACAGAGAGAGGGAGAAAGAGGGCCATTGACAAGCCAAGCAGAGGGGCCTCGGAATGAAACTAACCCTTTTGACACCTGATCTCTGACTTCTGCCATCCAGATCTCTGAGAAAACACATTTTCGGTGTTTAAACAACCCCCACCCGTGGCACTGCGTCACGGCAGCTGGAGCAAACGGATGTACCCCGCAACCACAGCCTGCTCTCCGGGGCTCGTCTGCCCTGGACATGCTCGTCTGTCACGTAAATGGACTCGGAAAACGTGCGGCCCCTTGTGACTGGCTCTGTTCAGCATCATGTTTTCAGTGTTGCAGCGGGAATCATACTTCATTCCTTTTTATGGCTGACTAGTATTCTAGGGCTTCCCTCGTGTCTCAGCTGGTAAAGAATCTGCCTGCAATGCGGGAGACCCGGCTTCCATCCCTGGGTTGGGAAGATTCCCCTGGAGAAGGGAAAGGCTACCCCCTCCAGTATTCTGGCCTGGAGGATTCCATGGACTATAAAGTCCACGGGGTCGCAAAGAGTCGGACACGACTGAGCGCCTTTCACTTTCAGTATTCATTATACATTTATACCATTTCGTTCATCCATTCGTTAGTTAATGCACATGGGGTGGTTTCCCTTTCTGATTATGAATAATGATGCTATAAACATCCATGTACAAATTTTCATGTGGACAAGTTTTCGTCTCTCCTGAGTATATACCTAGGAGTGGAATTGCTGCATCATAGGTAACTCTGTGTTCAACTTGTGAGGAACCTGACTGCCCCAGGGCCTTTGCCCCTCATGGTCCCTTTCCTCCTCCCTACTTCAAAGTTCTGCGCAGTTAAGTCCCAGTTGGGATGGATCAGCTTATGATACTCACAGAGAATTAAATTCCATTCTGATACAAGATGCATCTCTATAATTTTATATTCATTGATGAGGGTATTGGCTTAGTGTCTGCTTCCCCCTCTCAAATGTGTGGGCAGGAACTTTATCTCATTTTTCACTGACCTGTCTCCAGAGCAAAACCTGGCATGCAGTGGCCACTCAAAATATGTTAAATGAATAAATGGGAAAAAACAGGGAGGAATGAAAACTTAATTTTAAAATTTAAAGTAGCTGCCCCAGGCTTACAGCTAACCTGCCGTGTCTCCTTCATTCTGAGGAAACTGAGCAGTGGCAGAAATCACTGCCTCCCATTTGCTGCAAGCAAAATGGGTCCAGAGTGGGGCATTCTGGGCATGGGGCAGGGAGGTCCATGCCCCAGGGTCATACATCGAGGGGATAGAGGAATAGGCCCTTGGGACTAGATAGACATTGGGACGTCCCAGGGAAAGTGCTCTTTTTAAATTTAAATTCAATTTTTAAATTTATTTAACTGCGCAGTTGCGTCTTGAATCCTCGTGACCCTACCGACATTAGCCCGCCAGGCTCCTCTATCCACTGGAAGTCTCCAGGTAAGAATTCTGGAATGGGGTAGCCATTCCCTTCTCCTGGGGATCTTCCCAACCCAGGGATCAAACCTGGGTCTCCCACATTGCAGGCAGATTCTTTACCGTCTGAGCCACCAGGGAAGCCCATTTAATTAATTAGTTAAACTTATTTTGGGCCATGCTGGGTCCTGGTTACTGCGTTCAGGCTTTCTCTAGTTTTGGCGCAGGGGGGCTACTCTTCACTGCGGGGGGCGGGCTTCTCCGAGCCGTGGCTTCTCCTGTTGCAGAGCGTGGGCTCTAGGTGCGCAGGCTTAGTTGCTCCAAGGCATGTTGGGACCTTCCTGGAGCAGGAAGATGCAGGTGTCCCCTGCCCTGGAGGGACGTTTCTTAGTCGCTGGACCACCAGGAAGGTCCTGGGGGACGTTCTCTCAAACCTGGCGGACAAGAAGCTGGGCAAAGAGGGAGAGCTGGGAGCCTCTGGCACAATACTGTCTTGGGATCCTCCTCTCAGCTGGGAAGGTGAGTCCTGGGTTGATCTCCAGAGGGGAAGGAAGCCAGACCCACCGGCCAAGTACTGAAGAGCCAGCAGGTTCTCTCCCATTTGTGGTTGAGATACAGTCCAGCCCTGAGTCCGCCATGAGTCTTTGGCGGGAAGGAGATGGGCACTCTGCCTCAGCACCCCAGAGCAATCTGGAAGCACAACCTTCCAGGTACCTGGGAACTCAAATGATCTCAAAACTAAAAAACCTGACCGAGTTTTCTCTGGCCCCAAGTGAGCCATTTGCTGACCTCTGAACATAGTTAGGTCAGGGTCATGCTCCTTTAGGGCAAGGGGGTGGTCTTTGTACTAGCATCCGCTCAGCCCCTGGCAAAGTGAGAGCAGAACAAAAGAAGGCTAATAAGTCACATTGCCCGAGCTGAGCACTTCTTCCAGCTTACAGATAACATCGGTGGCACCCGAGGGTGAAGTGACATGCCCAAGGCCACACCTCGACCTCGAGACAGAGCAGGGAGTGGACCCCAAGCAGTGTGACTCCAGGGGTCTTACTCTTGATCAAGACACTGGCCCAGGAGAGAGGGAGAAAAGTGAAGGGGAAGTAGATAGCCATATCCAGGAAGCTTAGTGATTTTCACCAGACACACCAAGCCCCCTGGGAACACCATCCAGGCTCTGACCTGGCTGGGCAGGAGAAATGTATACAAAGAAGGCTAAGGCGGGACTTCCTGGTGGTCCAAGGTCTAAGACTCTGAGCTCCCAATGCAGGGGGACTGAGTTCGACCCCTGGTTGGGAACTAGATCCTACATGTCGCAACTGAAGATCCCGCATGCCACAATGAATATCAAAGATCCTCTGTTCAGCAACTAAGACCCGGCGCAGCCAAATAAATAAAAATAAGTATTTCTAAAATTGCTCTTAAAAAAAAAAAAGCTAAGGAGAGGGTGAATGAATCAAGCCTTACTCACAAAGCCCAGCAATGAAGGCTGACCAAAGGTCCCCGGGACCAGGAGAGCAAGTCACAACAAGAGTCTTTTTCTGGGCCACTTACCCTCACAGGGTGATGGGACAGCAAGGGCCTGGGGGTTTGTTCTTCCAAGTGCCTGCTGGGTCAGGTTCCGGCTACTCGGCCTACATTTTAGGGCCCTGATTGAGAATCCAAAGTAGAAAATGAGATTTGGGCCTGAAGTGGGGCTCACAATCTGGCCTGCGAGGGCTGAAGATTCCCACATATGGTGGCTACATTGGCTACCTGGGAGATCCCATGTAAGAATCTGCACTTCCTGCTTCTCCTGAAGACTAGAAGCTCAAGCGATCCCTGGGCTTGTGAGTCCACAGTCAACCGGTCAAAGGGTCAGTGTCTGGGCTCAAGGGGTCGGCATCTGAAGTCAAGAGACCAACAATCTCCCCCTTTACCTGCAGCCCCCACCTGCTGCTGTTCGTGCCTTGACACTGAAGCCAAGCGTCACTTATCATCGTAAACCGGCCTCCTCTTGCAGGCTTGAATCACCGGCTTGGCCGCTGCAGGCCCTGTCAAGTATAACTGGAGGTGACAGTCCCAGGCCCCTCCTGCCACAGTTACTGGTATCCTTGAGATGTCTTCCCTCTCAACAAACCTAGTTTTCCTATTTGTGAATGGGGATTTACCTTTCCGGGAAGGTTTCTGTGAAAACCAAACAAGATGATAAAGGAAGAACTTGGCTTTGAAAACAAGACGTGGCACAAACGGCCCTCTAAAGGAACCCATGAACTTCCCTTGAATTGGTTCTTCAGTTTACAGTAGTGAACAATGTAGAGATAACCTGCATTCAATAGGAAAGTCACTGAGAAACCATGAAATGCTATGAAGCCTCTAAAAGTAAAAATCGTAGATAACCAGATGGAAGGGTGCCCATGAAACAGTAACTGAAAAAAAAAAATGCAGACAGCAGAACATTCTGTACATTAAAGCATGATCTCATTTTTATTAACAAAAATTATATATGCACACATCTTTGTATGGAGAGAATTTCTGGGAGCATACTTCCCCCGTCTGTTTGACAGTTATCAATGAGATATGGGACAGGGATGTGAGCATGCTCAGTCGTGTCTGACTCTTGGCGACCCCATGGACTGTGGCCCACCAGGCTCCTCTGTCCATGGGATGCTCCAGGCAAGAATACTGGAGTGGGATGCCATTTCCTTCTCCAGAGGATCTCCCCCACCCAGGGATCGAACTCGCGTGTCTGAAGTCTCCTCCACTGGCAGGCGGGTTCTTTACCACTAGTGCCACCTGGGACTTGGGTCTCATTTGGTGGAAGAGGCTCCTAAACACATAAGCTTTACCCACCACACACTAAACCTTCTTCTATATACATGTTGCATTTAAAAACAACAACAAAAATGCCTCAACCCTTATAACCTTTAAAAGGGCCTCTGTGTCACGTTCGCCCCAGGCTCAGGGCACTCTTTCCACTGCAGGGATGACTAGGCTGGTGGCGCTCTGGGCCGGTGGGCCACGCACAGGCTGCCCTCTGCCGAGGGCCTTCCCCGGCTGCCCAAGGGGCTCTCCAGCAGCGGAGTGGCCCACGGGGCCGGTGGCAGCACCCGTCTCCCCAGGGAGCAGGAAGCTGTGCCAGCAGGACTCCTGCCAAGCGCCTCGAAGGGACCGAGCTACCATTTGCCTCACGGCCACTGGGGGCCTACACAGAATTCGGGTACTGGCTGGTAGCTAGTGGCTTATCAGCGGGTGTGAAAATTTCCTCCGTTTTTTCTGGAGTGGATGGAGTTCTAAATAAAAATCTAACGTAATGCAGTTTGAGGGAAAAAGCATAGCCGGAAGCTCTTGACAGACGCAACCGTCACCTTCGGATATTTATTTGTTCACGTACTCATTAAATGTCTCCTGGCTGCTTTGTATCTACCAGCCCCTAGGGCTCCGGTGAGACTTCCCACGTGCTCAGTGCTAAAGAATCTGCCTGCAATGCAGGAGACCTGGGTTTGATCCCTGGGTCAAGAAGGTGCCCTGGAGAAGGAAATGGTAACCCACTAAAGTATTCTTGCCTCGGAAATCCCATGGACAGAGGAGCCTGGCAGGCTACAGTCTACGGGGTCGCAAGAGTCAAACCCAACTTAGTGACTGAACAAAACAGGGCTCCAGTGAAGGACAGCGCTTCCACAGTCCCTGCCTTCATGAAGCTCCACTCTACAGGTGGGATTTGTTTTTTTAATATGTGTTTACCTGGCTGTGCCACGTCTTGGTTGCGGCATGGGGGATCTAGTTCCCTGACCAAGGATTGAACCTGGGCCCCCTGAATTGGGAGCGTGGCGTTTTAGCCATCGGACCACCAGGGAAGTCCAGAAAGGAAGTCTTCATCTTAATTAATAGCTCTATTGGCTAACAGGTATCACAGTGGACGATGCAGGCAGGGCAGGTCTCCGGCTCAGGACAGATCACACAGCAGGTAGCAGGAGGAGTTGGGAGAAGTAGAAGGGACCAGGTGCTGCAGAAACAGGAGATGAGCTCAGAAGGGCTAGAAACGGCAGGAGCAGGTGGTCCCAGGCTAGCGTGGTGAGTACTTTTGAAGCAGGCGGTGGAAAGGAAAAGATGCCTTAGGAAGTAGGCTAAGTAAAAGGCCAAACACAAAAGGCATGTACTGTATGATTGCATTTATATAACAAATCCAGGAGATCCAACCAGTCCATCCTAAGGGAAATCAGTCCTGAATATTCACTGGAAGGACTGATGCTGAAGCTGTAACTCCAATACTCTGGCCACCTGATATGAAGAACTGACTAATTTACAAAGACCTTGATGCTAGGAAAGATTGAAGGCAGGAGGAGAAGGGGACGACAGAGGATGAGATGGTTGGATGGCATCACCGACTTAATGGACATGAGTTTGAGTAAACTTTGGGAATCGGTGATGGGCAGGGAAGCCTGGTGTACTGCAGTCCATGGGGTCACAGAGTTGGACACAAGTGAGCGACTGAACTGAACTGAACTGAGGGGCTGGGAATGGGAATGGGGAGTGGGGGGAGGAAGGTGAGTGACGGCTAAGGAGTACAGGGTTTCTTTTTAGGGTGATGAAATGTTCTAAAATTAGGTTATGGTGATGGCTGCACAATGCTCAAAACCAGACCTGGATGCTTTAGTGGACAAACTCTATAGTGTGTGAATTACATCTCAATAAGGCAGTTCAAAAACACTCAAAACCATAGCCGGCTTCAGGTCACTGGGACCCTTCATGGGGGCGGGGGGATGGAAGTGGGGCTGAGGTCCTATAGACTTGGCTGGAGTGTCAGGCGACAGCTTCCTGGCTGAAATGTGTTCTTTCTCCCATCCCCAGATCTGACTGTAATTTCAAAGAACTAGAGCCCTTTCTATAGCTGGAGCCTGTACCAGTAAGGAGAAAGTCAATGTATGCAAAAGAAACTGAACACCAGATGGTGGTGGGGGTGGGTTGGGAAGGACTCCCGAGGAAAAGAGCTTGAAAAATGCAGAAGGTGCAAGAGAAAACCACGTTATGGTCCCTCATGGAAGGGCGATGTCACCACACATTAGAGTTTGACATTCCCAGAGGTGAAGGGACAAACCTACTTTTTCATTTCCTTCCTGACGGCTCATCTTCATCAGGGACTGAGATGTTCAGGTGAGCAGTGTGTGATGTACCTGGGAGATTCAGGGAGGTCGTGTACTGACCGAGAAGGCCAGGAAGCTGCAAACTAGGACTGTGGCAAAAATTAGGTGGTGCCTGAGGAATCTAGTAAAAAGAAATAATGGTGACTGAATGGGAGTTTTGGAAAAAAAAAAAAAAAAATATATATATATATATATAAACAGTTTAAGTAAGACACAGATATATGATTATAGAGATGCACAAACCTAAAATTTTTTGAGGTTAAAAATAGTACCTTTGACATAATCCCTTTCTGGTAAATTTTTAAAGTATGATGTTAAACTGGAAGATGTTCAAGTCGTACTTATTTTTATGTCAAGTTTTGTCTCAGGAATGCAGCTGCTGCTGCTAAGTCGTGTCAGCTGTGTCCGACTCTGTGCGACCCCATAGACGGCAGCCCACCAGGCTCCCCCATCCCTGGGATTCTCCAGGCAAGAACACTGGAGTGGGTTGCCGTCTCCTTCTCCAATGCACGAAAGTGAAAAGTGAAAGTGAAGTCACTCAGTCGTGTCTGACTCTTCGTGACCCCACAGACTGCAGCCCACCAGGCTCCTCCATCCATGGGATTTTCCAGGCAAGAGTACTGGAGTGGGGTGCTATTGCCTTCTCCTGTCTCAGGAATACAGGAGTCTGAACGCAAAGACTTAAAGAGAGATCTGCCGTGACTCACAGGGCATCAGGGTCAGGCGGGAGACAACTTCAGGTTCAATCAATACCTTCTAATTTCAGAGGCAACAGGTCCCGAAGAGTCCACGGGCAAGCCCAACTCTTCACCCTGGCCCAGATTCCGGAAGTGTGGACACAGATCCTTTGAGAAGGTGCCGCGTGGCCGTTCTCTGTGTACCGATGCTCACGTGGCCTCGGGTGTATTTTATTTTGGCTGAGCAGCATGTGTGGGGTGTCAGGTCCCTGACCAGAGATCGAACCTGTGCCCCCCCCAGTCTTAACCATGGGACTGCCAGGTACATCCCTTGATGTGTATTTTAAAACATACAACTAAGGGCATTGAACCTGTGACTTCACAAATACCAACGGCCAGAGGGAGGTGAGGTTACAAAAGGTGCATTTCAAGCTGATTTAAAACATTAAGTGGTGATGGTTGTACCACATTGTGAACGTACTGAATGTCACTGAACTGTTTACCTGAAAATGGTTAGAATAGAAAATTGTTAACATTTACTTTACCACAATGCAAAAAAAATTAAACATGAGGTAAAGATGAGCTTAAGTGGCAACATGTGATGGAGACGAGAGTCCCTTGCACTGCAAGGAGATCCAACCAGTCCATCCTAGAGGAGATCAGTCCTGGGTGTTCATTGGAAGGACTGATGCTGAAGCTGAAACTGCAATACTTTGGCCACCTGATGGGAAGAACTGACTCACTGGACAAGACCCTGATGCTGGGGAAGATTGAGGGCAGGAGAAGGGGACGACAGAGGATGAGACGGTTGGATGGCATCACCAACTCAATGGACGTGGGTTTGGTAAACCCCGGGAGTTGGTGATGGACAGGGAGGCCTGGCGTGCTGCAGTCAGTGGGGTCGCAGAGTCGAAAACGAGTGAGTGACTGAACTGAAAAGAAAGAACTGCGTGGTAGGAATGACATTTAGGAAGCACCCCAGTATTCACGAGGAGTGGCACCTTGCAGGGGCATGCTGGCCAACTATTTGGAGGAGTTACTAGTGAATCCCTTAGAGTGACTGAGAGTCACTCTGAGGCCAAAGCTGAGACAAATGCACCACTGAGGGAGTCAGAGGGACGTAGGGCCCCTCCCCTTGAGCCTAGAGGACAGCACGCCAATCACACGCGATGAGACTGCACAGGTTAAGTGAAGCACACTCGGCTGCTTTTACGGAGTTCCTTCTCCTCAGGGGTGATGGCCTGCAAGCCAGGCAGACCTGGTCTGACTCTTCGGTGCCCACCCCTTCCCAGGGACAACTCGGGATCTCCTTTTTGGTATGATCCCAGGTCTATTTCTAAAATGTGCATAGGACAAAAAGACTCAATGAAATACAGCAGTACTTTGGACATGGGGGAAACAGGTCGTTGGGAAAGGAGGTCTCGGTGTGCTGCCGCCATCACTTCCACCTTCAGTCTCTGAGACTTTCAAAGATTCAACAGCACTACTACATTGGAACAGAGCATCCGGAGGTTCCTAACCTCCGTGGTCCGTGGGAAGATTTTCCCACTTTCAGGGGAAAACAAGTGGAAGGCTACTAGCTATGAAGACTTTGTACCCTGTATCTGGATTTGCTGCACCTTTATAGTAAGGCACTCATGACCTAAAATATAAGCCGAGAGGGAATTCCCTGTGGTCCAGTGGTTGGGACTCTGCACTTTCACCACCGAGGGCCTGGGGTTCAATTTCTGGTTGGGGAAGTAAGACCCCAAAGCTGTGCGGTGTGGCTGGGGCCGGGTGGGGAATTCAGGACACAGATATGAAGGGGAGCGTTTTAAGAGGTGTAATCTCTTTGAAAAAAGGATCAAACTTGTGATCTCAACATACTAGATGTCTGTAAATAAACTACCGCATTAAAAAAAAAAAAAAAAAACACAGTAACTTTGGTTACCTTTTTTGCGGGGGGCAAGATTAACGCTTTCTCCCGCCCCCCCAATGCAATTTATTTTTCTGCAGTGAAAAATTTTATTTATATTGGGGACCATGCCATGTGGCACATAGGATCAAACCCATGCCCCCTGCAGTGCAAAAATGGAGTCTTAACCAGCAGACCACCGGAGAAGTCCACAACCCAATTTCTTTTAACCTCAGTGCTCATCTGCTAAGTGGGGATGGGGACAGCAGGTCCCTCCCAGGGGTTATAAAGACAAAAGCATTCAGTGCGTTAGGTGTTCCCCACAGCACTAGATGGTGGTCAATGAACACTAGCTGGGACAATTACTGCATAAACATCTCGTGGGCTAGCACCCAGTACAACCCACTCTGGGAAACACTACTCCAGACCCACCCCACATAGAGCCAGTCTGATGAGAAGGCTGAGGCTTGGCCCACCTACTGGCCAGAGCTGGTTGTGGGCTCCCAGACAGGCGCCAGGTTCACGAGGACTAGCCTCCCAGAGGAGTGAGGCTGACAGTGGTAGGAAGGGGCAGACCAGCTCATGCCTCAGCCAGAGGGCCTGAGGCTCCTGGCCCAGGGGCTGACTGCATCCGCAGTTCACAGAGGTGTGAGGAGAAGCCTCGGTACTGGCCTCACTCGGAAAGTGATCTAGAATTACCGAGTAGTGAACCCAAGAAATCCTAGAAATGTGACCTTGTTCTAAGGTCAGAGAGAGGGGAAAAGGAGCCCACGCACCTTGGTCCAGAGTGAGGAAGCCCCCACGCACGGCACCTCGGGGCTCTCTGGCTGCCTCCCTGGGGGCAGGAACCCCGCAGCCAAGGAAGGGACTTGCACCCAACAGGTCTGGGCCAGTCCTGCAGGGTGGCGGCCACGACTGGCAATGTAAGAAGCACAGGAATGAAGGCTGCTCAAAAACTTTCTCAGTGCCTCCTTGCTAGTGGGTACGTTGAGAAGAACACAGGATCAATACAGAAGCCACTTTTCTGGAAGAAATCCTGTGCTTTCAGGAGTCTGGGGTGGTCCCACTGGATACTAACGGGCACATCAAAGTGGAACCATACTAGAGTGCCCACCCCCTCCTCAGGAAGGCCAACCCCGCTACCCCAAAGGCCACCCGCCCCAACAATCAATAGCACAGAAGACAACGTCAGTTCTTCTCAAACAGTTTAATAGCAAATAAACAAAGAAGGTACCACACTTGGCAGATACAAAATGACTTTTTGTCCGTGTGTCTGTGCAATTAAAACAGATTTAGGTTCCCAGTTGGGACAAAAGGAAAAACACACAAAAAAGGAAGGAGATTCCTGTTAAACACATACTCCCTTGCTCCAAACTTGTAACAATTTTTTTTTTCTTTTTTAATCCACTACACAAACTCTGTGATCAGGTCAGAAAAGCGACAGGGGCTCTTCTTGCCTTTTTTTTTTTTTTTTTTAAACCATTAAAGTAAAATCCATAATTTTCTACATAGTACAACACAAGTTCACACAAAAAAGACATTTTCTTTTGCAAATCAAAACAGAAAGAAAGGAAAAGCTCAAACAAGGTAAAGAAAAAGCATTTCTACGGCTGAATCACGACTTTGAGTTGATTGAATCCCGTTGTTGCTGCAGAACAGACTGTGCGTTTGGTCATAGTGGCAATTTTTTCTCTTCACATTGTGAAATCACTTTACATTGTTTTCTAGTAGAAAAGGCAAAAAACTGTACAAAACCCCTAGTGTTAAATACAACGTTTGTACCAATAAAAAACTCACACAGGTTTGTCTCCAAAATGTAAAGTTTCTTTTTTTTTTTTCTTTTTAAATTATTCACAAAAAGCAGCTGGAAATCAGAAAGGCAGCTGCCGCTCCAGGGTCTCAAATCCATTAAAACCACCACAGAACAATTAAAACAATCAGAGAGAGAAAAAGGAAAAGGAAACAACGTCCAACGTTTGGCATTTGGTTTTATCCACAGGTTTTCCCAGAGCTCCTCTTGGAATTGAAAGCAAAATGTATTGGCAAACATGGGTTCTGAACACAGGAAGGGGAGCCTCGGCGCCTTCCGCCCACAGAGGCCGCTCTGTGCAGTCAGACTGTGGGGTGCGCGGCGGTCTCGCTCAGGCTGGGGTTCCTGGCCTCCTTCCATCCACTCACCCCTCTGAAGAAATTAAGCAGCCTACCATCCTCTGGGCCTCCACCTGGCCCCCCTCTCCTCCAGGTAAGGGGGGCCCCAAGCTAACACTAGGCCGCCTGCCTGGTCCCGGGGCAGAGAGCCTGCCGAGACCCTTCCTCATCACCCGCAGCGTGGATGATGCAGACAGTGCTTCTACCATCCCCCCCGCCCCCCGTCCCTGGCCCCCCTCTCCACCCCTCCCTGGACAGCCCTACTTCCCAGCTCGCTCGCCCACCAGCCGCTAGGGCCTGGGTGGAAGCTATCCCAAACGCCGCCCCCTGCAACCTCTGACCTCCACAGACCCACCCCGCGACCTCGCGTCTCCTCTGGCCTCGCCCTTCGCCATGCACATTCTCACTCAAGTCCCTGCAGACCCTGAGGCTGGACGGTGCCCCGAGAGAGGAGGGCAGGCTCCCCTCAGGGAACCAAGGACCGGGGCCTGCCTGGCACCCGGGGACAGTAGCTATTTGGCTCTTCACCCAATTCAAAAATATAAACACAAAAAACCGCCCTGACCCCCACCCCACCAGCTAAGCAAGAGCAGAGCTGCAGTGAAGAGCAGTGGGGCGGCGGGGGCCCGGGCTGTAAACAGTGTGAAGACTGCAGTACTGTGCTTCTCAGCTGCTGCCGAGCGCACGCATGCCCTCCTCCGAGCGCTTGGGAGCGCCCTCCGCCTCCGGGGACCCCTAGCGCGCTCAGCCTCCTGCCTGCCCACAGCCACCCTCTGCGTGCGCTCTCCCTGCTCCTGCGCCTCTCTGGAACCCCCTTCCCACCCGTCTCTGAGCAGAGCAGCCGGCCCGGAGGCCCCCCGAGGCCTGGAGGCCATGTGAGGAGACAGTCTAAGTGCACAGGCAAACGCTCTAAGGGCAATAGAGGAGAAAGTTGCCACTTCAAAATAAAACGATACAATCTTGGAAAGAAAAAAAAAATCAACCCACAACAATTTAAAACAGCTTCTTTGAAACCCTTTTAAATCGGTCAGTTTTTGCACAAACTATAGAAAACAGAGAGGTGAAGGTGATATATACGAGGGTGTGAAGAAACAGCAGGAGACATGCAGAGCTTGTTTTTTCTGGGCATCATCTCAGTAGGAAAGGAAAAAATTCAAAACAAAAACAATACGAAAACAAAAACAATGGAAGTATCACATTTTGCTGTGGAGACTGCAGGAACAGGTGTGGGGGCGGGCGCAGCGGGGCTGGGGGCAGGGGGACCCACAGACCCTCTGCCCTCTGCAAGGGCAGAGCCCCGGGAGCGCGGGGGCTGGCCTGGGGCCCAAGCTGCAGCCGGCGGTCAAAAAGGAAAAAGGGTTCAGGGGTTTTCTGCAGTTGAGAACTCAGAAAAAACAAAAATAGGAACACATGCGGTCTCCTCAAGCCCTACAAACTGTATCAGCAAAATGTGCTCAGGAGCCTCAAAGGTTTTAGCGACATCTTTTATTTCATTGTTTACTCCAAAGTTGTCTTTAAAACTACGCACACAGAGAAACGAAGCCTAGGAACGGACTGGCTGTGTGTCCACAGAAATACAAACACCACGCGGTATGTGCTAGTAGGGCTGCTCTGAAGACAATTACAAAGGATTGGAATCACAAAATCAAGTGGTTATCTTATGAAGTTCTAGAAAAATAGATTTTTTTATATTCAAATGCAAGTTTAAATATTTCCCCTTCAGCAGTCGTTCTAGCAAAACCAATTTGGCAGCACAAAAGAAAAAAAAAGGAAAGAAAAAAGAAAAAACAAAGAAAGAAACAAACATAATAAAAATACACGTCAGCATCAAAGGTCAACACAAGGTCAAAGGTGAGAGTTCAAGCATCAGAGAAGCTGAAGAGACAGGGGTTTGGACGATGTACTTGACGCCACATCGACATGCTTTAGGCACAACGATGAACAAACGGCAGGAATCTAGAAAAAAAACAAACCAGAAAGAGGGAGACCCACTGAGTTACACAGAGCAATGCATCCAAACAGAGAGAGAGCGGGACACTCACTGTGTGCGGCCCTGAAATGCGCAGGCGGGCAGGGGGGGCGATGACGCGACCGTCGCACATGCTAACAGTGGACACAGGGGAAGTCAAAAGGACACGGAGGACACCAGGAGGACATCCGACTGCCAGAGACAGGGGGAGCCCAAGGCTTGGATTTCCCCAGAAGCGCCCAAACGCATCCGAAAAGCAGCTCTGCTGCGGAGCAGGGCCTCAGCCTTTCGTCCCACTCCCGGTCGAGACTCAGGGAGGCAGCTGGAGCTGCTGGCCGGGGCGGGGGCGGGTAGAATTCTTTGGGGGAGAGGGCCAGAATTTCTCCCCCTTCCCATGGGGACGGCCCTCTGTTGCCGGAAATCCAAGCTCTTAGCTTCCACACGGGCCCTGGCCACTCCTGTGGGACCCAGGAGACAGTGTCTGGCTGCATTCAAGGCAAATCAATTTCATGATGAAACCCAAGGAAGAAACAAAACTACAGCAGAAAACACATTTATGTAAGTGAAACCCCCACACAACAGAAAAGGATTGCTTAAGACTAGACTGCGAGTCCCCCCTCTCCGAGCTGAACCCTCTGACGCCGTGAGACTGGCAGGGGGAGCAGCTTCTACACACCGCCACCTTTGGCCCGGGGAGAGAGCTGTGCTCCAGGGCAGCACTGCTGTGGGAATTCGGGGGGAGAAGCGCCTGGGCTCCCCGGCTGCACCGAGGTGCGCACCCCTTCTGGAAAGGAGAACCCACAGCAGGTATGAAACCTCAGGGTCTGGTATCAGAGGCAGGCTGATTACACCTTTAACTTTCATGCCAATAGCGAAGGGGTCCCTGGAGCCCAGGACAAACAGGTATGCAAATAACAGTGAAACGGGGGAGGAGGGAGGGAAAGGGACAAAGGTGGGCGCAGAGTGGAGTTCCGGGCTTTGGAAAACCCCACGCGGGCCAAGGAGGAAGACAGAACAGAAGGTGAGCGGTCACAGCACCGGCAGCAGCCTGGGGAGCACAGCTCTCTCCTCCGCCAATTCACAGCGTTAACTCCTCCCCCGCGGGCGGGTTGGCTGGGCTGCAGACGGCCACAGAAAGTCAGTAGTTTCAATCATACACAGCACCCTGTGTGTACAACAATCACATTCTGGATTCTACAAAATCCTGGCCTTTTCCAGAGATATAATTTAGGTAATAAATATTCTCCACCCCGGAGCTGTATAAAACTTCTATAAAAATAGAAACGACATTCTTGGTTCCAGCCGGTTGGGATTCAGAACAGCGCCTCCCCAACCTAGCATTTTTTTCTTTTTTTGTTTTCTTTTTTCTTTTTTATTTTTATTTTTTGCATTTATTTAAAAAATCCCATCATGACCCTGGAAGCCTTTGGAACAGTTTTATCCTTGAAACACAGGACACATTTCTCCCAGTGCGCGGAATTCAAGTTTACGTGGTTCAGCTTAAGAAGTATGTTTCATGTTTCTTAGAGGACAACAGACCCAAGTTATCACTATGAGAAGGGAACAGCTGTCCCAGCTTCAATGGGATAATCCACCACCACCAACTACCTGCACAACAGCAAGACGGTCAATGCTTGTCTGAGGCCCGAGGACAGCGTGACAAGGAGCGCGCCCCCGTCTGACTGACAGCAAACCAACCCCTGTGATCGCGCCCCTGCCGCTAGGGGGCAGGGCTGACGTCTGCGAGGCTGAGGACCCCAGGCACTCGGTCCCTGGCCTTGGCTAAGGGTCATATCCTGACAGGGCCACGTTCCCGACAGCAGGTCCTTCCCGGGCCTCCCCACTAACAGCGCTTCTTGGAGCAGAGGCAGAGCCCCGAGGCTGTGTGGGTCACAGGCAAGAATGAGGCCTGTGGGAGGCAGCAGGGAGCTGACTGTAAGCACGAGGACAAAGGTGAACACGGTAATACTGAGGTAAATGAACACTAAACCCACACGGAGGCTGTAAACGTCTCCTCTGTCACCAAGAGCGGAGCACAGGGCTGGAGCGGTCAGGAGAGGGGCCCGCCTCCACTCAGACGCCACGCCGTCTCAACCAAGGAGGCTAACGCGGACTGCTTAATCCTTTTAAGTACTGAGTGCTGGCCGCCGGGAAATGCAGCACCAGCTCAAAGGGACCCTAGGATTCAGGTTGACTGAGAAGCAGGCTCTTCCTCCCCCAACTTGACGGCTTTTGATCACTCTGCCCAGGAGAGGTGCTCCCTTCTGCCAGATACCATAAGCCCTTCTTGGGTCTACCCTCACGGGAAAATGGTGGTTGGGGGTGGAAGTGACATTCCTTGCTGTGGTCAATTACAAAAAAGGAAGCCCGACAGTGGCTTCCCAAGAGGCCACCTTTAAAGGGACCTGGTAGACATGGGCCATGGTCTAAGGGTCTGGTGTTGAAATAAACGAAACACGACCTCTCTGACCGGCTTCTTCCTCCTAAGAGCCACCAGCCAGGAAGGAAGGGCCAATCCAACAGCAATGGCTGGCTGGGTAACGGATGACAAATCCCTGCTTTTTGCATGTCAGGCTAATTTAATAGGTGCTTTATTTCCAGAGACTTGTCAGCCCCTCCTTAGGTAAGAGGGGCAGAAATCCTAGATGAGAATCTAAAAAATCGCTGGCAAGAACGCAGACTTTCCACCGAAGGCGGCTACAGAGGAGTTTCAGCCTCCAGCTCCCAGGGCTGCCGGGTTCCAAGTCACTCTCCCTCTCCAAAGCCAATCCTACCTGCTCTGTCCCCAAAAAGCTCTTGGGTATCAGTTCTCACATCACCCACTCTCGTGCTCAGGAAGATTCTGGGGGTCCACTTTCGTCTGACTTCGTCCTCTCTCTTGGGATAGTTTGGGGCAAATTCTGATCCTCTTTCTTAATGTTTCTCCATTTCCCCTCCTCCCCCAGGGCAGTTTGATGTTGGTCCTTCTCAACACACACTGGTTACAAACACAGCAAACTTTTAAATAAAGGAAAAAAAAAAAAACAACTCAGGATATGGCACCTAAACTCCAAAGTAAAACACTGGAAACCAAAGCACAAACTTGTCCTCTGTACGAAGCGCAATTCCCACAGAAGGCAGTAGCCGAGTCTTCAGGGCAAGCTGTGCCTGCGAGAGTGGCAGGGATCAGGGTCCAGGGCTGTCAACACACAGCCTCAGGGCTTCGAATCATTAAGGGTGCTCCTCCCCCACTTACCAGAAGACCCTCTCACTCCAGTCTCAAGAGGGGAGCACGCTCAGTAGGGCTTGCTATCGTTCTTCGAACGTTTGAGCTGCACTTTAAGCCGCTTCATGCCAATCTGAAAGCCGTTCATGGACTGGATGGCAGCTTGAGCCGAGACAGGATTGTCGTAACTTACAAAACCTGTGTGTCCAAGCGGAAACCGAGTGAGGGGCGTGAGGAGGCACGGACAGCCTCAGTCCTCCTTATGCAACAGGATCCTTACATGAGCTGAGTTTCAAATCTCAATTTTTCTCAGCAGGAAGAAGACTTCTTGAAATTACATCACATGAAACAAATCAGGTTTCTAACAGTATCAGCTGACATCTACACAGTATCCTAAAGTATTTTTTGGCCAAGCCATTTTCCATACATTATTTTTACCTCTGGAGCGACAGTGTGGGTACAAATCACCATTCCCACTAGAGAAATGAAAAAATAAACTGAGGCTCAAAATGAGGTAATCTACTCAAAGCAAAGTTAAACTAAAGCTAAGCAAAGTCAAACTCAGCTCTTCCTGCTATCAGCCCCTTCTCTTTCTTGTTCACTGGTAAAAACACTTAACCCTCCCGATACCAGAAGAAACACCAGCATACCGAAACACTTGCTCAGGTTTGTCTGCTTGTCTATAAAAACCTTGGCAGACACGACATTCCCAAAGGGCATAAACATCTGCAGCAGGTCCTGGTCTCCGAACTCCTGGGGCAGGTGGTAGATGAACAGATTGGCTCCTTCTGGACCTGCAAAATTCCCACTGATTGACAAAGTATTTGGGTCAAGCACACTCTTCCCCCTGCACCAACTGAGTCCCATTCCCACCTGTGTTAACGCCCTCAGCATCCCCAAAACACAGAAACTTGTCTGGAGAACTAAGCAGACTCTCCAAACACAAGCAGGGAGCTGAAGGGCGATCACCGACACAGGGCCCTGCCCTCTTTACTGTCCACCGTTCTCACACTCTGTCTCACCGACAGAGGCCAGAATCTGACCCTGTGGGAGAATGGCATGCTGGCAAGGAGCAGGCAGATTTGCATTTGGAGCAAAAAACAGTAGCAAGAGATTCTAAGTAAAATGGGTTTCAAAAGAGTGCCTATGGAGAAGGAAATGGCAACCCACTCCAGTACTCTTGCCTGGAAAATCCCATGGACTGAGAAGCCTGGTAGGCTACAGTCCATGGGGTCGCAAAGAGTCAGACATGACTGAGCTTCACTAGGCAACTATGACTGTGATAACTTCCTGTCAAAATGGGGCATAGGACTGTCTCAGCTTGGAGAACAGACACTGAATTGGAGGTATTTCTGAGTTCCAAGTTCTAGATCTGAGTCTTGTATGATTAAAATCTCAATTAAAAAAAAAAAAAAAAACAACTAAAAAAAAAAAAAGAGTGCCTAGAAACTAGAGGGCCAGCAAAGAGGTCAGTAGTTGCCAGAGGCAGGTGGGGGCAGGGACTGCCTAGGAAGAGACATGAGGGAATCTCTAGGGGTCACAGAAGTGGTCTACACCTATGGTGGCAGTAACGTGTCAGGGATCACAGAGCTATATTCAGCAAAGGGTGAATTTTACCATATGTAAATTGGGCCTCAGTAAAAATGTATTTTTAAAATACACGCCTATGATAAAAAACTGGACTTCCCTGAAAGCCCAGTTGGTAAAGAATCCGCCTGCAATGCAGGACAACCCCGGTGCAGCAAGATCCGCTGGAGAAGGGACAGGCTCCCCACTCCAGTATTCTCGGGCCTCCCTTGTGGCTCAGCTAATAAAGAATCTGCCTGCAATGTGGGGGAAGACTCAGGCTTGATCCCTGGGTTGGGAAGATCTCCTGGAGAAGGGAAACACTACTCACTCCAGTACTCTGGTCTGGAGAATTCCACAGACTACATCATCCACGGGGTCGCAAAGAGTCGGACACAACTGAGCGACTTTCACTATATATGATAAACAACTCAGCTCAAAAACAGAATGTTTTCCTCTTCACCTCAAGGACTTCCCAACCAAAGGAAAGTTTTAAAAAGTATTTTTACTGGAGTATAATTGATTTACAACCTGGTGTTAGTTCCCGCTGTGTAGCTCAGTGAATCAGTGATATATATATACGTGCATATCCACTCTTTTTAAGATTCTTTTCCCATACAGGTCATCAGAGTACTGAGGAGAGTCCCCTGCGCTACACAGCGGTACTTACTAGTTGTCTGTCTGATGTATCTCAGCGTGTCTATGTCAATCCCAATCTCCCTATTTACCCCTCCTCACCCCTCTTCCCCCTTGTAAACATGTCTGTTTCCTACATCAGTGACTACTCCTGTTTTGTAAATAAGTTCATTTGTAGCATTTTGTAAAGACTCCACATGTAAGCAGTATCATATTTATCTTTCTGTGCCTTCCTTCCCTTGGTGTGATGATCTCTAGGGCCCATCTATGTGGCTGCAAACGGCATTGCTTCATTCTCTTTAATGGCTGAGTGACACCCTGCTGTATACATGCACCTCATATTCAGAGAAGAGTTTTATCACCACTGCAGCCTGGCCAGCCTCCAGCCGCCTTGGCCTCCCTGCTGTCGTCAGACGCTACGGCACACGCTGCCTCGTGGTCTGTGCGCTTGCTGCCCCTCCGCCCCATTCCTCTCCTTCCTCGAGATACACACATGGCTCGCTCCTTCCTTCCCTAAGGTCCGCGCTTAAACGTCAACTTGGAGAAATCTCTTTCTATGTAAAATGCTATCTTTCTGGCACTCTCTATTCCGCTTTCCTGTGCGTTATTCTTCAGAGCGCCACTGGAACACCTCACGCTTCTGCTCACTGTCTGTCTCCAGAGTTCCAACAGCTCCCTCTCTACACAGCCCAGGGCACGCGGTAAATGTCCAACTCAGAGCAGGGAGGATGTGCTGCACCGGGACTCCTTGGGGCTAAAGCAAGAGAGGGTGCTTGCCTTTTCCTACATAAGCGCTTAGAGCTTGCCAGCTCCTGGCTATGAAAATCCGTCAAACAGGAGCACAGAGATGTCGGCAGGATTTCCTATACTTACACAAACCACCTTCAGGCCTCCTCCTGCTTAGGAAGCCCACTTTCAGACCTCTTTCTGCTTAGAAAGCCTCTCCTGAATTTAATACTGTGTCAAAGCACATACTCCCCACTCCATCAACCCACAGGCTGTAACTCTGTCTCACCGTCCTTCGGTTTGTCCTCAATTAGGAAAAGCACAGATGAGAAAGTGAGGAAAATGCCAAATGACAGAGCTAAAGGGGACACCTAGACAGAAGACATCCTCTAGCAGATTTGTGAGAGAGAAGACGTCCTCTCAAAAACAGACTGCCAAACACTATCAGACACAACAAGGCCGGTATGTCTCTTCATCTGAAAGCTGCAGCCCCACTCGAGGAGGGCATACAGATGTCCTGATACGACCATGACCAGAACGCATTCCAAACGCAGACCGGCTTCTCAGTGCACCCTTGACAATGCCAAAGGCCAGTGCCGGCCTGACCACCTACCCGGCCTTCCCGGGCTTTGCCCTGCCTTCCGGCGCTGCTGCGGAGGCTGTGCCCGCCCCGCCCTGACCCCCGTCTCCCCACTCACCTTCCTTCTGGCTCCCAGCGGCACCAATACTCTGCTGTGTCAACAGGTTCTGGTTGTACAGGGTGGGGAGCGCTGCGGCCGCGTACTGCTGGATCCCCGAGTAGGCCTGCGTGAGGGCCTCCATGGTGCTCCCGGTGCCGTTGGAGAGGCCGCTGCTGCCCAGTCCGCCATTTAAAGCAGCCATCCCTGGGGGGGTGGGGGGTGGGGGGCGGTCAACAAATCGGAAAGACTCAACTGACACGAAAGACAAACTCCAAAGTACACCCTGTCATCTCATCCTCAGCCTCTCCCGGAGAAGGAGCAGCCATCTGACGGGTCAGGTCTTAGGACACTCACCAGGGCCCATGGCTAATGGGGACATTTAAAGCTGCCACACCCAGAGGCAGCTCATCCTCCAACCTGCGCAAGAAGTGATACCACTGACACGTGACTTGCCCCACTTCTTCTCTGGATTCGCTACCATTTTCTCCTAAGAACTGGAATGTGGTAAAATAACAGTCCCAGGACTGGGGACTGAAATGAGTCCATACACTGTATGACAGATGTGGGCAAATCCTATCATCAAGATAGCCGCTAACATTTACTGAGTGTGTACTATGTGTCAGACACTGTGTTACGTGATGTGCTCAGCACTTCACTTGTATTCTCATTTAACTTGACAACCCTCAGAGTAGTCTAGTCCCACTTCACAGACGAGAAAATGCCCTTAGAAAGGTGGTCTTAAGGTACAGATAGTTAACAGACAGGGTCAGGTCTGACTCAAAACCCCACGACCATCTCTATAACTTCACTGGCCATCCCGATCATTCACTCTAAGTGTCCCTACCAGAGCAGTTTAAAACGTGCTACCTGCACAGAGCGACCGGATGGCATCCAGGGACCGGCCCTCACCTGCCAAAGAGCTGACGTTGAGGCCTGCCGTGGCTCCGGCCAGTGTCTGCAGGGCTCCGAGGGAGGCGATGGGGTTGACGGAGCTGCTGCTGCTGGAGCTGGGTGAGGACCCTGCTGTCAGACACCCACCAGTCAGACTGAGACCAACACCTGCCTTCTCGCGGCAGCAGGCGCCAAAGCACAAGCTGGATCACTCAACTGTTCATTCTCTTTGTAAGGAGGCTTCCAGTTCCCACCCCCCGCCCCACTCGCCCCAGTTAATGATTCTGGTAACAACATGTTCTTGCGGTACACAGAAGTGATGATTGCAACAAACTGAAAACTATGAGAGAGCTCTTAATTCAGAAGACATTTGAAACTTTACTGTTCATGATCTGACCCCTTTGGAAATGGGTGTTAACTGTTCTCCAGAAGGACACAATCCTCACGTGGGGCTCTGCCCAAAGCCCGCAGGCCCGGCCCCATCCCATGCTCACCTGAACTGGTGAGCACGCTGAGAGGACTGCTGGACGTGGTGAGGGCACTGGTGCCGCTGGGTGTGTTCTGAGCGGCACTCGCTGCAGCGGCTAGGGCAGCCAGGTTCTGTAACTGCATTGCATTTAACCCTGCAACATCCAAAGCAAGCCATCAGCCAGCAGATAAGAGTGCCCTATATCCACTCCAGCAATGACCGTGCGGACAGGCAGAAGGCTCATCCCAAAGAGGAACTGTTCTAGGTATAAGCCTTACAGGCAATATTACAGAGCTCCAAAAAGACTCAGATACCACTCAACTCATTAAGAAACTTGACATTTCCTCAGGTAAGACATGTCTAATACAATAGCAGGCCAGCCCAAGTGAGTGAGCATTAATAAATGGATGGGCAATGAGGAAACGAGGGAAAAAGGGCTGGGTTCTGTGGTCTACCATGGAGCCAGGCAGATTGAGGAGAACAGTGCCAAAGCCTGAGGCAGAGAGTGAATCTGTATCTGAGCCCCTCACTCGTACTTTACAGGGGATCTGTTCTCTGCAATGGAGATGAACCAAGCAGAAAATGCAGCAGAGATCCAGAAGACCATGGAGGAATGACGTGAAAACTGCAAGAGTAGAGAGAACAAAGGAAAAACCACCGCCTGAAAAGCAGGTTAATCAGAAAAACAAGAGAAAACAAACACTGGGGAAAAGACCTCCAAGTAGAACCTAGCGACACTGGTAAAAGGAGAGCAAAAAATCTGAACTGCACCAGCAATGTGCACCAAGAAGGTGCGGCAAACGACTCACTGGATAACGGAAAGGCAGATGGGTAGGGGTGGAGAACTGACGAGAACAAACAGGCTACAGCACAGATTTAAAATCTAGCAACTTTCTGAAAACACAGCAACCTTTGAGTCCCTGGGACAAAAAAAATGAAACTATCAAGCTTTCTCAGTGGCGCACTGCACCTTGCCTAAGACTAGCCCTTCCTCAGATGCACCTGCCGAGCCGGATTCCACCGATGGAGGGGCAGGGCTGGGCAGCTCTGGAGTGGCCCCGTCCCTGCCTCGGGTTTGACTGTGGAGCCGCCTTTTGTGAACAACTCTGGTATCTGTAAATTAAGTTTCTGGTGTGTGTTAACACCAAAAACAGTAATTACCTAAGGAATAACATGTATAAGACACTGACTTCCAAGGTTCTAGCAGCTGTAGGGCAAGCCACACACACAGAAGCCAACTTAGACTTTTCTTCTGAGAACCATTGGAAAAGTCACTTTATTGTGGAAATAATTCCTGCAATTTTCTCCTTATCAAAGTGGTTGCAGACAGTCTGCAGGTACTAACAGCTCTTCTTACTAAAGACTTAAAGGGGTGGGGAGCAGCAGACAACTGCAGAGCAATATGACATCAGTAACTAAAAGAGCCTCCTTCGAGAGAAAAGGTAGTTGAATCCCAGGATGTTCATCTTATATCAGGTTTATGTAATGAGTGGGAAAAAAAATTTGTTTTTTCTACATGAAGAGTAGAAAACTCTCAAGACTGTTGTTAGCTGCGTCGGTTGGCTTGGCTGCTGCTGCTCCTGCACAGCAGCGAAACACTTACCTCCCATCGGGTGGAGGCTGCTCAGGGTGTTGAGGTTCCCAGAGGAGGCAGTCTGCTGAAGGAGCTGCAAATAAAGCTAGACATTACACCAAAAAACAGAACAAGAGTGAGAGTGAGGGCTGGCTCTGCGTCTGGGATAACTCTACAGCACAGCAAAGCGAGAGTGCAGAGGCCCCGAGAGAAGAGCCCAAGCCAGCACAACAAAAACACGAGGCTTGCGACAGCACAGGACAACACAGCACAGCGAAAGCCGGGCCCAGGAGACAGCTGCTGGCCGAGCGCCAAGCCAGGCTCGAGGCCCCGGCAACACAGCGCCGCACGGCAGAGGACAGCGCGAGAGGAGAGACGGGCTCAACCCAGGCAGCCGGGCAGTCCACCTCCAGGAGTGTCTGCAGACGGGTGGCTGCCACGTCTGATTTCTCTCCCAAATTCTCCTTGGTAGGTCCACACACCTTATTTTGTAGGCTGTTCTCATCTGGAGGCCGAATTTCTACTTTAGCCAACTATTTAAAATACCAAATGGGACCATTTCAGGCTCTTTCTTGGAGTATCCTTTACCAGCCACGATGAACTTGTGACTAGATCAACCTCGTCGTGATTAGAATACTATGCATTCATCTAGCCCCATTCATCTCACTGTTGCAGATGACCAAATGATGGCTCAGTCCGCATTCATCCAGGGAACATTCTCTTTCAATGAGTGTTCCGTAACTAATAAAACAAGAACACCTGTCTATGAGCTACGAATCTCCACGGCCTTACCCTGTACCTAGCAAACTGCAACCCTGATCTAAGCAACCTGCTGAAACCTTTTGTTCCATTCAAACCCAATCAATGAATGGCTGGTATTCTTGTTTCTGGATCTCTTGTTCAATCTGTTATCCATTCCTATAAACATCTGACCTGGCTCCTCTGTCATCATGAATCTCTCTAGTCTACAGGCATTTCAGGGAAGTTCACAAACTTCCAGAAGCAGAATGAAAGAATGTACACACATAGAATTTTATCAGCTTCTCAAAGGCCTCCACAACCTCGAAGATTTAAGAACTACTGCTCTAGTTTCAAGTTCACACATTCTAGTACGTCCTAATTAATGATGACGTGCTATCACACAGTCCATTCACTCTCACATGTCTTTATTTTTGTGTTCTTAAATACCCTGGCCAATGAGCTCAGTCCCAACTAGTGGACTGTACATACTGTACCTGGCACTTTACTTCCTCCCTAAAAGAAACCAGCTCTTAGGGCGGGGATCACGTTTAACCAAAACAAAGAGGCCACAGCTCTCAACATATACCATCATGTGCCTGCTAGATGTGGCAGTGACAACAGAAAGATGAGTCTTCCCTAAAAGAAGGCTCCAAACTCTCTAAGAAAAGCAAGCACACATCACGGAGATAATTTTCAAAGCATTATCATTCTGGCAGAAGACTAAAATCTCTGAATTTTCTCAACTTTTAAGCAATGTTCTAGCACCAAGGAAAAATTTAATCTGCAGAGATATAACAACCATCTAGGTCTTCTGATTTCAGAGAAATACCAGCAAGGATAAACTTGGATTTCTTCTATTATGTTAGAAACATGGAACCAGAGGGCATCAAATTAGTCAAAACCCAGTACTGAGGGATAGAAATCACTATATAAAATAATATTTTAAAGGATGAGGAATGAATGACTATACTTCTGTGTGTGTATTTTTAGACTATCCATACTAATCTAGTGGTTTCACCGTTTATTTTCCTTCTTTGGTAGCTTCACAGATGACTTGTTCTTTCTGATTCAAAGACAAGACGGTTGTAAGCGTCTTGTGCCACCTGTGGTTCTTTTGAGGGCTGAAGCAGTGATAATCCCCTGTAATATACACTGCAGACCTAATAAATCTAACAAATTAGAGCCTGCTTTTGGATTACATGACTCAAACTTGACAAGAAAGAATTCAAATTAAAGGAAATCTATTTACTATTTAGTGAACTCAAATAAGACACCTGTAAAACTCATTTAATAATGTCCATGTTAATCTCTTGACCTCTCCGTCGATGGGAAAATCTATTATTATACTCTTCATGGAAGGCTCAGGAAGGATTTTATTGATGGCCTCTACATCTACTAGAGAGACAGATGGAGATACTTGGTAGCTAAGACTTCCCCAGTAATTTTATTTCTTGGGGGCAGGGACACATGTTTCTAAATCTTTGTATTAGGAAATTAGGATTTCACTCTAATTGGAGCAGAAGCTCAAGATACAACCAATGATGTGTGACAAGAGAGACTGAGCCAGTGCACACACGAGACTAATGTGACAAAGAATATCGTGTTGCCTGAATTTTTATGTAAAACTTGGATATGCTAAAAGTTGTGAGTGCCATTATATATGTTAGCTAGGGACAGCAGAAGAAGAAACAGCTGGGAGCTTGCACAGCCTGCAGAAAGCAAACCACAAAGACTCACTGCTAAATACTGGGGTCCAAGAGTATTTAGACCAGCAAGGTTTCCCCACACAGATGCCGCGCTGATTTGCTGCATCTGCTGCTGGAGCTGCTGGGCCATTCTCTTCTGTTCTTTGTCCTTCTGTGTATCAGCAAATTTTACCACCATGGGGGAGGAGCAACCCTACAAAAACACCAAAATCAAAGGGTCAAATTCCTCATTCTGGATGGAGGGAAACCCTCCATTCCAGTGCCACATAGGCCGCATTCTCATTTTATTAAGTGCCAAATGATTCTCCTCTTTGATAGACACAAGTGGCAAAAGGTAATTTAAAAGGGTTAACCAGTTGCAATATGCTAATTTTAAAGAAAGCACCAGTGTTTTAGATGTTTGGCTTAACTTTTAGGGCTTCCCAGGTGGCATTAGTGGTAAAGAACCCACCTGCCAATGCAGGAGAACTGACACCCAGGTTTGATCCCTGGGTTGGGAAGGTCCCCTGGAGGGGAAGAAACAGCAACCCACTCCAGTATTCTTGGCTGGAAAATCCCATGGACAGAAGCCTGGTGGGCTACAGTCCATGGGGTTGCAAAGTGTTGGACATGACTGAAGTGACTTAGCAAACAGCGACTTTGAGGGCGATCAGACGCTATGCACGCTGCCGGCTCTGGTGCGCCATGGCCCCAGCACGCTCAGGCTGAGGGAGCGTCCCCTTCGTTCGTCCGCCCCTACCTCCATGGTCTGCGCTTGGTGCATTGCCTTGATAGCTGTCTGTGCCATGGCTCTTGTTGTAAAAGTCACAAATGCACAACCTGGTAAGAGAAGAGTCAATAACTCGTCCATTCATTCCATGACTTATCTGACTGACATTCACTGAGCACCTACCATGTGCCCAAGTGCCATGCTAACAGTACAGACAGGATTCCTGCCTTTAGGAACTCATGATCTAGTGGGGAAGATGATGTGTTACAACAAGGTGATACATGCCTCAGTGAGAAATCAGGGAAGCACAAATAGGAGAGAGAGTGCTTGAGAGATAAAGGAGGAATCACATTCTCTAGTTTCTCTCGTGAAAGGCATGCTTCCATTTTGGCACAGAATCTCTCCAAGGACAGAAACAGAGAATTTTAATGCATGACACTTAGGTGCAGAGTGCAGATTCCTTGGGGGAACTGGGATCAGTCGACAGGAATCATGATGGGACCTAGAAACACACCACCATACTCAACCTTCTCCATCGTGACAGTATCACCCATGGTGGCTAGAGATCACTGGTTTCCACGGATTCAATTAAAAAGAGACTTCAAATTTAAGCTGAGTGCTTTTAAAGGTACCTCGGCTCAGCCCGTCGGGCCCCCTCAGTATCCGGCACTCCTCAATCTGCCCGAACGAGGAGAACATGACTCGGATGTCGTTCTCGGTGCATTTCTTGGAGATCATGCCGATAAACAGCTTCCTGTCTTCCACTGCTGAGAGAGTGAGGAGCAAACGCTGGGCCATCACTACAGGCGGCGGTGGGCACCGGGCCTGCGCCTCGTGACCTGCTGCCCTGACGTTAACATGCATTTTCCCCCATAATTCAGCACCTGCTCTTAAACCATAACTGGGAGCACTGAGATGAAACACAGTAGCTTCATGATCTTATGAAGGTTACGTAACCATTCTGTGCCTGTTTCCTCGTGTGATTAACAGAGCAAAGTTTACCTCAGAGGTTGCTACAGGTATTAAATACCAAGAACTCAGCATCTTGCCTCATACTTGGCAAAGTTTGCTCTCACTAGTAATACTGTTCTACCGAAGGATGAGTTTTCACACTTACCTGACATGACAAAAGAAACACAATACACATTCAGTGAATGTAACTGTCCACTTTCATATTCTGGTTATCTTCTTGAGGACTGAGTTTTCCTTCCTAATTTTTTAGGGAGGGAATTTCCTTAGTTCCCCTCCTTACTCTGGTTGATAAAAAACTATGCAGTTTAAAAGCATTCCAGTTCACTCTCAGATGTTCTTGTAATGTTTCCCCGTCAACTCTATTTATGTCATTTATTTACCATGCTTATTTTAAAGAACAATTCAGATGACAGATTACTTACAGCACTGAACCTCTATCTTCCATCAGACACAAAACTTAACTCAAAATGCATTAATTCTGAGTAAGTAATAAACTGAAACCATGAAACGCCTAGGTGAGTTGGGCTTGGTAAACTCCTTTACATGAGTCTTGGTAATGATTTTTTTGGATTAGACACCAAAAGCAAAGCAACAAAAGCAAAAAATAAACAAGTGGTGTTACATCAAATGAAAAAGCTTTTGCACAGCAAAAAACCAAAAAGCCATCAACAAAATAAAGAGGCAATCTACTGTATTTGCAAATCATGTATCTGATAAGGAGTTAATATGTAAAATGTATAAAGAACTTAAAGAACTCAACAGTAAAAGAAAAACAACTTGATTTAAAAATGGGCAGCTTCCCTGGTGGTCCAGTGGTTAAGACTCCATACTTCCAATGCAGGGTCAACAGAGACATAAAAGGTGCTCAATATCACTAATCATCAGGGAAAGGAAAATCAAAACCACGAGATATTATCTCATATGTCTGAATGGTTATTATCAAAAAGACAAAAAAGAACAAGTGTTGGTGAGGATGTGGAGAAAAGGGAACCCCTGTGCACTGCTGGTAGGATCTGTATGGTACAGCCACTGTGCAAAACAGTACAGAAGTTCTTCAAAAAATTAAAATTAGTACTACCAAATTATCCAGCAGTTCCACTCCTGGATATTTATCTGATGAACATGAAAACACTTACTTGAAGAGATCTATGTTCACCCATGTTTATACAGCAAAGGTACAGAAGCAACCTAAGCATCCATCAACAGATGAAGGGATACAGAAAAAGGGGTATTCTATACATACATGATTATTATTCAGCCATGAAAAATGAAATCTGGACATTCGTGACAACATGAATGGACCCTGAAGGCATTATGTTAAGTGAATTAAGTCAGAGAAAAATAAATACTGTATTGCTCTAATTTAAATATGGGTATTTCAAACAAAAAAACAATTGAGCTCATAGAGAACAGACTGGTGCTTGTCAGGGGCAAGGGGAAAGGAGGGAGGCAAAAAGGGTAAAGAAGGTCAAAAAGCATTAATAAACTTATTATATATAAACTTCCAGTTTTAAAATAAGCCACAAGGATGTATGGTGACTATAGTTAATACTGCATTGTACGTTTCAACATTGTCAAGAAAGTAGATCTTTAAAGTTCTCATCACAAGAAAAATAATTTTTTTAACTATGTATGGTGACAGATAACTAGACTTACTGCAGTGTCATTTCACAAAACACACAGATACTGAATCATCATGTTGTACAACTAACATGTTATATGTCAATTATACCTCAACAAAAGATCAATTAGTGCACAAGACAATCCAAATGCCATGAGAACAGCAAATACTCCAGGAGAAACCTCGTAAGGGGAGGACTTGCTCACGTGCTTGCTTACCATTGTTCTTCTCGCTGTCGGCAGGCTTCATCTGTATAGGATGATGCATCTAAAACGGAAGACATGTGAATATTATGATTACACACACTGAGGAAATTCAGAGACACAAATGAGGCCTCTAAAGGAAATACCAAAACTGAGCTTTAAGAGGTGTCTCTGGGGACCTCCCTGGTGACCCAGTGGCTAAGAATCCCCCTTGCGATGCAGGGACGTGGGTCTGCCTGCTGATCAGGGAACTAAGAGCCCACATGGCTGGCAGCAACTAACCCCATGCGCGATAACCAGAGTCCGTGCGCTGCAATGACGCACCCAAGAAAGGAAGAACTGTCTTTGAACTCACGCCTGCCTCATTATCTCTCAACAGAATCTCAAAATAGAATGTGAGTCAACAAGTCAAAATTCTCTTGGCTGAGAAGTACTTTCAATCTATCTTCTTTGAAACATTCCCTTTATTCCTCCTTTACATCAAATCCTGTGGCAGTCACCACTTCCCCCCATAAGTGTGTTCCATGTGTCAAAGCCACCACGGTTCCACTTACTAGTAGGAGTTTCTTACCCCTGGGAGGACCTTCATGTTGTGAAGAGCGTTCTGAGCTTCTAATGCAGCTTTTCGGGTGTAAAATGTAACAAAACAGCACCCTGCAATAAACAATACTTAATGAAATCAAACCAGTCCGTTGAAAGCAGATGATTTCCAAGAGCACTCCCTCCTCCAGGGATACACTGAAAGTCAAAAGCCAGGGCTGGGTTTATTCAAATAGGTGGGTGGGTGGGGAGAGGGGAGGGAGGGAGATGGAGAAAATCTAACAAGGAAGGAAAAAAAAAGATTTTCTACCATTTTCTTTACTGCTATCGTCACCTGGTTTTATTAAAATTCTTCTTTAGCTGCTCCTATAACTTCTCTGGGAAAGATGACCTTCCTTACAAAGGCCACAGAACCATGCCATTCCACCCACCCTCCCCGGAGCACTGAGGAGCGGGCGCCCGCCCTCCCCGGGGCGCCGAGGAACAGGCTCCCGCCCTCCCCGGGGCGCCGAGGGGCGGGCTGGGCGCGCAGACTCAGCCGCGCCCTCTTACAGCCTGTAGTCTACAGCTCTCGCTTTCTCAGGACAGGCCTTACACTGCAGCCAGTTTCTACCACACGCCCTAAACACAATTATCATTTACTAAATTATAAAATGACTTTAGAGCAAGGATCTCTTAGTATCCATTTTTTGGACTCCTGGTTCTCATCAAATGCAATTACATGTCCAACAGCACTTGACTGAGAAGACCCTGAGACTGTGCTCTGTACCTCTGCTGGGGACTGGAGGGCGCAAGTGTGTTTTGTAAATCTTAGGCCCATAGTCCCGTAAGATATGATATAGATTTCTTTTAAAATCACCCTGCAATTAAAATTTTAAATTACTGTATATTACATTGACAGTCATTTTCAGAAACTATAATACCTTTTATTTTTGGTTAACTATGCCACAAAGAGAAAATAATTCCTCAGCTCTAGACCTTCTGCTATTAAGCTGGTTTCAATCATGACAATCATGCTTGCTTACATCTGTACTATAGAAAAGCTTTCACAGAAAATTACTCTGAAATGGGTTATTTGGGAAAACAAGTGTATATCTCTGTGTGTCTAGGGGCAAAGCTAACACCTCATCTACTATCAGTCCTATAAACCCTCTCCTCTGCTGGGTATTTCTGGAGGCAGCTTGCCTTCCTTCCCCTGTTCACTTTGGGGCTATAACAAACAGGTGATTTACAAACAAACCCCTCCTAGTTGCTAAGCCACCCCAGAAGGCCTCTGTAACACTAACAAAAACCCACGAGTACCTAGACAGTCTTTCTCTCTTCACTTACCCTAGCTAAAATACTAAAAAACAACCTACATGGTTGGTTTACTTCAACTTTATTTCTGTCATTCCATTACCAAGATCAAATGAGACACTCACATGAGTCTGTCTCTTGAATTTACAGATCTTGAAAATGACTGCCCAAGATCCAACTTACAAATTATCCTTGTGATGTCACTCATGAGGATTTTATTTTATTGTTAAGCCATTAAACGTGTTTGGACTGGGAGATATAGCTGCAACAAAAAGACAGTCATATCCCCCCCAACACCACCGCCATGACCACAAGAGCATCCCGGCAATGAGACAGAGCATGCGCGTGACTGCAAATACACGTAAATTCCAAGCCCTTCCTTACCTTTGCTCTGTGGAGGGTTCTGGCTCCTGTCCCTCAGGACATTGATCTCATAGACAGCACCATACTGTTCAAACAGCTCCCTCAAGTCCTTCTCAGACCAGGTCCTTGGAACCTGGCCCACAAACATCTTGATAGCATCAAGATCCGGTTGATCTGGGTGGTCCAGGGTGCCGTTCATTTTCTTTGAGCTGTGTAAGATAAAACTTCTATTATGTATTCATGTTGTTTCTAAAAGAATCTTCTTTTCTTTAAAAGTCTCAACTACTTCCTGAAGAAGTAAGGGGAAAAAAACCTACTTCTTTTCACTACTCATATTCTATTTACCAGAGTTCCCCAGCCCTCCCTCACTATGCCACCCCTTCTGTCTGATCCCGAACTAAAGGCATCATTCTGATTAGGACACCCTGGGCTTTATCTAAGTAAATGAATGTCAGTCATTCCTTGTCTAACTAGAGAAGTCTCAGAAGAACTTAAGAGGTAAAGTTCCTAAAGAAAGCTTTAATCATTTTTAAGTAGAGCTAATAACACTTTATAAAATGTCCACAAAATCACAAAAGACTACTGCTTATGGGTAGGTTTCAGGATTCTCAATCTACACGATGATGGGTGAAAAGTTTTCTCTCAGTAGATGTCAGAACAGAAGCACAGGACTTCCAAGGCCTAAGAACCGACTAGAACATTAATCTTTGGTTGCTGCTGTCTCACGCATAATCCTGGTACTCTTGAGTGAGGCCCTCCAATCAAAACAAAATAAAACCTCTCAAACTTTCACAAATGATTGTTATATAAACAATGATGTCATCATTCTAGGGTCTTCTGTTTCTAAGTAATCCGATTTGCTGCTATTTCTCCAAGATTTTACTAGTTAATTCCCTTACCAACTCTAGCTGTTATAGTGTCCACAAATTCCTCCAGTTTGATCACACCAAATCTGTAATACCCCTACTTAAAGGCCTTCCTTCTGTCAGGCAGTGCACTCCCCTCGGTTCTGTCTGTCTGTCAAGAACCATGGGGGAAACTCCTACACTATTAAATGTTTCCACTCAGAATGAATCAAAGTCCTTCTACCACCTTTTCACAATCTTATTCTGAGTATTTATCCAAACTAGTAACAACTTAAATTCCAAATAGTTAGCATGTTTAACTTTTTTCAGTGTCTGCTAAATCCAGAAATTACATCATTATGTTCAAATATGTCTTTCTTTCTTTCACATATTCTAATGTTCAACCCCAAATAAAACACCACTTTTCTTTAAAAGAAAAACAGTGAGTTTTGTCACCACTGCTACCTTTTGACTAGCATTTGAAAATCCTTGAGAATGCTGAATCTAGTAGTTCATCCTCTAGTTCCTACATCTCTTGTAACTGAATACAGGGCTATTTTCATGTCTAGGTACTAAACATCAAAAACTGTAAGACAAACATCATATAAACCAATCCTGTTGCTTTGTCTATGAAGGTTCCCCATACTCTTCCCCAGGTTACCTAGTCAATTCCATCAAGACTCAAACAGCACTAAATTTCCAACTTGATTACAGGACTGAACACCTTTTAGCATGCTCTGGCTCCACCTACCTCTCCCAACAAGACTGAGAGCTCCTTGAGGGCAGACATCGCTTCACTTCGTATTCTTTTTTTTTTTTTTTCACTTCGTATTCTTATAGTCACACCTGGCACTGGTGCCTGGTTCAAAGTAATTACCCAGATGCAGGGTGGGAAGAATTTCTTGTTCTGAACAATTCCTCCATTTAAGCAACTAAACTTGATAAAAACCAACGCTGTGCACGAAGGGCAGGTATTCTCTCCTAAGACTGTTTGACTGTCACAGGGTCAACCTACTCCCCCACCCCCACCTTTTAAGCATTTTGGAATACACTGTTTTATTGGTTTTTCCCTTATTAATTTAAAACCCCGTTTGGCAAGTTGCTGCAAACATATAACATAGCTACTTCTAAACGCCTAACCCCAATGATCTAACAGAAATCATTTTATCATGAATTTTTTTAAAAGTCCTGTGACTAGTGAAAAAATGGGTATCACTTCCTACCACCCATGCTCCACAACTTTAATTACCAGTTCTAATATTTTATTAAAATGTTGCTAATTTTTCATCGTATTTCTATTCTAGGGAGGGTTAATATAGCACCCAAATAAACGGTGCTTAGAACATTTTGACTATAAAGAAGCAGACAGCTATTTCTGAAGAGGCAGGAGTGCATTAGTTTGTATTACGTTGGAGGCAACCACTCTCAGTCTGTCCCTTCCTTCTGTATTCATGTACCACTTCTAAATTTTCTACATCGCTTTTTAGCGCAAAAGCATAAATGTAGTCAATCTATATGATTTGTGCTTTATCCAAAAGTTCAGTGGAGACTCAGCATTCCAGACAAGTGCCTTTCCTTTTTCTCTTTACTCTCCAAGTCCCTCTCATTCCTTCATGTCCACCTACTGCCTGAATCACCCTGTCCCCGGAGTATACCTATTCGAGAACCAGAAGACTCCCCCAAGAACTGGAGCAATCTTTAAACTTAACCATTAGAAACTTTTACAGGAATCACACTCCATAATTTTACAGATGGCTAACTGAATATTAAAAAGATATGCAAAATGCAAGCCTTTACCTCATTATTTTGTTTTTCTATGACATTATCTTATTGTATTTTACAGGCTGGGTGGAGGGAGGGATGGGACATGGTCCTTCACCAGTTTGAGAAGCACTTCTAGAGCACAGCAAATGATCAGGCCACACTCAAGATGCAGTGGACATCATTCAACTGGAGTACTCACTGACTGATTTCTTCCTCCAATTACTACTGAGCTCTTCTTTATACAGTGCAAGCACTGTGTTAGATGTGGTAGGGTAGTGGTGCTTCAGTCGCTAAGTCGTGTCCGACTCTTGCAACCCCATGGACTGGGAACCTACCAGACTCCTCCGTCCATGGGATTCTCCAGGCAAGAACACTGGAGTGGGTTGCCATTTCCTTCTCCAGGGCATCTTTCCGACCCAGGGATCGAACCCAGGTCTCCTGCACTGCAGGAAGATTCTTTACTGACTGAGCTACAAGGGAAGCTCAAGATGTGGTATGCATCAGTGAATAAGGAAAACATGGGGTCTTTCTTTGGAGCACATGAAGATACAATTAGAAATATAAGTGCCAATATCAGCTAGAGAAAAAAAAAAGAGAAAAGCAACCACATGTGTATGTAGTAAGCAGTCACAAACTTCCTCATCAACTGTTACTGTGTCTGAAAACATGATCAACAATGCTCTTCCGTTCTCAACCTTCCACACATACTTCTGGTATGCACCTTGTCCTCAAGAAGTAACCACTACATAAAAAAGTCACCTGGGGACAAGACTACCAGTGTGACACGTCAAGGATCCCATAGTATCCAGGTATGGCATTTCCTCTGCCCATCATTAAATACATTCTCAAACTTGTGTCTCATCTGCCCATTGATGGAGAGCTCCTCAGAGTCAGTGATTATAAATTAAACATATTTATTACATTCATTCAGGAATCAATGAGTTCAACAAACCCCCTGGAGAAGTACCTATACCATCGCTGTCATTCCTAAGAGGCAGGTCCATGGAAACTCCTCCTCATCTTCTGAGGAAGTGCTACCCATCAGTGGAGTGCTGCCTGGGGAGGGGGGTGGGAGAGAGGAAAAGCAGGCCTGCAGCAGGAGAAGAAGGGAGGCGAGAAGGCAGCCAGTGTTTCAGCAAAGAGGCATGGTATCCACTTCTTTCTATGTTTCTGGCTCTGGCAGCAACTGGCGAAGTCATTAAGAATGAGAAACTAGGAGGGATCAGGACAAGAGGCTGTGTTGTCTACCTGATTCCTGATGGAACCCGCCACAGGAAAGGGGAACAACCAATTTGGAAGAGACAGGGGCAGGGAAACGAAGAGTTATATCGTCAAAGTACACTTCCATTCAAAACTCTTAACCCCTGTCTTCACCTTTTCCTATCAAAACTTCCCAGCTCCAGGCCCAGCTCAGAGGGCAGAGTTAATGTTCTATTCTACTTTTTTTTCCATCCCTTGGCCCCCATGACTAGACCAGGAGGTGGATCTTAACTCAACAAGATGATGCAATGGCTGTCTAGAAAGCTAAGACTGTGACCTATGCTTAAAACAGAAAGATTGGCCTGGCTAATCAAGACCTTCTATAGCTACCCTGAGCAAGACAACAGCCACTAGCCACATGTTACTATTTAAATTTAAAAATTCAGTTTCTCAATTTGCACTAGCCACATATGACTAGTGTCGACTACACAGGATATCAGAGACAGAAGATTTTTTTTTAAATTTTTTGGGGGACATGCCATGCGGCTTGCAGGATCTTAGTTCCCTGACCAGGGATTGAACCCAGGGACTCAGGAGTGAAAGCCTGGAGTCCTAAGTACTGGACCAGCAAGGACTACTCAGAAGAACATTTCTAACATCACGGGAAGTTCTACTGCCCAGGACTGCTCTACAGAACCTAGAACCCACCGACAAACAGGCAGTCGGTGATGAAGGTGCAAGAGGAAAAGCTGCAACTCAGCATAGCTTTAGCTAAGCTAAGATGAAAGGGTGGTGGCAAGAGATAATGGGAGTCAACAATACAGCTGAAGCTTGAAAACATTAAGGTAAGTAAAAGAAGTCAATCACAAAAAGTGACATATTGTGTGATTCTACATCTGTGAAACGAATAGGCAAGCCCATGGAGACAGAAAGTAGGTTAGTGGTTGCCTGGGAATGGGAATTAGAGGTGGGGAGAAAGGGAGGGAATGATCACTAAAGAGGACAGGATTTCTTTTGGAGGTGATGAAAATGCTCTTATTAGTGGTAATAATCACAGAACTTTATGGATATAGCAAAAAACAAATTTAAAAATCACTGATACTGTGCGCTTTAAAAGGGTAAACTTTGTGTTGTGTTACTTATATGGGGGCGGGGGGGAGGGCAGTGTCAAGACATCCTGGAAGGGCAATGGCAAAGCCAAGTCATGCTGCAACCAAATCTATCCAGTAGGTGAACAGCAGAAGCACATGCAGAAAGCTGAATGTGTGCCCTGGGTCAAAAAGCTGGAGTTTTCGAGTCCTTGAGCGGTAGAGTTCCTGATTATATGATAGTCCAGCCCACTGTGTCGTTACAGGAAAAGCCTTTCACATATACTAGCTTGAGTGGAATCTGTTCCTTGTAACCAAACAAGCTGGCAAATACTACCTTCACAACTGTTAAAAAATCATCTCCAAAATCTTTAATTACTGTTTTTTCCCTCTCCCCTTATTACCTGTTGACCTCCATTTGTTCACCACATAAACAGAAACTTTCACATGCTTACCCATCCCTCTACCTCCCCAGCAGGCATAAACACCTGGCTGCATCCCAACCTCCAGGCACCACCGACTCCGACCTGGTCCTCCGGTTCACAACGGGCACAAACATCGGGTTGGAGAGGACCCGGCGACGCTGGCCTAAGCTGCTTGCCAGCTGCTCTCTAGGGGAACGAGACTAGATACACAGAACTCAAGGGACATCCAGGGTACAGTCATAAAGATCAGAGAAACACATCAGTGCCCCCTTAAACAACAGAGAAGCTAAGAGGTCAGGGCTGAGATATGACCCCAGCCTAGAGAACACCTCTGTCCCAGGGCCCAAGCCAAGTGCTCGTCAGCTTCCCCTGTTGCTGTATTATACAGAGTGAGTATCTGCCACACCTGTTACCATAAACAAGAAAGGGAGCTAGGGAGCGGGTCCCTCAGCCCTTCTACAGCTCCTCCAGCAATTTTTGTTTGTTATAATTTGAAATTTTGGAACAGATACACTGCTAGGTCGTATTCCCAGGCAGTATCACTTCAGAGAGAAAACTAGTGATATCAAGTCTTCTGCTAGAGCAATATGAGTGAAAAGAAGGGTTGAGAATCCAAGAGGTGGGACTTCCCTGCTGGTCTAGCGGCTAAGACTCCGAGGTTCCTATGCAGGGGGCCTGGGTTTGATCCCTGACCCAGGAACTAGAGCCCACATGCTGCAACTGAAGGTTCACATGCTGCATCAAAGCCTGAAGATCCTTCGTGCCACAACTAAGACCTGGTGCAGTCAAATAAATAAATATTAAAAAAAGAGAGAGAGAATCCAAGAGGTGACAAGCACCCACCATTCTCTAGAACTTTCTTCCCATTCTGTGGCTTGGGTGTGTGGTGCCCCTGGGAGTGGGCCAGAGGACTTGCAGTCGTGAGAAGAGCTGATGGCAACTGCTTAATGACACCTGAGGAAGCCAAGTCCAGCAGGCAGAAAATAAAGAGGCACCATCAAACTTGCATTTTAGGCCCAAGGTTGATACTAACTGTCCTCAGTCAAGTCAGTCATAGCCTCTCTCAGCTGGGTTTCTCATCTGTAAAATAGGGGCCATAGCCTATGCCCAATTAACCTCACAAACTTTTTGTGAAGATGGATGATTAAAACAAAAGCAAATGCTCTTGGAAAAAAATAGTAATAGAATAGAGTACTCCCTGGTTACTTCTCCTCAGAATGGGCACTGTACTTATTCCGTTAGTTTTCATACCTCAGTGTATATAACCCACATGGGACACCAATAAAACAGACCCCTGAGCCCATTCTAGCAGGAGAGTTACTGGGCATGTGTGGAGAACCTGCATTTTTAAGTCCAAGTGCCTTTCACATAGTGGTCCATGACCCAAATTTCATGGGCTACTGAATTAGGCCAACCTAGTAAAAGATGAGAAAACAGGCTGAGGAAAAATATTGTATCGAACCACTAGGCAATGGTAATGCATAGACAGAAAGTGTTACAATGAAAGACAATTCAGGCCTAACTCTAGGGATCATCTATCCAGTATGTGGGAATATTTTTATTACAATTTTTTATGATGGCATTCACTGTGATTTCACCTATAATCTACTGCTAAGGTTTTATTTTAGCAGTAAAGAGAACTCTCATAAAAAGACACTTCTAAATTACCATTATTTTGGAGACTACAGAGAAGGTACAGGATCCATTTCAAATGAGCAAGCCAACTCTGTTTGAGGGCCCCAAAACTATTCCACAAAGAACCACTGAGAATCTGCTATCACCACGCTTGTTACACCGAATCCCAAGGCAAACTGATCTGCACACAGAGGCCTAATGTCAAAGACTTGCACTACCCCCTGTGATCTAGGGAGTATTCTATATTCTACCATTTTCTATTCTTGGCTTTGAATGACTTAAGTCTCTTTCACTTAGGTTCCAAGGTACTCTGAAGCCTGGTTAAAGTAACTGAAATCAAGGATTAGAAGTGTGTTCTTTAATACATACCCCAGAATTCAGGCTCCCTACAGGTACAACTCAGAGCCAGATTGGCATTTTAGTTGCATAAAACGGTGAACAATAACGCACACTGATTAGGCTTCTCACTTTTTACGTTCAAAATTTATTTAGGCAATTTGCCAATCAAGATTAATTCAGTTTGCCCCCCTTGGGGTGGGGCACATCTGATGTCCCCAAAAATCACATATTGTATTGCATTTTCAATTAGTTGGGGGGACAGGGAGGGTCAAGAGTCAGGGTTAGTTTACACATCAATACAGTGTTCTGTATACACTGCTGAATACACCCTAGCTACGTAAGTCTGTGATATGAGTCTAAAAATTTGATCATTAGAAATAAAACATACAAATAAATAAATAGCTTCCCGAAAGATTATCTGAAGTTGTATACCCAACCCAAAGCAATAAATGTAAGGTTTAAAAAAATACCTTAGAATCTATCAGATAACACTACGCTAAAGGAATCAGAGCCCAGCACACCTGAGCTGATGTTGAGCTGGTCATGTATCAAATGCATCCTTATGTACAAAACTTAGTCACAGCTACAGGAAGTCAGCAGTAATGAGAGAGAATCAGACTGCAATAGAAAATAACTACAGTGTGGACTTTGGCTTCCTCACCCCATTTTTCTTCTTCCCTCTTTTAAGGAAAGGGACTCGTTTTATCAAGTAACAAAGAAAACAGCCAAAGTGCTCTACTTATGATAAAAATTAGACAACAAGAATACTTACACGGGACTGGAATTCAAAGAGCAATGATCCACCATCATTTCTGGAAGGAAATCCAACTTAAACGCAGCCATCACCTCACTCTCCCCTTCAGAAGCCAATGATATTAACTTGCTGCACTTGTCTGATCCACAAATACACACAGCTTTGGCTTCCTGGGCCCCACAAAAGACACAAAGTGGAAAAAGGAGCTCAGGGAGGCCAGTGGTGAGTGCCACAGAAGCAGGCGGGGCTGGGGAAGGGGCAGGGGGCGCGGGATTAGCCCGGGACGTGCGCTGTGGAGGGCGGCTCAGCCCCGCACACAATGGAAGTGCTGATGCCGGGCTGGTTCTGTGCGATTTTCCCTGGCGAAGCAGTACTAAGTGCACTGTCAGATAAATAGAGTGTCAGACCCATGAAGAGAGCAGCGGCTGACAGAGCAGAAGAAACACAAACTTGCTTCACATCTTCCAAACTCCTCCCTGCCCATCAGTTTCGGAGGAACCCCCCAAAGCGGGAAACTACCTGGAGCAAAAGAAAGGGGTCGGGGGGAGGGTCACGTCATGTAGTCGGAAAATGTTTTTAGAAAGAACTGAGTTGTTAGCCTTGGTCTGAACTTATTTTCCATATGCCAAAGACAGCAATGAACGCACTGTTTGGGTTTCAAACTAACCTCAGACGAGTCATTTAAGGAGGAATGGTTCAGACCATCCATTAGAAGCAGGCCAGAGGCAAGGTGGCTGAAAAACCGGCCACCAGAAACATATTGCTCTTATATTACCACCTGCACTGGACCAACTTTGCTTTCTTGATGGCCTTTATCGCGGTGAAGGGCTTTAAAAATTGCTGTTGCAGTGGCATTCATTTAGGGAGCACAAGGCAAAACAACTTCAGTAACTCTGCATCTTAATTTGCCAGAAAATTTAAAAGACAAAAAATAAAAATAGTACATTCCGCCTCTTGACAGAGTACTAAGAAACACTGTTTATTCAGTATGAAGTGACTTAGCAGTAGCAGAGAAACAAAAAACAAAAGAAAAACAAACAAAAGCCACCACAGTGATAATAATGAAAAAAAAATAAACACTTAAAGAAGAGAGGAATGTAGACAAAGTCTCTTCACAGTCTGCCCTCTTTTAAACTGTTCCTAAAACCAAGATTAATGAATGCGCACATAAAAATTCTATTATGGGTGAGCAGCAGAGATAGATATACTTAGCAGTCAAGGCAGATGTGGTACTCTCATTCTCAATTTAGCTCCACATCCCTCCAAACAACAAATGGTGGCATTTCAATATTTAGGCAGTGACTCTAAAACTATCTCTGAAGGCTCCCAAATTTCACAGGACTTCTTTCCATTTTTACCATTAGGGTTGCCTTACCTCAAAGGTTTCACTTCACTCAAGCTCAGATCACAATACAGGGAACTTTGGGAAAAAAAAGAAGTTACGTAAAGAGGTAAACAAATGAGCTAAAGATACAGAATGACGTTAAAACAGAAAACAAGGAAAGGCAGTTATGTCGCGGCACAGGTCTGAATGTTCTAGTCTGTCTAGCAATGGCTGACACCTGTCTGCATCTAACGGAGAAAGGCAGAAACTGTGTCTTCTGTCCAATATCCAGACATAACCACCCAAAATTTACAACTAAAATAGCAGGTAACTGCTTCTTCCGTCTCGTCAGAGACCCTGGCCCATGCGATCCCCTGTAGAGACAGCAGGGACAGGAGCTCTCTGCCACCCTATTACAAGAGGAAGCAGAGAGAGGCTGCCAGAGAGGAGACTGCAAGGGGCACCCAGGACAGAGTGCACCGAGCCCCGACTGTCAGAGAGAAAGGGGACGGCGACCCCAGCGGGGGCTGGCTGAGCGACTGGCCAGTCTGGTCCTTGTTCGTGAGCGCTGGGGCCGACCACACGCCTCTTCCTGTAGGGAAGCACCTGACCAAGGAGTAACTGTGTGAGGTCGGCTAACAACCAAGTTAGATTTTCTAGTTCAAGGGTTTCTTTAAAAATGAATCAAGTTTTCAGAAAGTCCACTGGTTGCTATGCTTTTATTATTCACCAAAAATGCATGACTCCTAACTCCATCTCTATTTTAATCAGAATCACAACTATAACGAGAGTACTGCTCGGTGTATGAAAGGATGTGTACTCCTTACAGTAATTTTTACTAAGTCAAAGGTTGTTATGTTTTAAAATTCATTTTATGATGGATAAGGCTGCAATGTTTTAAAAACCTACAAGGTGGAAATGTTATTACATGGGGGGAGGGGGGATTCTCTTTAAGCAGGTCACAAGAATTATCTTGGTATAATTAAATTCAACATGCTTGTGGGAAAAGAAAGAACAGAAATTAATCACAAGTCACTCCATTTTAGAAAAGGGTTACAAAGTGACGATAAAAACAATTATGGAAATACAAAAATGCAGCTGTTAGAGGGAAATTAAAAAGGAGAATTAAAAGTTATTCACAGCACACTATCCGTAAGCAGTTGTTTAAAAGTTCTTAATCAGAAACACAGTCTAGGACTAAAATCCAGGGTCCACTGCAACAGAAGGCCCTAACCTTCCCTCAACCTCCCTTTAACCACATGTCTGTGAATTTACACTCCTGGTTTCCTCTTCGTCCCCTAGTTGGCTGTCTCAGTTTTCTTTGCCTTGAATATTCTCTTTTTTCCCAAGGGCAGTAATTCAAAGCTTGATTATGTGAGGGTAGGAACAATCAGTCTGTTCCCACAGTAAGAACCCAAATCATTAAAAATGATCAGAGGATAAGATACTGGGGCTTTCCCAGGTGGCTCAGTGGTAAAGAATCCACCTGCCAACGCAGGAGACACGGGTAGATGTGATTTCGATCCCTGGGTTGGGAAGATCCCCTGGAGAAGGCAATGTCAACCCACCCCACTATTCCTGCCTGGAGAATCCCATGGACAGAGGAGCCTGGCGGGCTACAGTCCATGGGGTCGTGGAGTCGGACACAGCGCACACACACATCATCTCTCCTAGAAAACCTTCCTGAATCCCTTAGGTGCCCTGCCCTGCGTTCCTATAAAACCCTGTGGATACTACCAGAGGATACGGGACACCTCAAAAGAGCGGCACACCCTGCATTGAGAGTATCAGAAGGGAATAAACAGCTTCAAAGCTGGATTAGAAAACAGAAATGCTAGAGTCACAGCATGTGATTTGTCAAAGCAAAGAGCAAAGTACAGTTAAGCGAAAAAGCCCACGTGGAACGTGCAAATGTCAGGCTGTCGATCTTGACTGATGTAACCAGGGAGTTCAATGACAGGTGAAGGGATTTTATACTTCCATCTCAATAATCTAAATGTGTTTTAAAAGACAAAAATGTGAAGTCTGGTTATATGAGCATAGAGAAAATGAGAACTTACTACTAAATTATAAAAGAGAGCCTATGTCATTAAAAAACTCCATCATTAGTCTATTTAAGGAAAAGTGCAAAAATCCAGGGAAAAGTCATAACCTAACACAGTGAAGTGGACTGGGTATCCCCTCAGAAGCAACGAACTGATACTACTTGGAAACAGCCAACTAGAACAACTTGAAATTTAGCCTAAAATCTTTCTGGACTTGAATCTCATTTCTAAAGTTTAGTACCTCTAATATCATTAGTGGGTCTCCTAATACTCCCAAGATAGTACTTTGCATATGCAAAAATACACAGACCTAAATTGCTAATTATCTCTGTGACACGTCCCTTTGTGGGAGACTTTCTGCAAACATGTGAGAGTTGAGCATATCTTAAAACAGAAAACCTTTGTTGAGTTTCCATGAGAGTCTAGACAATGAAAAAATTCTGAAGAGAGGGATGGGGGGGGGTTAAAGAAGGAATAGAAGTATCATTTTTTAAAAAAAAGTTCTATTCCAAATCTAAAATCACAGTAAGACCAAAAGCACTAAGTTTCATAACTGTTATATCTAAGACTGTTTGCCTGTAAAATTATTATGTGTATTATGGTACACTAAAAAGACAGGACAAGACTGAAGGGAGGAAAAGTTACCTTTTTTGAAATCTAAAAGTTTTCCATTTCCTCTCCCTATCTTTAATCACCTATCTCCTCCCCAATCAGTATCAAAGTCCGAGCAGAAAGACATTCTTCTATGCTTAGTTCTCTCAGCAAAAGTGTAAGCTCAGAAACTTCCATGGAGTTTCTGGGACAAACCTGACCAAATAAATCATCCTGTCAAACTGACCACCCTTCAAATCAGGTCATATTTTCAGGTCCCCAACTAGTTCTGGAATTTAAGTTTAACTGTTTTGATAACAATATACTGTAAGTTGAAGCTTTATTTAGGTTCCAGTGCTGATTTAAAAACCAGTATGTTGAACAAATTCTGGTTCCAAGAGGGTCCTATCATCTTTGAAATTGACTAAGTTCTATCCTCATCTTTGTTCTAGTTCACTTAGGGTCTCCCAATAAGCCACCATGGCTTAGACGGTAAAGCCGTGGCTCAGACGGTAAAGCGTCTGTCCACAACGCAGAAGACCCAGGTTCAATCTCTCGGTCAGGAAGATCCCCTGGAGAAAGAAATGGCAACCCACTCCAGTACTCTTCCCTGGAAAATTTCATGGACAGAGGAGTCTGGTAGGTTACAGTCCATGGGATCGCAGAGAGTCAGACACGACTGAGCGACTTCACTTTTTCACTTTTTAGGGTCTTCCAACTATGAGGTGACTCGGATGGTAAGGAATCTGCCTGCAACACAGGAGATCCAGGTTCCATCTCTGGGTCGAGAAGATCCCCTGGAGATGGGAATGGCAATCCACTCTAGTATTCTTGCTGGAGAATTCCACGGACAGAGGAGCCTGGCAGGTTACAGCTGATGAGGCTGCAAAGACTCGGACACAACTGAGCAACTAATCGTTTTCCAACTATGAAGTAGAAAGGGGAAAGGAAGCCAGCCAGGCAGCTGTTGTGTGTAGATATACACACATATACATACATGCCCTCCCCTTCTCCCCACTCCTTCTCCACTCCCCTGCCCAGCTCCAACTATTTGAACTAGGCAGCAGCTAGTTCAGATGGGAGATAACCTTACCTTGGTAAACAGCTAAGGAGAAAGTTGGGAAGGAGGAAAAAAAAAATCTAGCCTCCCAGGAATAGGAAATTTAATCCCAAAATGTAGAAAAAAGCCATCACCTTTCTGAAGGCAATCTTTTCACATCTGCAAAACAGGCCTCATGCAAGAAGGAAGGTTAAAAGGATAACCACAGAGCACAACCATCCAGCAGTTAGCCCATACCTGTAGCTTTCCACCTCCCTCTCTGGACTAGTGTCTTCACTCTAAAAACCAAGGAAAGAAAAATAAGTGGACCATGCCTATACTTCATATAACTCCAGATACATAGCTTCTGGTCAAACAAAAGCCCCTTTGTCACCGAGACTGAAGATAAACAAACTCTCCCTCTCCCCATTTTAAAGTACACAATACAAAATTACATTAATGCCTCAAAGTTAGTTTAAGAACACCAGCAAGTTAAAAAAAGGAGAACTAAAATACTCAAAGGTTTATTAACAAGATGCTTACCCAAAAATGTCACAATGAACAGCAAATCAATGACAAGAATTTATGAGACTGAACTACAGCACATCGAGGTCACCAAAACAATCATTTTTAGCATCTGCTCTTGGGTGGGAAACTACCATAAAGCTAAAGGCTGTATAATCCTTTCAGCAGTTAAAAGTGAAAGTCGCTCAGTCCTGTCGGACTCTTCCTGACCCCAGGGAATATACAGTCCAGGGAATCCTCCAGGCCGGAATACTGGAGTGGGCAGCCTTTCCCTTCTCCAGGGGATCTTCCCAACCCAGGGACTGAACCCAGGTCTCTCGCATAGCGGGCGAATTCTTTACCAGCTGAGCCAGAAAGGTAAGCCCTGAGCAGTTAAAGATCGTATTATTAATGTGAAGAAGCCATGCTATTTCCCCAAAGCAATCGTCCTAAATAGGCTGGTCCTAGGTATAAAACTCTTCAAAAGCAACCCGCAGTTCCCGCCTTGTAAACGAATACTGATGGCCCCAGGACGGTGGTGAACCACTGAAACAAACAAACAAAAAAATCAGAAGATGGGGAAGTTAACTGAAGGTAAAAGCAAACAGAGGAACCAAAACACTGATCTATTTCATTTTTAAACACATTGAACAATCTTTCAAGTGAAGACCGATGCTATAAAAGTTGCCCAAGTTCCTACAGAAGCCCATCTACAGCTCCTGCCAGCTGCACCCCTGTCTGGCCCTGGCTGCCGACAGAGAACTGCAGGAAGTCACCGAGTCTGCACTGGGAAGTGTTAACAATTCTGAGAGACAAAGCCGGAACCAGAACTCACCAGCAGACACTGCACTCTACCGACCCTCTTTGAACACAGAGACATTTCTTGACTGGCATAAAATGGGTGCATGAATACTCAACTGACGCTTCATACAGACTTAACCAGTCTCCAATTTTGCTAATGAGTAATGACGCTTCCAACCATTTTAATGCAAAGTTTACACTATGACACACACACACACACTAAAAGCACTCTCTTGGACCTGCCTACATCATCAGCAGTTATTAAGAGGAAAGGAACTTACTATTTCTAAGTTCATAACACCTCATTCAATCCTATATAATTATGGCCATTCCAAGGTGGGGACTACTCTAGGAATTCAGAGGCTAAAATGATCTACTGAATACATGAAGAATTCTAATTTCAGAGCCCCCAGTCTCTCTCTCTTGAGAAATGTACCCATCCAGGCTGCACAAACTTGTATAGGGACAGTGTGTCTTGAGCGTGCTCTGGAGTGCTTGTTAAGACAGCAGGAAAAAAAAAAAAAAAAAGACAGCAGAGAACAAGTTAAATGTCTACTTGTTAGTTTTATTCTGGAAGATATCAAGGGCAAATAAAAGACCAAGGAGCCATGTTTCCCAGTATATTGCACGGAAAAGCTAAGAAGCACTACTGTGTGTGACCCTGTGAGTCCAGACTCACACTGCATGCTGGCTGGGGAACCTCCAGGATACGAGAGCAAAACGCAGGCTGGGGTTGTTAAGGAGGAGCAATTATATTAAAGTAGGAGGGACACACAGCAAGGTCCCAGAGAAAACGGCAGCCCTGCGGGGACTAAGAACACCCTAGTTGCATAGCAGAGAAAAAGAAAACGGAATTATTCATTTAAAACACACACACACAAAAAAAAAACACACACACACATAAGTAGATTAATCATCCTACTAAGTCACCCAAAGACTTTTTAAAGAAAACTTAGGCAGACCAAAGAAAGGACAGGCTGTCTTCCTCCACACAGGCCCTAGTCACTTGAAGGAGGACAGTGGGAAGATTAATACACAAGAAGGTGTTTTCTTTAAAAACCTTTGTCATTCCAGTTTTACTTTTCTCACATTCGGTTGCCTTGTCTGTGAAAAAAAAAAAAACAAAAAACAGAAACGCTCTGGGGAGAGAGGAAAGCTACATGGAAATTAAAAGCTTTAGGTTTGAGGGATTTTTTTTAACTGACACTTTTTCTTTCTTCCTTTGAGTATTTATGTACTTATCTGGCTGTGCTGGGTCTTAGTTGTGGCATGTGGAATCTAGTTTTTCCCGACCAGGGATTGAACTCGGGCCCCTGCACTGGGAGCATGGAGTCCTGGCCACTGGACCACCAGAAAAGTCCCTAGGTTTGAATTTTCTACATCTTTCATTTCCATAGGGAACCAAACAAAATGCATTGCAAGCTGTGAGGAAGCCTGAACTACCCTTGTTCTATACTTCCCTGGGGCTCCACAAAGTCTGTTTCTATTAACATCATCTTCATGCTCTTAACCACCATGTGTGGAGGCACAGAAGTGGTTTCAAAGATGAGTAAAAACGAGGAGTTAGGGAGAAAAGGGGCACCAAACAGGTGGGTGGGGTTGGGGTGAGGGGCGACAGACACGGATGGGGCAAGGCGGCCCCGAGGATGCGAGCAGGACCGTCTGCTTGTGACGGTCAGACGGTCAGAGCACAGCGGCTCCAGAACTACAGCCGTGCCTTGCACGTCGGTGGTGCCGAGCTCTCTGAAAGGCAAAGTACTTACCCCACAACACACAACCTGGAAAGAATTTATATTTGGCTTTGGAATATATCTTGGAACTTTTATATGATCTTGACATGTTTCACGGATGCAAGAGTGAATGAACAGTATCTCCTCTCACAAGGAGATCTGATAGGAAAGGTCTCAGATCTCCTACACACCTCCCATGCTGTAGGCAAGGTAATGAACCTTATTTCTCAGAGTTTTCTGCTGGCCTGTATGTTGAATAACAAAACACAGTCCTTCAAAGGAAGATAGAGTCAACTGACTCAATCACCACCAACAGCTCACACATCGTGTGCACGGACGCGAACTCCAGATACAGAGGCTGGTAACAGGCACAGCGATGCTCAGACCTACATGGGGCCTAAAGCTATGACTCCAGCCTCGTCAGCGTGACTCACTGACTAACCACTGTTAGCAAGTGTTCTTTACAATACCTGGACATTATTAATGTGTTAATAATAAAGCAGGGAGCTAAAGAAGAACGGAACAATGATCCAGATGAGAGGTTTTTGAAATGTTTTTAAATGAAGTGCTTGTCCCATAAACATAAAGGTGAAGCTGTTCAGGTGGAAGACAGACAGAGGCAAGGCAGATCCTACCTGTTTGCCTATTCTGGCCCTCACGGTACCCCTAGGTCTCCTGGCAAATTTGAAAGCAGGCCTGGATAATTCAAAACAACAGATAATTCACCAATTTTATGTCCAGCTTTGAGATGAATAGTTTCTTGAACAGATTTTTCTCTTTGAATCTAACAGGTTATCACAAATTAAGGCATTTAAGATGCCATCAATGGTATTAAGTGTGTGCATCCTCAAACAGATGGGATCTATATTTAAAACCTGTACACCAAAAAGCAGGGGAAAATGTCCAGTCATTTACAAGAGGCTGCAATTACAAAAGTTAACATGTTGTGGGTATTTACTGTACACCATGTGGTGCTTTTGGTTCTTTAAATACTTAATCCTCCTGCCTATTCTATCTCCACTTACAGACAAGACGAGGCACAAAGAAATGAAGTAACGCTCAAGACCACAGGAATCTAGGCAATGAAGGAGCTGGACGGAATATAAAGATAGGCAGTTGGACCCTTGATTGAAAGCCTGACAGATACACTGAAGCACATCACAAATTTTCTTCTCCAAGTCCCATCTTTTCCAGAACCTCTCCTTCACTCCAGTAAGTGGAAGTCTGGGTCCTGCAGAACATCAGATTAAAAGTTGTCTATAAGGAAGATCCTGTACACAAACCACAGAAAAGACTGCTTAAATGCTGCGCTGCATAAAGCCAAATCTGACCATTTTTCTAAGGCAAATCTTCTAAGTAGGTAAATGTCCAAAATCTCAATGGTCCTGAAAGATTTGACTGGGGCTAGTGAAAACTTCCTGTTACTCAGGAGACATGTGACTCTGATCAAGTTCATTAACATCTCTTAACGGTCAGTTTCCTCACCTGTAAAAGAGGACTTAACTATATGCCCCCCTCAAAAGAAACCAAATGGATGCCCAGAATATAACCAAGTCACTGTACAAATCTCTAACTGGAAGAGGAAACAAATAGGAATGACTTACGAAAACTGTGCTCCTTTAAAAAACGTTTGTTACTTTTAAGACTGCGTGCAATGCACTCATGTCTTTCTTTCTCCTCCCGTTATGTGGCTGGTTCAGTAAGAAGGCTGGGCTTACTGCTTTGGAAAACTGCATGTTCTTCCACTCCCATACCCTAGAAAGCCAAATAACCAGATAAAAGGATCAACTCTGGAAGCTGTCCTACCTAACCAAGCTCTTCCTGATGCAAAACTCCACCAGGGATTAGTGCTAAATCCAGCGGGGTTTGCCTGGATTGGCCGCTCTATCTGTTTTCCTCAGGAACCTGTAGCAGGGGAATGGCAGTTGCCACCAGATCCTAATCCAGGATCCTGAACACACATATCACAGCTAATAGTGAGCAGAATCTATCTCAATGATCTGAGCATTCAATGAAAAAAAATGTGTAAAAGAACTCAGCAACAAATAGATGGACCCAAGACTGAGAAACTATTTAACCATTAACTGTTTTGCTCATCTGTAAAATAGAGGTGATTAGGTAACTTAAACAGATGCACTGAAACACCAAATAAATCCCCCTGTCACTCTCCTCATTCCCAGAGCATCTCCTTCCACAAAGTAAACTGTTTCATGTTAAACAGCTTGGGTCCTGCACTATCTCAGGCCTAGTTCTGACTTGTCTTGGTCAGCAGGGATAAAACTTGACACTTTCTCTGTGGGGTGTATAAAAACCATTTCCCCGCCTTATGACACTTGCTCTGTGGCTACTATTTCCATGATTCAGACTCGGTTTGGGGCTTCTGATTCTTTACTGACTGAGTCATCTATGTGTGTCCTCTCCTTGACCCTAGGAGAGAAGTTTATAAACAGATCTCAACCTCATCTCCTTCACCACTGGCCAGTATGCTCATCTTTTCTTTAGAAACAACTTTTCTCCAGCTTGAAAAAAAAAGAAAAAATTAAAAAAACTACATGCATGGGGACTTTCCAATGCATAGGGGTGTGGGTTCAATCCCTGGTCAGGAAACAAAGATCCCACATGCTGTGAGGTACAGCAGGGTCACACAAAACCAAGAATTTACCATCTAACCATTTCTGAGTATACAGTTCAGGAGTGTTAACACTGTTATGCAATATAGCAACACTTAAAAAAAAAAGTGATAAACATTTTCTTGTGAGCAGCCTATATTTAAGAATTAAGAGTCAGAAGTGGTCTAAAGCCTGACTGCCAACATCATCTGTATGTAGAAATCAATAAATATAACACCTATCTGACAAAGCCAACGTAATGATCAAGTCGTCTGAAACTTGTTACAAAAAAGTGGTCCACAAAATAGAACGGGGCCAAAAAAAAAAAAAAAAGTCTGAATGGTGGTGAGCTGGGCTTTGTTCTATCTTGCCCTGATCTGCCAGCTCATCTCCTGTTGAGTCACATGATCTTTCCACATGATTACATACACATGGAAACAAGAGTTCACCTCCATTCCATTTTGGAGGTGCTCTGATGAGGCAGACAGGAAATGCAAAATACATTAAAAAAAAAAAAAAAACTCTTCATACTTCCTCCCCAAATACCTCTATCTCTAAGTAATTCTCAAATCCCCATGAGTACTCGCTCTCCCCTCCCCATCCAGCTCTCTGTTTGGGGAGGGTGGGGGCAGTGAATAAGAGTCTCATTCTGCCTTCAGCTCCTCCTGTCTCCTTGGCAGCACTGTCAGTCCCGGCCAACAAAACTGCCTGATGGAGCGGCAGCAACTCACATGTGGTGGCCAAGCTTCCATGCAGCCTCCTCTAGGCAGAACTGCTAACTCTTCCATGTGTCTTTTTAGTTTGAACCCAAGGCTCCAGTGATACAATGTTAAATACTTCCCTGCTGGCTTCCTCACCATCTGAGCCACCATGGAAGCCCCAAGTGGCTTCCACCTCCAAAGACCCAGCAGTCAGAGGCAGCACAGGGTCCCTGCCGCGTGTGAGAAGTGGGGGCACCGAGGAGAGAGGGCCTCGGGGACTGCGCCACTGCCGGAGCACCTGGTCCCAGGGCTCAGCCATTCTCCTCTCCGGAAGGCTCACGTATCCTCTGCTGAAGTCTGGCGTGTTCAGAGAGCACCAGTCCCGCCTTAGTTTCACTGCCCTGCCATAAGGCCAAATCTGTCTCATCCAGTGAGTCACACTGCTCCTCCCTCCAACTGCATTTTGATTTCAGCCCACTGGTGCAGCTCATGAGGGCTGTGCCATATGTTAGTACCATGTAGGCAGAATGTGACTAATTTTTTTTTCCCTAAAACACTGTCAAGAGTTACTTTTAAAATTACCTTATAATCTTGATGTCTCTGAAGAGTCATTTCTGTAATACACAACCTTCTGGAAATGACTTTATAATTATTCTTCTGAGTGCTCAAAAGAGATTCTTCAGCATTTTTATTCCCATTTTCCAGATGAGGGAACTAAAGTGCAGATACCAGATTGAGTGACCCAGGTTCCACAGCCAGCCAGTGAGACATACTTTCTGGAGTCACAGGGCTTTATTTGGTAAAACACACCCGTTTGTAAAATGTGCTTTTTTGCGGGGGGAGGGGGCACACTCAAAATATTAGTTTCCTTTCATTTTCTGAGGTGATTATTAAACTTTAGGTTTAACAACTACTTGGAATTTATTGGCTGATTCTTGTGACTGGTCTCATGACATCCACCTGAGTAGGTGAAAGAGAAAAGGACTGAATGAAATATGGACCACAAATGTTTTTCTAAGGCAGAGATCATAAATAGGTGAAACTAACATTTTGAGAGTAAAAGAACTATATCTGGCTTACAGATTCAGCTACTATCACCACGTTCCCTAAAAATTTTTAAAAAGGAGGGGCTACTCCTGCCTACTCTAGGCAACATGGCTCTTTTCCAGCAATAATGGTTGCTGGTTTTGATAGTCCAGCTTATCTCAGGACAGTCTCTTTAAAAAATCTTCCCTTTCAAGTCATATGTTCTTCATTCTAGTAATTGTCTGGGCTAGCGGTTTGACTGCCACTGCATTAAGATCTTTCTACTCTGATAAACAACAAGGTCCTACTGTATATAGCACAGGGAACTATAATCAATATCCTGTGATAAACCATAATTGAAAAAAAGATGAAAAAGAATATAAATATATCACTTTGCTGTACAGCAGAAATCAGCACAACACTGTAATCAAATATACTTTAATAAAATTAAAAAAAAAATCTTTCTAGTCTTCAACAGACATCACTTGCAAAATATAAAAAATGATCTTAAGTATGTGTGTCAATATTGACAACTATATATGCAATTTGAATCCAGCAACTCCAGTTCTAGAAATACACCCTCCAAATAAACTTATACTTGACATACACAGAAGGGCATTCATAAGGACATTGTTTATAACAGCAAAAACAGGAAAAACATATGCCTATCAGTTGGATCCTGGTTAAATAAACTATAGTATAGGGACACAATACCGCTGTAGCTATTAAACAGAAAAAAGCAGTTCCAACGTACCACTAAGTACTGATCAGGAGGGTGTATATATACAGGAAAGGACTGGGAACTCCTCTGAGTCCAGGGGCACTTTCACTGCCAGGGCCCCGGTTCAGTCCCTGGAACTAAGATCCCACAAGCAGCGCAGTTTGACCAAAAATAAATAAATAAACAAATAGAATATTTATAAAATTATAGAATAGAGTATCTCTGGAAGAATAAAGAAAAACTGCTAAAAAGGTTGCAGAAGTGGAATACTGACTGAATTGCTTACATATGGATATGTTTTATCTATTTTATAGAAAAAAAAAAAATTTTTTTAAAGAAACTCCTGGAAGTTATGAGGACCAAAGTAAAGAAAAATCCTTACTCAATCTGTTACAAACCAAGCACTTGTTTTTCTATTTTTTTTTTCCTGCTTTCCAGAAACATGTGTGGAAACAGCCAATGTCCAGGTGAACCAGCAGTATACCTACCATGTGTGAGCTGAGGAATTACACCATGTGAAATTATTCCAGCAGCTTAACTGACTGCAAACCTTATAGCCGGCCTATTTACAAAGTCTGGAGCTATTTTCAATCACTCAGCTGTATATATATATATATATGTGTGTGTGTACATTTCTTCAATCAATCCTTCCTGCCAGGCAGAGTGCAACATTAGCTGGATTCCAGTAAGGAATCACCAGCTAGGGACAGGGTGAGATAACATGTCAAAACAAGTTCTATAAATACAGCTTTTGGCCGAGTATCTCCAAAAGGAATCAAAACAGCTTCAAGCTTAAAAAGAAAAATCCTACAGTCCTGCAGGAGGAGAAGGGGACGACAGAGGATGAGATGGTTGGATGGCATCACCAACTCGATGGACATGAGTTTGAGCAAGCTCCAGAAGTTGGTGATGGCCAGGGAAGCCTGGCGTTCTACAGTCCATGGGATTACAGAGAGTCGGACACGACTGAGCGACTGAACTGAACAGTCCTGCCGTACCTTACCTGAAGTCTCCAGAGAACAAGCGAGGCCAGGGATCTGGAATCCTGCTTCTCACACGGTATCTTGTCTCCCTCTTTCTAATCTCAGGAGGTTAAGATCAAATTTGAGGTATCACTGAAGTCAGCATCTTCCTATCTCTTCCCTTATCTTACCCCTACGCTACCAAATACATCAATAGTCTTTCACTGAGCTCACTTCAACTCTTAGGCCAACATGCCCAGTATCCATCACATACAACAGTCCTTCCACAGCACCTAGCATCTAACTTCTGTCATCTCCAAAATCCCTGACCAAGCAGCCAGGAACCCTGCCTGCACCATCTGCCCCAACCTCAACCTCAACCCACGGGCACTCAAGCAGGATGCTTCCATATGGTCCTGTCTCAGGAGGTGTGTCCTCTTCTGTCGGAAAGCAGGAAACTCGACTCAACCTCTTTCTGTTAAGGTCATAATTCTACAAAACCAGAAACCACTTCATTCCGTGCAGATGCTCCCTGAGACACAAAAATTATACTTTTGCTTTAGCCAATCAGGGCATGTGTTCAGCATGGCTTGATTCATCCCAAAGGATGTGCAGCCCTAGGGCAAATTCTAAATCTCTCTTTAATACTGTCACTTTTTTAAAAAGTGACTTCAATTTTCATGCTTTCATCACTCTCGAACTGCGCTCCTAACAATTATCATGCTTTCATCACTCTCAAACTGTGCTCCTAAAAGTGCTTCTCACATTTAAACACCCATTTATATGATCTCTGTCACCTCCTTCAAATCACTTCTAAAAAAATCCCACTGTTCCACAAAATTAAACTTGTCAGTGCTTTGATTTCATTTTTACAAAAACAAGCTCCTTATAAAATGGGAGAGCTATCCATCAAAAAAAAAAAAAAAACGCACATAGAGAACATCTAACTCTCAAAGCAGAGGGGGTACAAAAAAGGCCCAATCCTTGTCCTTGTTCAGAAGACAAGCTTCACACAAAGAACAAACACCGGGCCACATATATACAAGGGAAAAGCATATATGGTCAGGGAAAATTTGTCATCATTTCAAGAGAACAAACACCGCAGGAGAGCTGATTCTTCCTTTTCTGTCTAAATCAAACTTTTGTGCTAGTTAATCACATTGTCTAAGATTAGAATAACATTTTTGCTACCCTCTGCTGAAATTACTCTGCCTACTAATAATTCTACCATCATCATTTCTTTTGAATATATTTATTATCCTGTTACCCTCACACAGATTACAAGCTAATGAAACAGGCAAAATTTGCCAGGCTTCACTCCCCATGCTCCCCTATGAAGGCATCTCTTAAAGATGGGTAGTGTAGGGGCCCAGACTTAAAGAAGCTAAAATTAACTCTGCTTTCAGTACCTTCAACACACAATCTGGCACTAGCAGAGATAAATTAGTAATTTGGGGTATGCTTTGCAGGCTCACTACTTTACTTGCCTTCCAGTTTTTATCATCAATAAATGAATTAGTTGACAGTGACCTGCAAAACCAAAGTCATATATTGTAGTCATTTTTAGAAGGAAATTCTAAAATGAAACTGGGTTAGATGACTCATGATTCAAAAATCTCCAAATAAAATTCAGAATGCTAATAAAATTAACAGTCAAATATTGAGTACAAGCCAGTAATACACCCTACCCTCATACTATGGTGTCACACCGCTGCTTTTTAGTCCCAGTTTTGACCTTACTAGCCACATTTAGCTTTGGGTAAATTGCTTAACATTTTTATACCTGTTACCTCATCTGGCAAATGGTCACAGCAACTGTATCTACTTTAGAAGGTGTTTGTTTGAATTTAAAAAATCCATGTATATAAAGCATTTAGAACCTTGCCTGGCACACACACAGTACTCAATAAACTTCTGCTATCATGATTATCCCAGGCACTGAGGTTGGTGCCTACGGTAGGACAGGATTATTTCTCTTCAAAATTGAGTACCTAAGATTTTTTTCTATTATTTTTCCAATTCTTTTTCGATTTAGGTTATTACAGAATATTGAACGGAGTTCCCTGTGCTATACAGTAGATCCCTGCTGGTTATCTACTTTAAATATAGCAGTGTGCAGATGTCAATCCCAGCAAAACGGAGTACCTAAGATTATACAGAAATACCTCCTATTAGGAGGAGAGGGAGGGGTATAGATATGAAGGCAATGACTGGCAGACAAATCTTCAACTGCGTCTGTTAAGAGTCCAGTGTAAGTGTAACCTTCATTACAAAAGACTGAACCACTTGTTCTAAGAGCACTTATTTATTTATAAACATTTATTTATTACCCTCATCATACCAAAAAGGGTTTATGGAAGCATACAATGAAAAAATACCAACTAATAAAACGAGACCAGGGAAATTATAAAAGTTTTTAAAAGATCAAGAACAAAGGAAAAGCTGAAATAAGAGATGTGCTAAATCACGGTGTCCTTTACTGAGATTGAGCTCTACAATCTGAGAGCTGCCACTGATTTTCATCTCCAGTGACAGCCCCTAAAGACAGTGTACAGTGACTCACGGTATAAATGAGAAAACATCAGCAGAAAGGCAAACCGAGACAGGGGCTAAGCGCTGCCAAGGAGAAGGTGAAGTCGACTTAATGACGCACTCAACAGAATTTTAGAAAGTCATTAAGTAATGGGACCCATGAGAGACTTAGTACCAGCTCCTAGGCCCTACACACACATACATACCCCTGAAGCCAACAACGGACAAGTCACGGGACAGGTCACAGGACCACAGACTCCTAAGTGATTGAAAGGCAGACGGCATCAGTAAATAGTCACACGGAACCCTGCGACCATACTACACAGCCACAGAAGAAGCTGCCTCAGTGAATGCATTTCTCCAGCATTTAAAGTCCTTTACCTTCCTCACCAGCCAGTTACAAATATGTGCAGAGAAGTGTCTCATCCCTACTCAGCTGACAGTTCTATTCCCAACTTGGCGTGCTTATGACTCATGGGGGGTTGGGGGAGGGGAGTAAAAGGCAAGTGTAAAACAAAGAAACCAACTTGAATTTAGACTTGAGTTGATCAAGAATGAGGTATTTATTTGTCTAATTAGAATACCTTACAACAAGTCAAGAGAGTACTCTTTAAACATATAACAAACCTAATACTCTTTGGAATAACCCGAACTCTTGTCTACATGTCATGTCCTTAAATAGACATGACACCAAAAAAATTCTCGAGCCTTCTGTAAGGCCAAACTAGACAAAGCCCTCTGAAATGGTGCAAACAGCACCGTCACTGCAAAGCCCAGGGAAATCGGGCATTTCCCAGTTCCTTTTCCAGCAAAAGGTCAAAGGAAGAGGCTTAGCCCCTACTTATAAAAGTGAAAGTGTTAGTTGCTCAGTTGTGTCCGACTCCTTGCGACCCCATGGACTGTAGCCCGCCAGGCTCCTCTGACCATGGGATTCTTCAGGCAAGAATACTGGAGTGGGTTGCCATTCCCTTCTCCAGGGGGTCTTCTGGACCCAGGGATCAAACCTGGGCCTCCTGCATTGCAGGCAGATTCTTTACAGTCTGAGACACAGGGGAGCCCCTCTTACAAAAAGATGTGTATGAGATCACTCCGTAAGGAGGTAGATGTCTCAGCCTTTTTCACTCAATTCTTACACATCAGGAAATTCACATGCCAGGAAAGGAATTCACTTTCACCCCCAAAGAACTGGGCTTTGTGACTAGTGAAAAACAAAAGGGAAAAAACACTACTACTTTAATGAGAAAAGTTTCTAAGAGAACAAAGTCATTTCTGAAACTATGTTTATCGGTCTGGCATCCTCTCCCTAATATATTTTGTTAAAGAATACAAATCTTTCCTCCTCAGTCCACCCCCAAGTTTCTGAAATATTCTTCACCATTCGTAACTGACAAAACACGGCAAACAGGTCACCTCTTTAACCTGAAACCTCAGTCCTCTACAGAAGTGTGCACAGACAGACGCACGCAGGAAAGAGTGCAAGCTGCAGGCCGCGGCCGGGCCCTGAGCAGGCCCAGGCCGAGAAGGGCCGTTCTAATATAGAAGGCGGAGAAGTGGAGCCGCAGCCTCGGAACAGACCCCGCGCCGCGCTCGGGAGGGAGGAGCAGGGCCGCAGCAGCTTTCCCATACATGGCTGCGGAAAGGGGGCCACCGCTCAGAGCCCAGCTATCTCACACACATGCACTGTGTTCACACGCTCCAGACAAAGAACAGAAACACATAGGCTGCTTCTTGAAGAAAGCGCTGAGATCCATCTCAGGCGAGGAATTCCCAATCATCTCAGTCACTCACACCAAGAGTCCCTCTGCCACAGGAGACAGAAAAGACGCTGTGAACACTTTAGTAGGTCAGAGTTTTACCAGATCAGCAGCAGCCACCACAAGGTTTAATTTATCATTTAAATTCTGGAATTTAACATGCAAAAAAGGTTATTCTGCATCTGTGTGAAGGACCCTCCGCAGGTGTTTTCACATTGAAAGTCTCATTCCAACTCTCAGACTACATTTTGGGTCTCTTGTTCTCTTCTGATTTACAAGTTAAAATAAATCCTGATATAACTTTTACAATGTATAACTTTTAAGATGTATTTCCCAGGATGCTGGCTTATATAATCAGACGTCAAATGTTTGTGTTCTAAAAATTACTCTGCTCAAACAATTCATTCACATTCATCTCAATGTAAAGTATATATCAAAAGCTTCATTTGTGGCCAGAGTGAACTCTCCACAGATAAGAAATGCATGGTTTTTTTTTTTAAAAAAAAAAGAGGGCAGGTGGGGAGGGGGGCCCAGAAAATGAAAGAAATGCATTGCTGATGGCCTCAAAAGATTCTGTACTTTAGCTCTCAATCAATCAACCAATACTTAGTGTGCATTTGAATATCTTTGATGACAAAACACTTGCTAAGTCACCCAGTCATGAAGGGGAGCTGTGGACAGGAGCGCACTGCCTAGTTCCTCTCTATCACTGAAGTGTCTGCTTTACGCGTGTGCACAATCCCCCAGCTTACGGGACATGAACACTCAAACACACTGGGTGGCACCCCAGCAAAACGCTTTCCCTAAAACTCAAAAAGGAAAACCCTTCACATCCTTAAAATTAATTGGTCCACCAAAATTATTTACTTTACTATATTTCATAGGCAAACTAACCATGTGAAACCTTCTCTGTGCCTTTTGTACATAACTCAGTACTGATGAGCAAGAGGCCCAATCACAGATAAACCGATCTCTCAACCCCACCTCCTAGATGTCCTAGTGCAAGGCAGAGCCTTGTCCACCCCGAGTGACGGGGCTCCAGCAGGAGGGGCGTTCCAAGCACTTCCCACAAAACACCGACGTGCCAGTGTTCAATGTTTTATTAAAAATCTCTTAGCTCTGTTGGTGGCGTATACGTGTAATTTATTCTGACCAGGCCTGTTACAGCAACTCTGATTTCCCAAAATGCAGCGTACTGTGGACTAATATGCTACTTTCTGGATGACACCACAACTTTAATTATCCATTAAGATTACTTATGTAAAAATAAACACAATGCAAAACATCACAACTATATATACCAAGGGTGATTAAAGTATAACCACAAAATCAAAATGTCTATACACACCTACAGTTTGGCCTCTGGCAAGTCATTTCTTTCCTGATACCCACATCCTCAGGAGAAAAATGGCATTGGACCAGATCAGGAGTCCATGTTTAGGGTCCACAGACCTACAGAATTCACAGTATTTCATGGATTCCATAAACTCCACTATATTATGTGCAAAATTTTACATATATATGCAAAATAAATTTATGTACTTAAATTGTATTTGTAGGGAAATAGCTCCATAGCTTTTTACCAGATTATCAAAGGGGGGTCTATGATGCAAAACAGGTTTAAGAATCAAAGACCAAACAATACAAAGTTTGTTACATCTAACATCCCGTCATCTCCTCTTCTACTTCCTAGTCCAAAAAGGAGGGAATCTTCATGACTAAGCCCAGTCAAGAATAAACAAGTCACCCTGGCCAAGAAATTATTCAAAATAATATATTCCAATTCAAGAGGAATCTGAATTGTTTTACATGACAGACTAACATCATAATTCTTTTTAAAAAATTCTCAAGCTACTGTAAATCAACCATACCTCAATTACTAAAAAAAGAAGTCTAGTACAACAATTGGCTCAGGCCTAAGCAAACTTCCCCACCACAGCTTACCCCAGCAGCCTGCAAGGGAGTGGAATCCTGTGGATGTGCTCAGGGCTGTCCCACTAGACAGCTCCTCCCTCACCAGCTATACTGCTTTTTCTAAGAAGGCCAGGCTTCCAGTTTCCTACTTCTAATTCTATCCTGTAGCAAAGTAATAGGAGACAGACAGGGCAAAAAACCGGAGCATGGCAGACTGGAATAAAGGAGACTGACGACAGACAGACAGACAAAGAAGCTGCCCATCCCATCAGCAAGAAGGGAACAGGCCCTGACTAACATCTCATTTGTAAAAAGTCTATTAGATCAAAGAGAAAGCTAGCCTGCCTCTAAGACAATAAAAGAAAAAAATGTGTCTGTTACTGAACCATTTAAACCTAAAATTTTTAGGTTCTCATGGCAACCTAAGTCATCACACTGCACATACTGTATATAAAGCACATATTTAGAGGCTTAACTAGTAAACTCAAAATGTGACATATGTGCAATGTGGGCGACAACATTATTCTGGGAACTTTAACTTTAAAATCTTCCAACTTTTATTTTGCAGCCTCAAAGATGATATAATAGAGTCAACTATGCAGAAGGTGCAAGCTCAAGAAAGAGGTACAGAGAACATAAATAGAAGCAAAGAGATGAAAGACAAGAAAAACCAGGCTATCACAAAGTTTCCGAGCATGGCTCTCCCCACTGCGAATCAACCTGTAAATGGAGGCTTAAAAAACAAGACTGCTAGCAAGGACACACATCCAGATAGCATTTGGGACAGGCTTTAATGTGGGCCCAGTCAGAAGAGGACATGGTCACAGGGCAGACCACTTGGCCCAAGTGGCCAGGAGAGACTGCTCATCTCTTCCTCTCTTCGAGGAGCTCGTGGAATATGGCTGTTTGGAGCGAAGTAATGTCAGAGCCAAAAGGAAGGCTGCGGGCCTGGGAGTAGAGATAAGAACCAGACCCTGAGGAGGAGGGGAAAGGAACAGAGCAGGCTTCTCTGTCACACCACTTCTCACTAAGGAACCAAATAAAGATGCAACATCTAGTTTTCTCATCTAGTAAATGACCCGTGGGAGGGATACCCCCATTTATTTGCCCATGGGAATGCCATACATTTCTTTGCAAAGACCTGAAGGTGCTATGAATGCTACCTACCTTAAAACCATTACTTCCATCCCACTTCTGTTAGGGTTAAATTACTCCTACTTTTTAACAAGAAAACAGGTGAAAACAGTTTAGGTAAGGTACACAAACAATATCTCATCAGAGCAGTTCACAGATATGCCCATCTTCCCCCTTAACTCAAGGTAAGAACTTCTAAAATGAGACACTGAACTTACATGACTGATTAACAATTAAAAATTTACTACCACATGAAAAGGAGTGGTTATAAAAATAAATTATCTCATCATTTTTATGAGTCTGAGCCTCTAAAAGCAAGAAAAGCAAAGGAAGATGGCACGGAATTTGGAATGTGGACTCGAAGTCCTGCCCTGACCACCACCTGATAGCCGGATGCCCCCAGTAAGTTACTCTCCTCACTGAGGCTCCAACTGAAGTTTCCTTATCTACAACACGGTACAGATGCAACCATCTCTCCCTCTCCCTCTGTCTCACTCCTTCTCTTCCTCTCCTCCCTCTCTCCCATTCCCCACCTCCCACCCAAAACATGCAGTCTAACAGCTACTTTCTATCATTACACTGTAATTCAGCATACTCTCTTATCACGAAAAACTGTATGAACTTTTATGCAAAAACTCACAGGTCAAATTAAGAACCAAAACAACCAATAAAAATAATGTTTTGGAGTAAATGAGGGAACAGAGCACTGGGTTGAATCTGGGACTAGATGTTTCTCTCAGAGCCAGGCCGCACCTGCTAATGACTAAAATATTTGATTACCTTAATTATCTTGGCTGCATAACCAAGAGGTGCTGGTGGTCATGAAATTCCAGAATATTAAAAACTCAGGCACATTTTCATTATAGCATTCTCTACTGTGTTGAAGTCAAGACAGCAAAAGACTGCCAACGGCATTTTCACTTTAATTTTCTGGTAAGACAAAAAGAAAAATTAACATTGGAGCCAAATTCTCCATTTTTAGACATGCTAAATTCTTCGAGGAAAAAATATCCGTGGTTATAAGAAACTGAAATCATTTTTGTATACTTTATTAGAAAACATGCATTTATGCTTTGCTTAAAAGGTATTTTAAAAAAACCAAACCTCAGGTGAATAACCTTAAATGTTTACCTGTTACTACCCTTCCAGCAGTTAGGAAAGAAGAAAAGTGAAATAAAAGCTGAAGCACTTACTGAAGGGACATTAAATAACTGGCATATTGAGCAACAATGATATCCAGAAAAGAGACCTAAAAAAATCCTTTTTTGGTACATGCAATTAATAATTACCAAAATAATGTTGGTTTTGAATCCAAAACTCACTTCTGTGTAAATCCATCTACTCTAAACAATGAGAGTAATGGTCACAAATGTACCACAAAAAAAAAACCCCACATAACACCTTGCCTATTTAGCTTTTGATTTTGCTTTTAAAATACTTTGAGGCCTTCTGAGAACAGCAGAACTCTTCAGCTCACCATCATTTCATCTTATTAATAAGCACATGATAAAATACTTTAAGCTGAATATAGCATTTATCATCTCTTCCCTCCCAGCTGTTAAAGGACTAGCTTGTTCCAAATATGGCATTATCTTTTCCAAGTTCTACGATTTAGGCACGACATAATTCTTCAACAAATTATTCCATCTTGTCATGACTGACAAGGATGACTTAAGTGGAGATAAGCAGGCTAATGAAAAACATTCAGGTCTGATTTCCAATTGCTATTTTGTAAGGGAGAAAAACAAAGCTTACAGCTTTAAAATGAGAAAGCCATGTAAAACTATCTTCTCTTTGAATTCAGGCAGTGGAGTTTTCGCTAACTAGACAGGTAAACCCCAGCTGAGGGAAGAGGCAGAGGCCACCTGCTCAGGATGCTGTAGAAGGGATTCCTCCACTGGGTAGAAAATTTCCCTGCATGACCTCTAAGGTCTTTTCCTAACCTCAGAAACTGAGACTTGGTTTTTGATAAGTAGAAGCAAAGCAAATGTGATGTGTAGGCAGAGACAGCGGAACAGCGCTGGAAAACTAGAAGCCATGGGTTGGAATCCTGCTTCCACTTCTATGTGAACTTAAATAAGGCATTTCACTTTCCTCTTTGCAAAATGAAAGGCTGAGAGAAGAAAATGAAGATCCTAACATTCTGAGCCTACGGCTTCCTCCTATGGCTGCCTCGGCCACCCACCACCTTCCCACTACTGCACCTTACCATAATTAGGCAGCTTTTTAAAGCATCTAATTAATGGAACACAGAAATTAAAACCTTTAACTTTCTATTTCTGGCTTGTTGCACATGTGCAACAGCATTTTACCAAGGAGTAGTTAATGCCACACAGTCCTTGATATACTGGTTTTTCTTTGAACTCCAGTGACAGTTACAGTGACAAGTTGTAAGCCAGGAGGTTGTTACCATGGGGACCCACTAGGATTCCTGGGGGTGGATCCTGCAGGCTTTTTCCCCTTTTGGTCAGAGCATTTTTTGATGGTCTGGATCTAGCAATTCAGAAAGCCTGATCTAATTTTTCTTCGGCAAGCCGCCTTTAGGAAAGATAGCAAGTCTAAAAGGGTTATCTTTGGGTAGTTTGACAGTCCCATCATTGCAATCTGTAATCCAGAGTAATTCGGTAGTCTCCAAGCTTTAAAAAGAAAGGTGTGTGGGGGGGGTCCTCCCCTGATGGCTCAGTGGGAAAGAATCAGCCTGTCAGTGCAGGAGACACAGGTTCAATCCCTGCCCTGGGAAGACCCCACAGGCCACGGGGCACCTAAGTCCATGCGCCACAACCACTAAGCATGTGCTCCAGAGCCTGGGAGCCGCACCTCCTGAAGCCCAGGAGCCCGGAGTCTAGAGCCCCGGCTCCACGGCAAGAGACGCCACCAAAGTGAGAGGCCACGCACTGCAACGAAGACGGGGCACAGCCAAAAATGAACACACATTTTTAAAAAAGAGACTTGGAAATGTATCCAGAGGCTATTAAAAATGACACGATAAAAACAATAACGGTAAAATAAACACTGGCGTGTCTCCGTGATCATTTCCCATGTAGTATACAATTCTGACAAAATACTGTTTTAATGACACTCTTACAAGAGTTAAGTATGTTCAACTTTTAATCTCTCTATTCATACAAGCAAATAAACACAAGCCCACTGAAGTCTCAATGACCTACGTATGCTGTCATTTCTTTCCAGATCACCAGACCACGTGAACTGTATTTAGTATTTCCCCATCAAGACTTCAAAGTTTTCCAAATCAAGATTCTCCTCAAGAAATTTCAGCTCCCCTACACGATTATGTCAGAAATACATCACAAAATAATTATAAAAATAAAACTTATTATAAAATAAATCACACTGATCAGACCAGAACACAGTTTAAATTGCAGGTCTGCCTCCAAAACTGCTGTATATGGACAAAGGGAGATGAACTGTCACTCCCAGCTAAATGTGTGCCGGGGCTCAGGTTCCCCTGAGACTCATTCTGTTAGAAGATACCTTAAGGAAGAAGATCATTTACAAGGCTAATCTCTGGATCTGGTTTGCTCAGAGAAGTGGAGCAGTCAGATTCAGAATAAAACATTTCTCTATGTCTTACTTAGCCCAAAGCAAAGTTACACCTGACAAATTAACATTAATAAAAATAGCACTTGATTTCACAGTAATAATCTAAAACTTCAACCATGCTAGGCCTGATCCACAATTATCTTGTGAGCTACAAAATACTTGGAACAAAGCTTAAGACATGTCCCTGTGCTCATAAAAATCTTTCCCTGATCTCACACTAATAATTATTGAAAAACCTAAATATAAACATCACTAAGATAAAATGTGCTGAAACAGAATTCATAACCTAAAAAACAAATCACAAACTCACAAGTCTAAAGAGGGAAAGAAAAAAAAACACCTAAGGAGACAAGCTACACTGTCAAAAAAGTAAACAACTGGCATCAAGATATTCCATAGAAACACTGCATCTGGTTTTGATTTTTTTACTCACCTAAGCTTTCCTGTAGCAGGTCCAAAAGGGTTATTTTTAAGCAGTTTCCCAATCCTATCTCCACAATCTATAACCCAAATTATTTCAGTAAAGAAGTTTGCAAGCAAAAAAAAAAAAAAAAAAGACTTGCATCCAGAGGCTATTAAAGAAACATGGCACAGGATACAAACAGTAACGATACAGTAAACACGGTGTCTTTCCATGACCGTGTCCCTTAAACTTGGAGGAAGAAAGGACAAGCCCAAAGCGCAGTCTCGTCACATCAGCTTACTATTAGATGTCCAGAGACAGAGAGAGACTCGGGGCGGAGGACTTGAGAAGAGGCAAACTCTTGGCTGTTTTATTTGTTTTTACTACTGGTTTACAATTTCCTTGATTTTATTTTTAAATGCATGTCTTGGCCCAGAAAAGCAAGAGAGCATAGACTGCCAACAGGATCAGATTCTCCTTTTCTTACTTTCTGGAGCTACAGAAAACAGAGCCAGAATCTGGGTTGTCAAGGAGCCTTCTGACTCTGCCCAGGCAGTATACGGTGTGAGGTTTTAAGATACACAAAGGCTTTTATAGTACAAATCTCAGCCAACTTAATGTTCTTTCAATGGAAAGTGGCTTATGTTTCCCCCCCCAGAAAACTCTCTGGAGCTTTAAGGTACTGATAATTTTCAAAAGACAATGATTTAAAAAAATGGAGTCGCAGAATTTCAGTCTTAAAAGTTTTCTTCCTATTTCTAATCTTTAGCACTGAACTGTCTCAAACATAAAATTGTCATTTGATATACAGTATTTCAATAAATATCTATCAATTACCTACTTTGTGCAAGGGCCTTATACCAGTAAGCACTCTGTACTGTAAAAATGTCAAACTGTCTTCTAGGAACAGCACTTGGTTCAATACCATACACACGCTAAAGCACAATACGAAGGCATAGCATTATTTAGGTTGTATTCTCAACAATTTGGGCTTCAATGTAAAATAATGACTTTCAGCTTTTCCTACCCTGCACATCTATATACCTTCCTGGCTGTATACAAATCCACATTTCTTTTTAACTCTCATTTTAATAGTATAGAGGAATGTTACACTTCTCTGGTGTAAAGTCTTTCAACTTAACAGAAACCAAATGATCACAGGAAGAAAAAGAAATCAAATTAGAAGCATTAAACTGTCTTTCTCAGAGCTTCCCTCTCCCCCTCATTAGTATTTCTCAAAGAGAAAACCACCACTGTGATGCTCCCATTGCAGACCATTCATG